>NW_027362768.1:232621804-233255602 GCF_046119375.1 Phyllobates terribilis | reverse complement strand
AACATAAATACAATTTAATGAAACAGGATAAACAACATAAATACAATTTAATAAAGCATAGGAGAAAACTACATAAATACAATTTAATAAAGCATATGTTAAAACAACATAAATACAATTTAATAAAGCATAAGATAAAACAACATGAATATAATTTAGTAAAGCATAAGATAAAACAACATGAATACAATTTAATAAAGCATAGGTTAAAACAACATAAATACAATTTAAGAAAGCATAGGATAAAACTACATAAATACATTTTAATAAAGCATAGGATAAAACAGCATAAATATAATTTAATAAAGCATAGGTTAAAACAACATAAATAAAATTTAATAAAGCATAGGATAAAACAACATAAATACAATTTATAAAGCATAGGATAAAACAACATAAATACAATTTAATAAAGCATAGGATAAAACAACATAAATACAATTTAATAATGCATAGGATAAAACAACATAAATACAATTTAATAAAGCAAAGGCTAAAACTACATAAATACAATTTAATAAAGCATAGGATAAAACAAATTAAATACAATTTAATAAAGCATAGGATAAAACAACATAAATTCAATTTAATAAAGCATAGGATAAAACAACATAAATACAATTTAATAAAGCATAGGATAAAACAACATAAACACAATTTAATAAAGCATAAGATAAAAAAACATGAATACAATTTAATAAAGCATAGGATAAAACAACATAAATGCAATTTAATAAAGCATAGGTTAAAACAACATAAATACAATTTAATAAAGCATAGGATAAAACAACATAAATACAATTTAATAAAGCATAGGATAAAACAACATAAATAAAATTTAATAAAGCATATGTTAAAACAACATAAATACAATTTAATAAAGCATAGGATAAAACAACATAAATACTTTTTAATAAAGCATAGGATAAAACCACATAAATACAATTTAATAAAGCACAGGATAAAACAACATAAATACAATTTAATAAAGCATAGGATAAAACAACATAAATACAATTTAATAAAGCATAGGTTAAAACAAAATAAATACAATTTAATAAAGCATAGGATAAAACAACATAAATTCAATTAAATAAAGCATAGGATAAAACAACATAAATACAATATAATAAAGCATAGGTTAAAACAACATAAATACAATTTAATAAAGCATAGGATAAAACAACATAAATACAATTTAATAAAGCATAGGTTAAAACAAAATAAATACAATTTAATAAAGCATAGGATAAAACAACATAAATTCAATTTAATAAAGCATAGGATAAAACAACATAAATAAAATTTAATGAAGCATAGGATAAAACAACATAAATAAAATTTAATAAAGCATAGGATAAAACAACGTAAATACAATTTAATAAAGCATAGGATAAAACAACATAAATACAATTTAATAAAGCATAGGTTAAAACAACATAAATACAATTTAATAAAGCATAGGATAAAACAACATAAATACAATTTAATAAAGCATAGGATAAAAGAACATAAATAAAATTTAATAAAGCATAGGATAAAACAACATAAATACAATTTAATAAAGCATAGGATAAAACAACATAAATACAATTTAATAAAGCATAGGATAAAACAACATAAATACAATTTAATAAAGCATAGGTTAAAACAAAATAAATACAATTTAATAAAGCATAGGACAAAACAACATAAATACAATTTATTAAAGCATAGTTTAAAACAACATAAATACAATTTAATAAAGCATAGGATAAAACCACAGAAATACAATTTAATAAAGCATAGGATAAAACAACATAAATACAATTTAATAAAGCATTGGACAAAACAACATAAATACAATTTAATAAAGCATAGGATAAAACAACATAAATACAATTTAATGAAACATAGGATAAACAACATAAATACAATTTAATAAAGCATAGACAAAACAACATAAATACAATTTAATAATACATATGTTAAAACAACATAAATACAATTTAATAAAGCATAAGATAAAACAACATGAATATAATTTAGTAAAGCATAAGATAAAACAACATGAATACATTTTAATAAAGCATAGGATAAAACAACATAAATACAATTTAATAAAGCATAGGCTAAAACTACATAAATACAATTTATTAAAGCATAGGATAAAACAAATTAAATACAATTTAATAAAGCATAGGATAAAACAACATAAATTCAATTTAATAAAGCATAGGATAAAACAACATAAATACAATTTAATAAAGCATAGGATAAAACAACATAAATACAATTTAATAAAGCATAGGTTAAAACAACATAAATACAATTTAATAAAGCATAGGATAAAACAAAATAAATACAATTTAATAAAGCATAGGATAAAACAACATAAATAAAATTTAATAAAGCATAGGATAAAACAACATAAATACAATTTAATAAAGCATAGGATAAAACAACATAAATACAATTTAATAAAGAATAGGACAAAACAACATAAATACAATTTAATAAAGCATAGGATAAAACAACATAAATAAAATTTAATGAAACATAGGATAAACAACATCAATACAATTTAATAAAGCATAGACAAAACAACATGAATACAATTTAATAAAGCATATGTTAAAACAACATAAATACAATTTAATAAAGCATAAGATAAAACATCATGAACATAATTTAATAAAGCATAGGATAAAACAACATAAATACAATTTAATAAAGCATAGGACAAAACAACATAAATACAATTTAATAAAGCATAGGATAAAACAACATAAATACAATTTAATGAAACATAGGATAAAAAACATAAATACAATTTAATAAAGCATATACAAAACAACATAAATACAATTTAATAAAGCATATGTTAAAACAACATAAATACATTTTAATAAAGCATAAGATAAAACAACATGAATATAATTTAGTAAAGCATAAGATAAAACAACATGAATACAATTTAATAAAGCATATGCTAAAACTACATAAATACAATTTAATAAAGCATAGGATGAAACAAATTAAATACAATTTAATAAAGCATAGGATAAAACAACATAAATTCAATTTAATAAAGCATAGGATAAAACAACATAAATACAATTTAATAAAGCATAGGACAAAACAACATAAATACAATTTAATAAAGCATAGGATAAAACAACATAAATACAATTTAATAAAGCATAGGCTAAAACTACATAAATACAATTTATTAAAGCATAGGATAAAACAAATTAAATACAATTTAATAAAGCATAGGATAAAACAACATACATTCAATTAAATAAAGCATAGGATAAAACAACATAAATACAATTTAATAAAGCATAGGATAAAACAACATAAATACAATTTAATAAAGCATAGGTTAAAACAACATAAATACAATTTAATAAAGCATAGGATAAAACAACATAAATACAATTTAATAAAGCATAGGATAAAACAACATAAATACAATTTAATAAAGCATAAGATAAAACAACATAAATACAATTTAATAAAGCATAGGATAAAACAACATAAATACAATTTAATAAAGCATAGGATAAAACAACATAAATACAATTTAATAAAGCATAGGATAAAACAACATAAATACAATTTAATAAAGCATAGGATAAAACAACATAAATAAAATTTAATAAAGCATAGGTTAAAACAACATAAATACAATTTAATAAAGCACAGGATAAAACCATAGAAATACAATTTAATAAAGCATAGGATAAAACAACATAAATACAATTTAATGAAGCATAGGACAAAACAACATAAATACAATTTAATAAAGCATAGGATAAAATAACATAAATACAATTTAATGAAACATAGGATAAACAACATGAATACAATTTAATAAAGCATAGACAAAGCAACATAAATACAATTTAAAAAAGCATATGTTAAAACAACATAAATACAATTTAATAAAGCATAAGATAAAACAACATGAATATAATTTAGTAAAGCATAAGATAAAACAACATGAATACAATTTAATAAAGCATAGGATAAAACAACATAAATACAATTTAATAAAGCATAGGCTAAAACTACATAAATACAATTTATTACAGCATAGGATAAAACAAATTAAATTCAATTTAATAAAGCATAGGATAAAACAACATAAATTCAATTTAATAAAGCATAGGATAAAACAACATAAATACTTTTTAATAAAGCATAGGATAAAACAACATAAATACAATTTAATAAAACATAGGATAAAACAACATAAATACAATTTAATAAAGCATAGGTTAAAACAACATAAATACAATTTAATAAAGCATAGGATAAAACAACATAAATACAATTTAATAAAGCATAGGATAAAACAACATAAATAAAATTTAATAAAGCATAGGATAAAACAAAATAAATACAATTTAATAAAGCATAGGACAAAACAACATAAATACAATTTAATAAAGCATAGGATAAAACATCATAAATAAAATTTAATGAAACATAGGATAAACAACATAAATACAATTTAATAAAGCATAGACAAAACAACATAAACACAATTTAATAAAGCCTATGTTAAAATAACATAAATACAATTTATTAAAGCATAAGATAAAACAACATGAATATAATTTAGTAAAGCATAAGATAAAACAACATGAATACAATTTAATAAAGCATAGGATAAAACAACATAAATACAATTTAATAAAGCATAGGCTAAAACTACATAAATACAATTTATTAAAGCATAGGATAAAACAAATTAAATACAATTTAATAAAGCATAGGATAAAACAACATAAATACAATTTAATAAAGCATAATTTAAAACAACATAAATATAATTAAATAAAGCATAGGATAAAACAACATAAATAAGATTTAATAAAGCATAGGATAAAACAACAGAAATACTTTTTAATAAAGCATAGGATAAAACCACATAAATACAATTTAATAAAGCACAGGATAAAACAACATAAATACAATTTAATAAAGCATAGGATAAAACAACATAAATAGAATTTAATAAAGCATAGGATAAAACAACATAAATACAATTTAATAAAGCATAGGATAAAACAACATAAATACAATTTAATGAAACATAGGATAAACAACATAAATACAATTTAATAAAGCATAGGACAAAAGAACATAAATACAATTTAATAAAGCATATGTTAAAACAACATAAATACAATTTAATAAAGCATAGGATAAAACAACATAAATACAATTTAATGAAACATAGGATAAACAACATAAATACAATTTAATAAAGCATAGGACAAAAGAACATAAATACAATTTAATAAAGCATATGTTAAAACAACATAAATACAATTTAATAAAGCATAAGATAAAACAACATGAATATAATTTAGTAAAGCATAAGATAAAACAACATGAATACAATTTAATAAAGCATACGTTAAAACAACATAAATACAATTAAATAAAGCATAGGATAAAACAACATAAATACAATTTAATAAAGCATAGGTTAAAACAACATAAATACAATTTTATAAAGCATAGGATAGAACAACCTAAATACAATTTAATAAAGCAGAGGTTAAAACAACATAAATACAATTTAATAAAGCATAGGATAAAACAACATAAATTCTATTTAATAAAGCATAGGATAAAACAACATAAACACAATTTAATAAAGCAGAGGATAAAACAACATAAATAAAATTTAATAAAGCATAGGATTAAACAACATAAATAAAATTTAATAAAGCATAGGATAAAACAACGTAAATACAATTTAATAAAGCATAGGATAAAATAACATAAATAAAATTTAATAAAGCATAGGATAAAACAACATAAATACAATTTAATAAAGCATAGGATAAAACAACATAAATATAATTTAATAAAGCATAGGTTAAAACAACATAAATGCAATTTAATAAAGCATAGGATAAAACAACATAAATACAATTTAATGAAACAGGATAAACAACATAAATACAATTTAATAAAGCATAGGAGAAAACAACATAAATACAATTTAATGAAGCATATGTTAAAACAACATAAATACAATTTAATAAAGCATAAGATAAAACAACATGAATATAATTTAGTAAAGCATAAGATAAAACAACATGAATACAATTTAATAATGCATAGGTTAAAACAACATAAATACAATTTAAGAAAGCATAGGATAAAACTACATAAATACATTTTAATAAAGCATAGGATAAAACAGCATAAATATAATTTAATAAAGCATAGGTTAAAACAACATAAATAAAATTTAATAAAGCATAGGATAAAACAACATAAATACAATTTATAAAGCATAGGATAAAACAACATAAATACAATTTAATAAAGCATAGGATAAAACAACATAAATACAATTTAATAAAGCATAGGATAAAACAACATAAATACAATTTAATAAAGCATAGGCTAAAACTACATAAATACAATTTAATAAAGCATAGGATAAAACAAATTAAATACAATTTAATAAAGCATAGGATAAAACAACATAAATTCAATTTAATAAAGCATAGGATAAAACAACATAAATACAATTTAATAAAGCATAGGATAAAACAACATAAACACAATTTAATAAAGCATAAGATAAAAAAACATGAATACAATTTAATATAGCATAGGATAAAACAACATAAATGCAATTTAATAAAGCATAGGATAAAACAACATAAATACAATTTAATAAAGCATAGGTTAAAACAACATAAATACAATTTAATAAAGCATAGGATAAAACAACATAAATACAATTTAATAAAGCATAGGATAAAACAACATAAATAAAATTTAATAAAGCATATGTTAAAACAACATAAATACAATTTAATAAAGCATAGGATAAAACAACATAAATACAATTTAATAAAGCATAGGATAAAACAACATAAATACTTTTTAATAAAGCATAGGATAAAACCACATAAATACAATTTAATAAAGCACAGGATAAAACAACATAAATACAATTTAATAAAGCATAGGATAAAACAACATAAATACAATTTAATAAAGCATAGGATAAAACAACATAAAAACAATTTAATAAAGCATAGGATAAAACAACATAAATACAATTTATTAAAGCATACGTTAAAACAACATAAATACAATTAAATAAAGCATAGGATAAAACAACGTAAATACAATATAATAAAGCATAGGTTAAAACAACATAAATACAATTTAATAAAGCATAGGATAAAACAACATAAATACAATTTAATAAAGCATAGGTTAAAACAAAATAAATACAATTTAATAAAGCATAGGATAAAACAACATAAATTCAATTTAATAAAGCATAGGATAAAACAACATAAATAAAATTTAATGAAGCATAGGATAAAACAACATAAATAAAATTTAATAAAGCATAGGATAAAACAACGTAAATACAATTTAATAAAGCATAGGATAAAACAACATAAATACAATTTAATAAAGCATAGGTTAAAACAACATAAATACAATTTAATAAAGCATAGGATAAAACAACATAAATACAATTTAATAAAGCATAGGATAAAACAACATAAATAAAATTTAATAAAGCATAGGATAAAACAACATAAATACAATTTAATAAAGCATAGGATAAAACAACATAAATACAATTTAATAAAGCATAGGATAAAACAACATAAATACAATTTAATAAAGCATAGGTTAAAACAACATAAATACAATTTAATAAAGCATAGGATAAAACAACATAAATACAATTTAATAAAGCATAGGATAAAACAACATAAATAAAATTTAATAAAGCATAGGTTAAAACAACATAAATACAAATTAACAAAGCATAGGATAAAACAACATAAATACAATTTAATAAAGCATAGGATAAAACAACATAAATACTTTTTAATAAAGCATAGGATAAAACCACATAAATACAATTTAATAAAGCATAGGATAAAACAACATAAATAAAATTTAATAAAGCATAGGTTAAAACAACATAAATACAATTTAATAAAGCATAGGACAAAACAACATAAATACAATTTAATAAAGCATAGTTTAAAACAACATAAATACAATTTAATAAAGCATAGGATAAAACCACAGAAATACAATTTAATAAAGCATAGGATAAAACAACATAAATACAATTTAATAAAACATAGGATAAAACAACATAAATACAATTTAATAAAGCATATGTTAAAACAACATAAATACAATTTAATAAAGCATAGGATAAAACAACATAAATACAATTTAATAAAGCATAGGATAAAACAACATAAATAAAATTTAATAAAGCATAGGATAAAACAACATAAATACAATTTAATAAAGCATAGGACAAAACAACATAAATACAATTTAATAAAGCATAGGATAAAACAACATAAATAAAATTTAATGAAACATAGGATAAATAACATAAATACAATTTAATAAAGCATAGACAAAACAACATAAACACAATTTAATAAAGCCTATGTTAAAATAACATAAATACAATTTATTAAAGCATAAGATAAAACAACATGAATATAATTTAGTAAAGCATAAGATAAAACAACATGAATACAATTTAATAAAGCATAGGATAAAACAACATAAATACAATTTAATAAAGCATAGGCTAAAACTACATAAATACAATTTATTAAAGCATAGGATAAAACAAATTAAATACAATTTAATAAAGCATAGGATAAAACAACATAAATACAATTTAATAAAGCATAATTTAAAACAACATAAATATAATTAAATAAAGCATAGGATAAAACAACATAAATACAATTTAATAAAGCATAGGTTAAAACAACATAAATACAATTTTATAAAGCATAGGATAAAACAACATAAATACAATTTAATAAAGCATAGGTTAAAACAACATAAATACAATTTAATAAAGCATAGGATAAAACAACATAAATTCAATTTAATAAAGCATAGGATAAAACAACATAAATACAATTTAATAAAGCACAGGATAAAAGAACATAAATAAAATTTAATAAAGCATAGGATAAAACAACATAAATACAATTTAATAAAGCATAGGATAAAACAACGTAAATACAATTTAATAAAGCATAGGATAAAACAACATAAATAAAATTTAATAAAGCATAGGATTAAACAACATAAATACAATTTAATAAAGCATAGGATAAAACAACATAAATACAATTTAATAAAGCATAGGTTAAAACAACATAAATGCAATTTAATAAAGCATAGGATAAAACAACATAAATACAATTTAATAAAGCATAGGATAAAACAACATAAATACAATTTAATAAAGCATAGGATAAAACAACATAAATACAATTTAATAAAGCATAGGATAAAACAACATAAATACAATTTAATGAAACATAGGATAAACAACATAAATACAATTTAATAAAGCATAGGACAAAAGAACATAAATACAATTTAATAAAGCATATGTTAAAACAACATAAATACAATTTAATAAAGCATAAGATAAAACAACATGAATATAATTTAGTAAAGCATAAGATAAAACAACATGAATACAATTTAATAAAGCATACGTTAAAACAACATAAATACAATTAAATAAAGCATAGGATAAAACAACATAAATACAATTTAATAAAGCATAGGTTAAAACAAAATAAATACAATTTAATAAAGCATAGGATAAAACAACATAAATTCAATTTAATAAAGCATAGGATAAAACAACATAAATAAAATTTAATGAAGCATAGGATAAAACAACATAAATAAAATTTAATAAAGCATAGGATAAAACAACGTAAATACAATTTAATAAAGCATAGGATAAAACAACATAAATACAATTTAATAAAGCATAGGTTAAAACAACATAAATACAATTTAATAAAGCATAGGATAAAACAACATAAATACAATTTAATAAAGCATAGGATAAAAGAACATAAATAAAATTTAATAAAGCATAGGATAAAACAACATAAATACAATTTAATAAAGCATAGGATAAAACAACATAAATACAATTTAATAAAGCATAGGATAAAACAACATAAATACAATTTAATAAAGCATAGGTTAAAACAACATAAATAAAATTTAATAAAGCATAGGTTAAAACAAAATAAATACAATTTAATAAAGCATAGGACAAAACAACATAAATACAATTTATTAAAGCATAGTTTAAAACAACATAAATACAATTTAATAAAGCATAGGATAAAACCACAGAAATACAATTTAATAAAGCATAGGATAAAACAACATAAATACAATTTAATAAAGCATTGGACAAAACAACATAAATACAATTTAATAAAGCATAGGATAAAACAACATAAATACAATTTAATGAAACATAGGATAAACAACATAAATACAATTTAATAAAGCATAGACAAAACAACATAAATACAATTTAATAATACATATGTTAAAACAACATAAATACAATTTAATAAAGCATAAGATAAAACAACATGAATATAATTTAGTAAAGCATAAGATAAAACAACATGAATACATTTTAATAAAGCATAGGATAAAACAACATAAATACAATTTAATAAAGCATAGGCTAAAACTACATAAATACAATTTATTAAAGCATAGGATAAAACAAATTAAATACAATTTAATAAAGCATAGGATAAAACAACATAAATTCAATTTAATAAAGCATAGGATAAAACAACATAAATACAATTTAATAAAGCATAGGATAAAACAACATAAATACAATTTAATAAAGCATAGGTTAAAACAACATAAATACAATTTAATAAAGCATAGGATAAAACAAAATAAATACAATTTAATAAAGCATAGGATAAAACAACATAAATAAAATTTAATAAAGCATAGGATAAAACAACATAAATACAATTTAATAAAGCATAGGATAAAACAACATAAATACAATTTAATAAAGAATAGGACAAAACAACATAAATACAATTTAATAAAGCATAGGATAAAACAACATAAATAAAATTTAATGAAACATAGGATAAACAACATCAATACAATTTAATAAAGCATAGACAAAACAACATGAATACAATTTAATAAAGCATATGTTAAAACAACATAAATACAATTTAATAAAGCATAGGATAAAACAACATAAAAACAATTTAATAAAGCATAGGATAAAACAACATAAATACAATTTATTAAAGCATACGTTAAAACAACATAAATACAATTAAATAAAGCATAGGATAAAACAACGTAAATACAATATAATAAAGCATAGGTTAAAACAACATAAATACAATTTAATAAAGCATAGGATAAAACAACATAAATACAATTTAATAAAGCATAGGTTAAAACAAAATAAATACAATTTAATAAAGCATAGGATAAAACAACATAAATTCAATTTAATAAAGCATAGGATAAAACAACATAAATAAAATTTAATGAAGCATAGGATAAAACAACATAAATAAAATTTAATAAAGCATAGGATAAAACAACGTAAATACAATTTAATAAAGCATAGGATAAAACAACATAAATACAATTTAATAAAGCATAGGTTAAAACAACATAAATACAATTTAATAAAGCATAGGATAAAACAACATAAATACAATTTAATAAAGCATAGGATAAAACAACATAAATAAAATTTAATAAAGCATAGGATAAAACAACATAAATACAATTTAATAAAGCATAGGATAAAACAACATAAATACAATTTAATAAAGCATAGGATAAAACAACATAAATACAATTTAATAAAGCATAGGTTAAAACAACATAAATACAATTTAATAAAGCATAGGATAAAACAACATAAATACAATTTAATAAAGCATAGGATAAAACAACATAAATAAAATTTAATAAAGCATAGGTTAAAACAACATAAATACAAATTAACAAAGCATAGGATAAAACAACATAAATACAATTTAATAAAGCATAGGATAAAACAACATAAATACTTTTTAATAAAGCATAGGATAAAACCACATAAATACAATTTAATAAAGCATAGGATAAAACAACATAAATAAAATTTAATAAAGCATAGGTTAAAACAACATAAATACAATTTAATAAAGCATAGGACAAAACAACATAAATACAATTTAATAAAGCATAGTTTAAAACAACATAAATACAATTTAATAAAGCATAGGATAAAACCACAGAAATACAATTTAATAAAGCATAGGATAAAACAACATAAATACAATTTAATAAAACATAGGATAAAACAACATAAATACAATTTAATAAAGCATATGTTAAAACAACATAAATACAATTTAATAAAGCATAGGATAAAACAACATAAATACAATTTAATAAAGCATAGGATAAAACAACATAAATAAAATTTAATAAAGCATAGGATAAAACAACATAAATACAATTTAATAAAGCATAGGACAAAACAACATAAATACAATTTAATAAAGCATAGGATAAAACAACATAAATAAAATTTAATGAAACATAGGATAAATAACATAAATACAATTTAATAAAGCATAGACAAAACAACATAAACACAATTTAATAAAGCCTATGTTAAAATAACATAAATACAATTTATTAAAGCATAAGATAAAACAACATGAATATAATTTAGTAAAGCATAAGATAAAACAACATGAATACAATTTAATAAAGCATAGGATAAAACAACATAAATACAATTTAATAAAGCATAGGCTAAAACTACATAAATACAATTTATTAAAGCATAGGATAAAACAAATTAAATACAATTTAATAAAGCATAGGATAAAACAACATAAATACAATTTAATAAAGCATAATTTAAAACAACATAAATATAATTAAATAAAGCATAGGATAAAACAACATAAATACAATTTAATAAAGCATAGGTTAAAACAACATAAATACAATTTTATAAAGCATAGGATAAAACAACATAAATACAATTTAATAAAGCATAGGTTAAAACAACATAAATACAATTTAATAAAGCATAGGATAAAACAACATAAATTCAATTTAATAAAGCATAGGATAAAACAACATAAATACAATTTAATAAAGCACAGGATAAAAGAACATAAATAAAATTTAATAAAGCATAGGATAAAACAACATAAATACAATTTAATAAAGCATAGGATAAAACAACGTAAATACAATTTAATAAAGCATAGGATAAAACAACATAAATAAAATTTAATAAAGCATAGGATTAAACAACATAAATACAATTTAATAAAGCATAGGATAAAACAACATAAATACAATTTAATAAAGCATAGGTTAAAACAACATAAATGCAATTTAATAAAGCATAGGATAAAACAACATAAATACAATTTAATAAAGCATAGGATAAAACAACATAAATACAATTTAATAAAGCATAGGATAAAACAACATAAATACAATTTAATAAAGCATAGGATAAAACAACATAAATACAATTTAATGAAACATAGGATAAACAACATAAATACAATTTAATAAAGCATAGGACAAAAGAACATAAATACAATTTAATAAAGCATATGTTAAAACAACATAAATACAATTTAATAAAGCATAAGATAAAACAACATGAATATAATTTAGTAAAGCATAAGATAAAACAACATGAATACAATTTAATAAAGCATACGTTAAAACAACATAAATACAATTAAATAAAGCATAGGATAAAACAACATAAATACAATTTAATAAAGCATAGGTTAAAACAAAATAAATACAATTTAATAAAGCATAGGATAAAACAACATAAATTCAATTTAATAAAGCATAGGATAAAACAACATAAATAAAATTTAATGAAGCATAGGATAAAACAACATAAATAAAATTTAATAAAGCATAGGATAAAACAACGTAAATACAATTTAATAAAGCATAGGATAAAACAACATAAATACAATTTAATAAAGCATAGGTTAAAACAACATAAATACAATTTAATAAAGCATAGGATAAAACAACATAAATACAATTTAATAAAGCATAGGATAAAAGAACATAAATAAAATTTAATAAAGCATAGGATAAAACAACATAAATACAATTTAATAAAGCATAGGATAAAACAACATAAATACAATTTAATAAAGCATAGGATAAAACAACATAAATACAATTTAATAAAGCATAGGTTAAAACAACATAAATAAAATTTAATAAAGCATAGGTTAAAACAAAATAAATACAATTTAATAAAGCATAGGACAAAACAACATAAATACAATTTATTAAAGCATAGTTTAAAACAACATAAATACAATTTAATAAAGCATAGGATAAAACCACAGAAATACAATTTAATAAAGCATAGGATAAAACAACATAAATACAATTTAATAAAGCATTGGACAAAACAACATAAATACAATTTAATAAAGCATAGGATAAAACAACATAAATACAATTTAATGAAACATAGGATAAACAACATAAATACAATTTAATAAAGCATAGACAAAACAACATAAATACAATTTAATAATACATATGTTAAAACAACATAAATACAATTTAATAAAGCATAAGATAAAACAACATGAATATAATTTAGTAAAGCATAAGATAAAACAACATGAATACATTTTAATAAAGCATAGGATAAAACAACATAAATACAATTTAATAAAGCATAGGCTAAAACTACATAAATACAATTTATTAAAGCATAGGATAAAACAAATTAAATACAATTTAATAAAGCATAGGATAAAACAACATAAATTCAATTTAATAAAGCATAGGATAAAACAACATAAATACAATTTAATAAAGCATAGGATAAAACAACATAAATACAATTTAATAAAGCATAGGTTAAAACAACATAAATACAATTTAATAAAGCATAGGATAAAACAAAATAAATACAATTTAATAAAGCATAGGATAAAACAACATAAATAAAATTTAATAAAGCATAGGATAAAACAACATAAATACAATTTAATAAAGCATAGGATAAAACAACATAAATACAATTTAATAAAGAATAGGACAAAATAACATAAATACAATTTAATAAAGCATAGGATAAAACAACATAAATAAAATTTAATGAAACATAGGATAAACAACATCAATACAATTTAATAAAGCATAGACAAAACAACATGAATACAATTTAATAAAGCATATGTTAAAACAACATAAATACAATTTAATAAAGCATAAGATAAAACATCATGAACATAATTTAATAAAGCATAGGATAAAACAACATAAATACAATTTAATAAAGCATAGGACAAAACAACATAAATACAATTTAATAAAGCATAGGATAAAACAACATAAATACAATTTAATGAAACATAGGATAAAAAACATAAATACAATTTAATAAAGCATATACAAAACAACATAAATACAATTTAATAAAGCATATGTTAAAACAACATAAATACATTTTAATAAAGCATAAGATAAAACAACATGAATATAATTTAGTAAAGCATAAGATAAAACAACATGAATACAATTTAATAAAGCATAGGATAAAACAACATAAATACAATTTAATAAAGCATATGCTAAAACTACATAAATACAATTTAATAAAGCATAGGATGAAACAAATTAAATACAATTTAATAAAGCATAGGATAAAACAACATAAATTCAATTTAATAAAGCATAGGATAAAACAACATAAATACAATTTAATAAAGCATAGGACAAAACAACATAAATACAATTTAATAAAGCATAGGATAAAACAACATAAATACAATTTAATAAAGCATAGGCTAAAACTACATAAATACAATTTATTAAAGCATAGGATAAAACAAATTAAATACAATTTAATAAAGCATAGGATAAAACAACATACATTCAATTAAATAAAGCATAGGATAAAACAACATAAATACAATTTAATAAAGCATAGGATAAAACAACATAAATACAATTTAATAAAGCATAGGTTAAAACAACATAAATACAATTTAATAAAGCATAGGATAAAACAACATAAATACAATTTAATAAAGCATAGGATAAAACAACATAAATACAATTTAATAAAGCATAAGATAAAACAACATAAATACAATTTAATAAAGCATAGGATAAAACAACATAAATACAATTTAATAAAGCATAGGATAAAACAACATAAATACAATTTAATAAAGCATAGGATAAAACAACATAAATACAATTTAATAAAGCATAGGATAAAACAACATAAATAAAATTTAATAAAGCATAGGTTAAAACAACATAAATACAATTTAATAAAGCATAGGACAAAACAACATAATGCAATTTAATAAAGCATAGTTTAAAACAACATAAATACAATTTAATAAAGCACAGGATAAAACCATAGAAATACAATTTAATAAAGCATAGGATAAAACAACATAAATACAATTTAATGAAGCATAGGACAAAACAACATAAATACAATTTAATAAAGCATAGGATAAAATAACATAAATACAATTTAATGAAACATAGGATAAACAACATGAATACAATTTAATAAAGCATAGACAAAGCAACATAAATACAATTTAAAAAAGCATATGTTAAAACAACATAAATACAATTTAATAAAGCATAAGATAAAACAACATGAATATAATTTAGTAAAGCATAAGATAAAACAACATGAATACAATTTAATAAAGCATAGGATAAAACAACATAAATACAATTTAATAAAGCATAGGCTAAAACTACATAAATACAATTTATTACAGCATAGGATAAAACAAATTAAATTCAATTTAATAAAGCATAGGATAAAACAACATAAATTCAATTTAATAAAGCATAGGATAAAACAACATAAATACTTTTTAATAAAGCATAGGATAAAACAACATAAATACAATTTAATAAAACATAGGATAAAACAACATAAATACAATTTAATAAAGCATAGGTTAAAACAACATAAATACAATTTAATAAAGCATAGGATAAAACAACATAAATACAATTTAATAAAGCATAGGATAAAACAACATAAATAAAATTTAATAAAGCATAGGATAAAACAACATAAATACAATTTAATAAAGCATAGGACAAAACAACATAAATACAATTTAATAAAGCATAGGATAAAACAACATAAATAAAATTTAATGAAACATAGGATAAACAACATAAATACAATTTAATAAAGCATAGACAAAACAACATAAACACAATTTAATAAAGCCTATGTTAAAATAACATAAATACAATTTATTAAAGCATAAGATAAAACAACATGAATATAATTTAGTAAAGCATAAGATAAAACAACATGAATACAATTTAATAAAGCATAGGATAAAACAACATAAATACAATTTAATAAAGCATAGGCTAAAACTACATAAATACAATTTATTAAAGCATAGGATAAAACAAATTAAATACAATTTAATAAAGCATAGGATAAAACAACATAAATACAATTTAATAAAGCATAATTTAAAACAACATAAATATAATTAAATAAAGCATAGGATAAAACAACATAAATAAGATTTAATAAAGCATAGGATAAAACAACAGAAATACTTTTTAATAAAGCATAGGATAAAACCACATAAATACAATTTAATAAAGCACAGGATAAAACAACATAAATACAATTTAATAAAGCATAGGATAAAACAACATAAATAGAATTTAATAAAGCATAGGATAAAACAACATAAATACAATTTAATAAAGCATAGGATAAAACAACATAAATACAATTTAATGAAACATAGGATAAACAACATAAATACAATTTAATAAAGCATAGGACAAAAGAACATAAATACAATTTAATAAAGCATATGTTAAAACAACATAAATACAATTTAATAAAGCATAGGATAAAACAACATAAATACAATTTAATGAAACATAGGATAAACAACATAAATACAATTTAATAAAGCATAGGACAAAAGAACATAAATACAATTTAATAAAGCATATGTTAAAACAACATAAATACAATTTAATAAAGCATAAGATAAAACAACATGAATATAATTTAGTAAAGCATAAGATAAAACAACATGAATACAATTTAATAAAGCATACGTTAAAACAACATAAATACAATTAAATAAAGCATAGGATAAAACAACATAAATACAATTTAATAAAGCATAGGTTAAAACAACATAAATACAATTTTATAAAGCATAGGATAGAACAACCTAAATACAATTTAATAAAGCAGAGGTTAAAACAACATAAATACAATTTAATAAAGCATAGGATAAAACAACATAAATTCTATTTAATAAAGCATAGGATAAAACAACATAAACACAATTTAATAAAGCAGAGGATAAAACAACATAAATAAAATTTAATAAAGCATAGGATTAAACAACATAAATAAAATTTAATAAAGCATAGGATAAAACAACGTAAATACAATTTAATAAAGCATAGGATAAAATAACATAAATAAAATTTAATAAAGCATAGGATAAAACAACATAAATACAATTTAATAAAGCATAGGATAAAACAACATAAATATAATTTAATAAAGCATAGGTTAAAACAACATAAATGCAATTTAATAAAGCATAGGATAAAACAACATAAATACAATTTAATGAAACAGGATAAACAACATAAATACAATTTAATAAAGCATAGGAGAAAACAACATAAATACAATTTAATGAAGCATATGTTAAAACAACATAAATACAATTTAATAAAGCATAAGATAAAACAACATGAATATAATTTAGTAAAGCATAAGATAAAACAACATGAATACAATTTAATAATGCATAGGTTAAAACAACATAAATACAATTTAAGAAAGCATAGGATAAAACTACATAAATACATTTTAATAAAGCATAGGATAAAACAGCATAAATATAATTTAATAAAGCATAGGTTAAAACAACATAAATAAAATTTAATAAAGCATAGGATAAAACAACATAAATACAATTTATAAAGCATAGGATAAAACAACATAAATACAATTTAATAAAGCATAGGATAAAACAACATAAATACAATTTAATAAAGCATAGGATAAAACAACATAAATACAATTTAATAAAGCATAGGCTAAAACTACATAAATACAATTTAATAAAGCATAGGATAAAACAAATTAAATACAATTTAATAAAGCATAGGATAAAACAACATAAATTCAATTTAATAAAGCATAGGATAAAACAACATAAATACAATTTAATAAAGCATAGGATAAAACAACATAAACACAATTTAATAAAGCATAAGATAAAAAAACATGAATACAATTTAATATAGCATAGGATAAAACAACATAAATGCAATTTAATAAAGCATAGGATAAAACAACATAAATACAATTTAATAAAGCATAGGTTAAAACAACATAAATACAATTTAATAAAGCATAGGATAAAACAACATAAATACAATTTAATAAAGCATAGGATAAAACAACATAAATAAAATTTAATAAAGCATATGTTAAAACAACATAAATACAATTTAATAAAGCATAGGATAAAACAACATAAATACAATTTAATAAAGCATAGGATAAAACAACATAAATACTTTTTAATAAAGCATAGGATAAAACCACATAAATACAATTTAATAAAGCACAGGATAAAACAACATAAATACAATTTAATAAAGCATAGGATAAAACAACATAAATACAATTTAATAAAGCATAGGATAAAACAACATAAAAACAATTTAATAAAGCATAGGATAAAACAACATAAATACAATTTATTAAAGCATACGTTAAAACAACATAAATACAATTAAATAAAGCATAGGATAAAACAACGTAAATACAATATAATAAAGCATAGGTTAAAACAACATAAATACAATTTAATAAAGCATAGGATAAAACAACATAAATACAATTTAATAAAGCATAGGTTAAAACAAAATAAATACAATTTAATAAAGCATAGGATAAAACAACATAAATTCAATTTAATAAAGCATAGGATAAAACAACATAAATAAAATTTAATGAAGCATAGGATAAAACAACATAAATAAAATTTAATAAAGCATAGGATAAAACAACGTAAATACAATTTAATAAAGCATAGGATAAAACAACATAAATACAATTTAATAAAGCATAGGTTAAAACAACATAAATACAATTTAATAAAGCATAGGATAAAACAACATAAATACAATTTAATAAAGCATAGGATAAAACAACATAAATAAAATTTAATAAAGCATAGGATAAAACAACATAAATACAATTTAATAAAGCATAGGATAAAACAACATAAATACAATTTAATAAAGCATAGGATAAAACAACATAAATACAATTTAATAAAGCATAGGTTAAAACAACATAAATACAATTTAATAAAGCATAGGATAAAACAACATAAATACAATTTAATAAAGCATAGGATAAAACAACATAAATAAAATTTAATAAAGCATAGGTTAAAACAACATAAATACAAATTAACAAAGCATAGGATAAAACAACATAAATACAATTTAATAAAGCATAGGATAAAACAACATAAATACTTTTTAATAAAGCATAGGATAAAACCACATAAATACAATTTAATAAAGCATAGGATAAAACAACATAAATAAAATTTAATAAAGCATAGGTTAAAACAACATAAATACAATTTAATAAAGCATAGGACAAAACAACATAAATACAATTTAATAAAGCATAGTTTAAAACAACATAAATACAATTTAATAAAGCATAGGATAAAACCACAGAAATACAATTTAATAAAGCATAGGATAAAACAACATAAATACAATTTAATAAAACATAGGATAAAACAACATAAATACAATTTAATAAAGCATAGGTTAAAACAACATAAATACAATTTAATAAAGCATAGGATAAAACAACATAAATACAATTTAATAAAGCATAGGATAAAACAACATAAATAAAATTTAATAAAGCATAGGATAAAACAACATAAATACAATTTAATAAAGCATAGGACAAAACAACATAAATACAATTTAATAAAGCATAGGATAAAACAACATAAATAAAATTTAATGAAACATAGGATAAATAACATAAATACAATTTAATAAAGCATAGACAAAACAACATAAACACAATTTAATAAAGCCTATGTTAAAATAACATAAATACAATTTATTAAAGCATAAGATAAAACAACATGAATATAATTTAGTAAAGCATAAGATAAAACAACATGAATACAATTTAATAAAGCATAGGATAAAACAACATAAATACAATTTAATAAAGCATAGGCTAAAACTACATAAATACAATTTATTAAAGCATAGGATAAAACAAATTAAATACAATTTAATAAAGCATAGGATAAAACAACATAAATACAATTTAATAAAGCATAATTTAAAACAACATAAATATAATTAAATAAAGCATAGGATAAAACAACATAAATACAATTTAATAAAGCATAGGTTAAAACAACATAAATACAATTTTATAAAGCATAGGATAAAACAACATAAATACAATTTAATAAAGCATAGGTTAAAACAACATAAATACAATTTAATAAAGCATAGGATAAAACAACATAAATTCAATTTAATAAAGCATAGGATAAAACAACATAAATACAATTTAATAAAGCACAGGATAAAAGAACATAAATAAAATTTAATAAAGCATAGGATAAAACAACATAAATACAATTTAATAAAGCATAGGATAAAACAACGTAAATACAATTTAATAAAGCATAGGATAAAACAACATAAATAAAATTTAATAAAGCATAGGATTAAACAACATAAATACAATTTAATAAAGCATAGGATAAAACAACATAAATACAATTTAATAAAGCATAGGTTAAAACAACATAAATGCAATTTAATAAAGCATAGGATAAAACAACATAAATACAATTTAATAAAGCATAGGATAAAACAACATAAATACAATTTAATAAAGCATAGGATAAAACAACATAAATACAATTTAATAAAGCATAGGATAAAACAACATAAATACAATTTAATGAAACATAGGATAAACAACATAAATACAATTTAATAAAGCATAGGACAAAAGAACATAAATACAATTTAATAAAGCATATGTTAAAACAACATAAATACAATTTAATAAAGCATAAGATAAAACAACATGAATATAATTTAGTAAAGCATAAGATAAAACAACATGAATACAATTTAATAAAGCATACGTTAAAACAACATAAATACAATTAAATAAAGCATAGGATAAAACAACATAAATACAATTTAATAAAGCATAGGTTAAAACAACATAAATACAATTTTATAAAGCATAGGATAGAACAACCTAAATACAATTTAATAAAGCAGAGGTTAAAACAACATAAATACAATTTAATAAAGCATAGGATAAAACAACATAAATTCTATTTAATAAAGCATAGGATAAAACAACATAAACACAATTTAATAAAGCAGAGGATAAAACAACATAAATAAAATTTAATAAAGCATAGGATTAAACAACATAAATAAAATTTAATAAAGCATAGGATAAAACAACGTAAATACAATTTAATAAAGCATAGGATAAAATAACATAAATAAAATTTAATAAAGCATAGGATAAAACAACATAAATACAATTTAATAAAGCATAGGATAAAACAACATAAATATAATTTAATAAAGCATAGGTTAAAACAACATAAATGCAATTTAATAAAGCATAGGATAAAACAACATAAATACAATTTAATGAAACAGGATAAACAACATAAATACAATTTAATAAAGCATAGGAGAAAACAACATAAATACAATTTAATGAAGCATATGTTAAAACAACATAAATACAATTTAATAAAGCATAAGATAAAACAACATGAATATAATTTAGTAAAGCATAAGATAAAACAACATGAATACAATTTAATAATGCATAGGTTAAAACAACATAAATACAATTTAAGAAAGCATAGGATAAAACTACATAAATACATTTTAATAAAGCATAGGATAAAACAGCATAAATATAATTTAATAAAGCATAGGTTAAAACAACATAAATACAATTTAATAAAGCATAGGATAAAACAACATAAATACAATTTATAAAGCATAGGATAAAACAACATAAATACAATTTAATAAAGCATAGGATAAAACAACATAAATACAATTTAATAAAGCATAGGATAAAACAACATAAATACAATTTAATAAAGCATAGGCTAAAACTACATAAATACAATTTAATAAAGCATAGGATAAAACAAATTAAATACAATTTAATAAAGCATAGGATAAAACAACATAAATTCAATTTAATAAAGCATAGGATAAAACAACATAAATACAATTTAATAAAGCATAGGATAAAACAACATAAACACAATTTAATAAAGCATAAGATAAAAAAACATGAATACAATTTAATATAGCATAGGATAAAACAACATAAATGCAATTTAATAAAGCATAGGATAAAACAACATAAATACAATTTAATAAAGCATAGGTTAAAACAACATAAATACAATTTAATAAAGCATAGGATAAAACAACATAAATACAATTTAATAAAGCATAGGATAAAACAACATAAATAAAATTTAATAAAGCATATGTTAAAACAACATAAATACAATTTAATAAAGCATAGGATAAAACAACATAAATACAATTTAATAAAGCATAGGATAAAACAACATAAATACTTTTTAATAAAGCATAGGATAAAACCACATAAATACAATTTAATAAAGCACAGGATAAAACAACATAAATACAATTTAATAAAGCATAGGATAAAACAACATAAATACAATTTAATAAAGCATAGGATAAAACAACATAAAAACAATTTAATAAAGCATAGGATAAAACAACATAAATACAATTTATTAAAGCATACGTTAAAACAACATAAATACAATTAAATAAAGCATAGGATAAAACAACATAAATACAATATAATAAAGCATAGGTTAAAACAACATAAATACAATTTAATAAAGCATAGGATAAAACAACATAAATACAATTTAATAAAGCATAGGTTAAAACAGAATAAATACAATTTAATAAAGCATAGGATAAAACAACATAAATTCAATTTAATAAAGCATAGGATAAAACAACATAAATAAAATTTAATGAAGCATAGGATAAAACAACATAAATAAAATTTAATAAAGCATAGGATAAAACAACGTAAATACAATTTAATAAAGCATAGGATAAAACAACATAAATACAATTTAATAAAGCATAGGTTAAAACAACATAAATACAATTTAATAAAGCATAGGATAAAACAACATAAATACAATTTAATAAAGCATAGGATAAAAGAACATAAATAAAATTTAATAAAGCATAGGATAAAACAACATAAATACAATTTAATAAAGCATAGGATAAAACAACATAAATACAATTTAATAAAGCATAGGATAAAACAACATAAATACAATTTAATAAAGCATAGGTTAAAACAACATAAATAAAATTTAATAAAGCATAGGTTAAAACAAAATAAATACAATTTAATAAAGCATAGGACAAAACAACATAAATACAATTTATTAAAGCATAGTTTAAAACAACATAAATACAATTTAATAAAGCATAGGATAAAACCACAGAAATACAATTTAATAAAGCATAGGATAAAACAACATAAATACAATTTAATAAAGCATTGGACAAAACAACATAAATACAATTTAATAAAGCATAGGATAAAACAACATAAATACAATTTAATGAAACATAGGATAAACAACATAAATACAATTTAATAAAGCATAGACAAAACAACATAAATACAATTTAATAATACATATGTTAAAACAACATAAATACAATTTAATAAAGCATAAGATAAAACAACATGAATATAATTTAGTAAAGCATAAGATAAAACAACATGAATACATTTTAATAAAGCATAGGATAAAACAACATAAATACAATTTAATAAAGCATAGGCTAAAACTACATAAATACAATTTATTAAAGCATAGGATAAAACAAATTAAATACAATTTAATAAAGCATAGGATAAAACAACATAAATTCAATTTAATAAAGCATAGGATAAAACAACATAAATACAATTTAATAAAGCATAGGATAAAACAACATAAATACAATTTAATAAAGCATAGGTTAAAACAACATAAATACAATTTAATAAAGCATAGGATAAAACAAAATAAATACAATTTAATAAAGCATAGGATAAAACAACATAAATAAAATTTAATAAAGCATAGGATAAAACAACATAAATACAATTTAATAAAGCATAGGATAAAACAACATAAATACAATTTAATAAAGAATAGGACAAAACAACATAAATACAATTTAATAAAGCATAGGATAAAACAACATAAATAAAATTTAATGAAACATAGGATAAACAACATCAATACAATTTAATAAAGCATAGACAAAACAACATGAATACAATTTAATAAAGCATATGTTAAAACAACATAAATACAATTTAATAAAGCATAAGATAAAACATCATGAATATAATTTAATAAAGCATAGGATAAAACAACATAAATACAATTTAATAAAGCATAGGACAAAACAACATAAATACAATTTAATAAAGCATAGGATAAAACAACATAAATACAATTTAATGAAACATAGGATAAAAAACTAAAATACAATTTAATAAAGCATATACAAAACAACATAAATACAATTTAATAAAGCATATGTTAAAACAACATAAATACATTTTAATAAAGCATAAGATAAAACAACATGAATATAATTTAGTAAAGCATAAGATAAAACAACATGAATACAATTTAATAAAGCATAGGATAAAACAACATAAATACAATTTAATAAAGCATAGGCTAAAACTACATAAATACAATTTAATAAAGCATAGGATGAAACAAATTAAATACAATTTAATAAAGCATAGGATAAAACAACATAAATTCAATTTAATAAAGCATAGGATAAAACAACATAAATACAATTTAATAAAGCATAGGACAAAACAACATAAATACAATTTAATAAAGCATAGGATAAAACAACATAAATACAATTTAATAAAGCATAGGCTAAAACTACATAAATACAATTTATTAAAGCATAGGATAAAACAAATTAAATACAATTTAATAAAGCATAGGATAAAACAACATACATTCAATTAAATAAAGCATAGGATAAAACAACATAAATACAATTTAATAAAGCATAGGATAAAACAACATAAATACAATTTAATAAAGCATAGGTTAAAACAACATAAATACAATTTAATAAAGCATAGGATAAAACAACATAAATACAATTTAATAAAGCATAGGATAAAACAACATAAATACAATTTAATAAAGCATAAGATAAAACAACATAAATACAATTTAATAAAGCATAGGATAAAACAACATAAATACAATTTAATAAAGCATAGGATAAAACAACATAAATACAATTTAATAAAGCATAGGATAAAACAACATAAATACAATTTAATAAAGCATAGGATAAAACAACATAAATAAAATTTAATAAAGCATAGGTTAAAACAACATAAATACAATTTAATAAAGCATAGGACAAAACAACATAAATGCAATTTAATAAAGCATAGTTTAAAACAACATAAATACAATTTAATAAAGCACAGGATAAAACCATAGAAATACAATTTAATAAAGCATAGGATAAAACAACATAAATACAATTTAATAAAGCATAGGACAAAACAACATAAATACAATTTAATAAAGCATAGGATAAAACAACATAAATACAATTTAATGAAACATAGGATAAACAACATGAATACAATTTAATAAAGCATAGACAAAGCAACATAAATACAATTTAAAAAAGCATATGTTAAAACAACATAAATACAATTTAATAAAGCATAAGATAAAACAACATGAATATAATTTAGTAAAGCATAAGATAAAACAACATGAATACAATTTAATAAAGCATAGGATAAAACAACATAAATACAATTTAATAAAGCATAGGCTAAAACTACATAAATACAATTTATTACAGCATAGGATAAAACAAATTAAATTCAATTTAATAAAGCATAGGATAAAACAACATAAATTCAATTTAATAAAGCATAGGATAAAACAACATAAATACAATTTAATAAAGCATAGGATAAAACAACATAAATACAATTTAATAAAGCATAGGTTAAAACAACATAAATACAATTTAATAAAGCATAGGATAAAACAACATAAATACAATTTAATAAAGCATAGGATAAAACAACATAAATAAAATTTAATAAAGCATAGGTTAAAACAACATAAATACAAATTAACAAAGCATAGGATAAAACAACATAAATACAATTTAATAAAGCATAGGATAAAACAACATAAATACTTTTTAATAAAGCATAGGATAAAACCACATAAATACAATTTAATAAAGCATAGGATAAAACAACATAAATAAAATTTAATAAAGCATAGGTTAAAACAACATAAATACAATTTAATAAAGCATACTACAAAACAACATAAATACAATTTAATAAAGCATAGTTTAAAACAACATAAATACAATTTAATAAAGCATAGGATAAAACCACAGAAATACAATTTAATAAAGCATAGGATAAAACAACATAAATACAATTTAATAAAACATAGGATAAAACAACATAAATACAATTTAATAAAGCATAGGTTAAAACAACATAAATACAATTTAATAAAGCATAGGATAAAACAACATAAATACAATTTAATAAAGCATAGGATAAAACAACATAAATAAAATTTAATAAAGCATAGGATAAAACAACATAAATACAATTTAATAAAGCATAGGACAAAACAACATAAATACAATTTAATAAAGCATAGGATAAAACAACATAAATAAAATTTAATGAAACATAGGATAAACAACATAAATACAATTTAATAAAGCATAGACAAAACAACATAAACACAATTTAATAAAGCCTATGTTAAAATAACATAAATACAATTTATTAAAGCATAAGATAAAACAACATGAATATAATTTAGTAAAGCATAAGATAAAACAACATGAATACAATTTAATAAAGCATAGGATAAAACAACATAAATACAATTTAATAAAGCATAGGCTAAAACTACATAAATACAATTTATTAAAGCATAGGATAAAACAAATTAAATACAATTTAATAAAGCATAGGATAAAACAACATAAATACAATTTAATAAAGCATAATTTAAAACAACATAAATATAATTAAATAAAGCATAGGATAAAACAACATAAATACAATTTAATAAAGCATAGGTTAAAACAACATAAATACAATTTTATAAAGCATAGGATAAAACAACATAAATACAATTTAATAAAGCATAGGTTAAAACAACATAAATACAATTTAATAAAGCATAGGATAAAACAACATAAATTCAATTTAATAAAGCATAGGATAAAACAACATAAATACAATTTAATAAAGCACAGGATAAAAGAACATAAATAAAATTTAATAAAGCATAGGATAAAACAACATAAATACAATTTAATAAAGCATAGGATAAAACAACGTAAATACAATTTAATAAAGCATAGGATAAAACAACATAAATAAAATTTAATAAAGCATAGGATTAAACAACATAAATACAATTTAATAAAGCATAGGATAAAACAACATAAATACAATTTAATAAAGCATAGGTTAAAACAACATAAATGCAATTTAATAAAGCATAGGATAAAACAACATAAATACAATTTAATAAAGCATAGGATAAAACAACATAAATACAATTTAATAAAGCATAGGATAAAACAACATAAATACAATTTAATAAAGCATAGGATAAAACAACATAAATACAATTTAATGAAACATAGGATAAACAACATAAATACAATTTAATAAAGCATAGGACAAAAGAACATAAATACAATTTAATAAAGCATATGTTAAAACAACATAAATACAATTTAATAAAGCATAAGATAAAACAACATGAATATAATTTAGTAAAGCATAAGATAAAACAACATGAATACAATTTAATAAAGCATACGTTAAAACAACATAAATACAATTAAATAAAGCATAGGATAAAACAACATAAATACAATTTAATAAAGCATAGGTTAAAACAACATAAATACAATTTTATAAAGCATAGGATAGAACAACCTAAATACAATTTAATAAAGCAGAGGTTAAAACAACATAAATACAATTTAATAAAGCATAGGATAAAACAGCATAAATTCTATTTAATAAAGCATAGGATAAAACAACATAAACACAATTTAATAAAGCAGAGGATAAAACAACATAAATAAAATTTAATAAAGCATAGGATTAAACAACATAAATAAAATTTAATAAAGCATAGGATAAAACAACGTAAATACAATTTAATAAAGCATAGGATAAAATAACATAAATAAAATTTAATAAAGCATAGGATAAAACAACATAAATACAATTTAATAAAGCATAGGATAAAACAACATAAATATAATTTAATAAAGCATAGGTTAAAACAACATAAATGCAATTTAATAAAGCATAGGATAAAACAACATAAATACAATTTAATGAAACAGGATAAACAACATAAATACAATTTAATAAAGCATAGGAGAAAACAACATAAATACAATTTAATGAAGCATATGTTAAAACAACATAAATACAATTTAATAAAGCATAAGATAAAACAACATGAATATAATTTAGTAAAGCATAAGATAAAACAACATGAATACAATTTAATAATGCATAGGTTAAAACAACATAAATACAATTTAAGAAAGCATAGGATAAAACTACATAAATACATTTTAATAAAGCATAGGATAAAACAGCATAAATATAATTTAATAAAGCATAGGTTAAAACAACATAAATAAAATTTAATAAAGCATAGGATAAAACAACATAAATACAATTTATAAAGCATAGGATAAAACAACATAAATACAATTTAATAAAGCATAGGATAAAACAACATAAATACAATTTAATAAAGCATAGGATAAAACAACATAAATACAATTTAATAAAGCATAGGCTAAAACTACATAAATACAATTTAATAAAGCATAGGATAAAACAAATTAAATACAATTTAATAAAGCATAGGATAAAACAACATAAATTCAATTTAATAAAGCATAGGATAAAACAACATAAATACAATTTAATAAAGCATAGGATAAAACAACATAAACACAATTTAATAAAGCATAAGATAAAAAAACATGAATACAATTTAATATAGCATTGGATAAAACAACATAAATGCAATTTAATAAAGCATAGGATAAAACAACATAAATACAATTTAATAAAGCATAGGTTAAAACAACATAAATACAATTTAATAAAGCATAGGATAAAACAACATAAATACAATTTAATAAAGCATAGGATAAAACAACATAAATAAAATTTAATAAAGCATATGTTAAAACAACATAAATACAATTTAATAAAGCATAGGATAAAACAACATAAATACAATTTAATAAAGCATAGGATAAAACAACATAAATACTTTTTAATAAAGCATAGGATAAAACCACATAAATACAATTTAATAAAGCACAGGATAAAACAACATAAATACAATTTAATAAAGCATAGGATAAAACAACATAAATACAATTTAATAAAGCATAGGATAAAACAACATAAAAACAATTTAATAAAGCATAGGATAAAACAACATAAATACAATTTATTAAAGCATACGTTAAAACAACATAAATACAATTAAATAAAGCATAGGATAAAACAACATAAATACAATATAATAAAGCATAGGTTAAAACAACATAAATACAATTTAATAAAGCATAGGATAAAACAACATAAATACAATTTAATAAAGCATAGGTTAAAACAAAATAAATACAATTTAATAAAGCATAGGATAAAACAACATAAATTCAATTTAATAAAGCATAGGATAAAACAACATAAATAAAATTTAATGAAGCATAGGATAAAACAACATAAATAAAATTTAATAAAGCATAGGATAAAACAACGTAAATACAATTTAATAAAGCATAGGATAAAACAACATAAATACAATTTAATAAAGCATAGGTTAAAACAACATAAATACAATTTAATAAAGCATAGGATAAAACAACATAAATACAATTTAATAAAGCATAGGATAAAACAACATAAATAAAATTTAATAAAGCATAGGATAAAACAACATAAATACAATTTAATAAAGCATAGGATAAAACAACATAAATACAATTTAATAAAGCATAGGATAAAACAACATAAATACAATTTAATAAAGCATAGGTTAAAACAACATAAATACAATTTAATAAAGCATAGGATAAAACAACATAAATACAATTTAATAAAGCATAGGATAAAACAACATAAATAAAATTTAATAAAGCATAGGTTAAAACAACATAAATACAAATTAACAAAGCATAGGATAAAACAACATAAATACAATTTAATAAAGCATAGGATAAAACAACATAAATACTTTTTAATAAAGCATAGGATAAAACCACATAAATACAATTTAATAAAGCATAGGATAAAACAACATAAATAAAATTTAATAAAGCATAGGATAAAACAACATAAATACAATTTAATAAAGCATAGGATAAAACAACATAAATACAATTTAATAAAGCATAGGATAAAACAACATAAATACAATTTAATAAAGCATAGGTTAAAACAACATAAATACAATTTAATAAAGCATAGGATAAAACAACATAAATACAATTTAATAAAGCATAGGATAAAACAACATAAATAAAATTTAATAAAGCATAGGTTAAAACAACATAAATACAAATTAACAAAGCATAGGATAAAACAACATAAATACAATTTAATAAAGCATAGGATAAAACAACATAAATACTTTTTAATAAAGCATAGGATAAAACCACATAAATACAATTTAATAAAGCATAGGATAAAACAACATAAATAAAATTTAATAAAGCATAGGTTAAAACAACATAAATACAATTTAATAAAGCATAGGACAAAACAACATAAATACAATTTAATAAAGCATAGTTTAAAACAACATAAATACAATTTAATAAAGCATAGGATAAAACCACAGAAATACAATTTAATAAAGCATAGGATAAAACAACATAAATACAATTTAATAAAACATAGGATAAAACAACATAAATACAATTTAATAAAGCATAGGTTAAAACAACATAAATACAATTTAATAAAGCATAGGATAAAACAACATAAATACAATTTAATAAAGCATAGGATAAAACAACATAAATAAAATTTAATAAAGCATAGGATAAAACAACATAAATACAATTTAATAAAGCATAGGACAAAACAACATAAATACAATTTAATAAAGCATAGGATAAAACAACATAAATAAAATTTAATGAAACATAGGATAAACAACATAAATACAATTTAATAAAGCATAGACAAAACAACATAAACACAATTTAATAAAGCCTATGTTAAAATAACATAAATACAATTTATTAAAGCATAAGATAAAACAACATGAATATAATTTAGTAAAGCATAAGATAAAACAACATGAATACAATTTAATAAAGCATAGGATAAAACAACATAAATACAATTTAATAAAGCATAGGCTAAAACTACATAAATACAATTTATTAAAGCATAGGATAAAACAAATTAAATACAATTTAATAAAGCATAGGATAAAACAACATAAATACAATTTAATAAAGCATAATTTAAAACAACATAAATATAATTAAATAAAGCATAGGATAAAACAACATAAATACAATTTAATAAAGCATAGGTTAAAACAACATAAATACAATTTTATAAAGCATAGGATAAAACAACATAAATACAATTTAATAAAGCATAGGTTAAAACAACATAAATACAATTTAATAAAGCATAGGATAAAACAACATAAATTCAATTTAATAAAGCATAGGATAAAACAACATAAATACAATTTAATAAAGCACAGGATAAAAGAACATAAATAAAATTTAATAAAGCATAGGATAAAACAACATAAATACAATTTAATAAAGCATAGGATAAAACAACGTAAATACAATTTAATAAAGCATAGGATAAAACAACATAAATAAAATTTAATAAAGCATAGGATTAAACAACATAAATACAATTTAATAAAGCATAGGATAAAACAACATAAATACAATTTAATAAAGCATAGGTTAAAACAACATAAATGCAATTTAATAAAGCATAGGATAAAACAACATAAATACAATTTAATAAAGCATAGGATAAAACAACATAAATACAATTTAATAAAGCATAGGATAAAACAACATAAATACAATTTAATAAAGCATAGGATAAAACAACATAAATACAATTTAATGAAACATAGGATAAACAACATAAATACAATTTAATAAAGCATAGGACAAAAGAACATAAATACAATTTAATAAAGCATATGTTAAAACAACATAAATACAATTTAATAAAGCATAAGATAAAACAACATGAATATAATTTAGTAAAGCATAAGATAAAACAACATGAATACAATTTAATAAAGCATACGTTAAAACAACATAAATACAATTAAATAAAGCATAGGATAAAACAACATAAATACAATTTAATAAAGCATAGGTTAAAACAACATAAATACAATTTTATAAAGCATAGGATAGAACAACCTAAATACAATTTAATAAAGCAGAGGTTAAAACAACATAAATACAATTTAATAAAGCATAGGATAAAACAACATAAATTCTATTTAATAAAGCATAGGATAAAACAACATAAACACAATTTAATAAAGCAGAGGATAAAACAACATAAATAAAATTTAATAAAGCATAGGATTAAACAACATAAATAAAATTTAATAAAGCATAGGATAAAACAACGTAAATACAATTTAATAAAGCATAGGATAAAATAACATAAATAAAATTTAATAAAGCATAGGATAAAACAACATAAATACAATTTAATAAAGCATAGGATAAAACAACATAAATATAATTTAATAAAGCATAGGTTAAAACAACATAAATGCAATTTAATAAAGCATAGGATAAAACAACATAAATACAATTTAATGAAACAGGATAAACAACATAAAAACAATTTAATAAAGCATAGGAGAAAACAACATAAATACAATTTAATGAAGCATATGTTAAAACAACATAAATACAATTTAATAAAGCATAAGATAAAACAACATGAATATAATTTAGTAAAGCATAAGATAAAACAACATGAATACAATTTAATAATGCATAGGTTAAAACAACATAAATACAATTTAAGAAAGCATAGGATAAAACTACATAAATACATTTTAATAAAGCATAGGATAAAACAGCATAAATATAATTTAATAAAGCATAGGTTAAAACAACATAAATACAATTTAATAAAGCATAGGATAAAACAACATAAATACAATTTATAAAGCATAGGATAAAACAACATAAATACAATTTAATAAAGCATAGGATAAAACAACATAAATACAATTTAATAAAGTATAGGCTAAAACTACATAAATACAATTTAATAAAGCATAGGATAAAACAAATTAAATACAATTTAATAAAGCATAGGATAAAACAACATAAATTCAATTTAATAAAGCATAGGATAAAACAACATAAATACAATTTAATAAAGCATAGGATAAAACAACATAAACACAATTTAATAAAGCATAAGATAAAAAAACATGAATACAATTTAATATAGCATAGGATAAAACAACATAAATGCAATTTAATAAAGCATAGGATAAAACAACATAAATACAATTTAATAAAGCATAGGTTAAAACAACATAAATACAATTTAATAAAGCATAGGATAAAACAACATAAATACAATTTAATAAAGCATAGGATAAAACAACATAAATAAAATTTAATAAAGCATATGTTAAAACAACATAAATACAATTTAATAAAGCATAGGATAAAACAACATAAATACAATTTAATAAAGCATAGGATAAAACAACATAAATACTTTTTAATAAAGCATAGGATAAAACCACATAAATACAATTTAATAAAGCACAGGATAAAACAACATAAATACAATTTAATAAAGCATAGGATAAAACAAATTAAATTCAATTTAATAAAGCATAGGATAAAACAACATAAATTCAATTTAATAAAGCATAGGATAAAACAACATAAATACAATTTAATAAAGCATAGGATAAAACAACATAAATACAATTTAATAAAGCATAGGTTAAAACAACATAAATACAATTTAATAAAGCATAGGATAAAACAACATAAATACAATTTAATAAAGCATAGGATAAAACAACATAAATAAAATTTAATAAAGCATAGGTTAAAACAACATAAATACAAATTAACAAAGCATAGGATAAAACAACATAAATACAATTTAATAAAGCATAGGATAAAACAACATAAATACTTTTTAATAAAGCATAGGATAAAACCACATAAATACAATTTAATAAAGCATAGGATAAAACAACATAAATAAAATTTAATAAAGCATAGGTTAAAACAACATAAATACAATTTAATAAAGCATACTACAAAACAACATAAATACAATTTAATAAAGCATAGTTTAAAACAACATAAATACAATTTAATAAAGCATAGGATAAAACCACAGAAATACAATTTAATAAAGCATAGGATAAAACAACATAAATACAATTTAATAAAACATAGGATAAAACAACATAAATACAATTTAATAAAGCATAGGTTAAAACAACATAAATACAATTTAATAAAGCATAGGATAAAACAACATAAATACAATTTAATAAAGCATAGGATAAAACAACATAAATAAAATTTAATAAAGCATAGGATAAAACAACATAAATACAATTTAATAAAGCATAGGACAAAACAACATAAATACAATTTAATAAAGCATAGGATAAAACAACATAAATAAAATTTAATGAAACATAGGATAAACAACATAAATACAATTTAATAAAGCATAGACAAAACAACATAAACACAATTTAATAAAGCCTATGTTAAAATAACATAAATACAATTTATTAAAGCATAAGATAAAACAACATGAATATAATTTAGTAAAGCATAAGATAAAACAACATGAATACAATTTAATAAAGCATAGGATAAAACAACATAAATACAATTTAATAAAGCATAGGCTAAAACTACATAAATACAATTTATTAAAGCATAGGATAAAACAAATTAAATACAATTTAATAAAGCATAGGATAAAACAACATAAATACAATTTAATAAAGCATAATTTAAAACAACATAAATATAATTAAATAAAGCATAGGATAAAACAACATAAATACAATTTAATAAAGCATAGGTTAAAACAACATAAATACAATTTTATAAAGCATAGGATAAAACAACATAAATACAATTTAATAAAGCATAGGTTAAAACAACATAAATACAATTTAATAAAGCATAGGATAAAACAACATAAATTCAATTTAATAAAGCATAGGATAAAACAACATAAATACAATTTAATAAAGCACAGGATAAAAGAACATAAATAAAATTTAATAAAGCATAGGATAAAACAACATAAATACAATTTAATAAAGCATAGGATAAAACAACGTAAATACAATTTAATAAAGCATAGGATAAAACAACATAAATAAAATTTAATAAAGCATAGGATTAAACAACATAAATACAATTTAATAAAGCATAGGATAAAACAACATAAATACAATTTAATAAAGCATAGGTTAAAACAACATAAATGCAATTTAATAAAGCATAGGATAAAACAACATAAATACAATTTAATAAAGCATAGGATAAAACAACATAAATACAATTTAATAAAGCATAGGATAAAACAACATAAATACAATTTAATAAAGCATAGGATAAAACAACATAAATACAATTTAATGAAACATAGGATAAACAACATAAATACAATTTAATAAAGCATAGGACAAAAGAACATAAATACAATTTAATAAAGCATATGTTAAAACAACATAAATACAATTTAATAAAGCATAAGATAAAACAACATGAATATAATTTAGTAAAGCATAAGATAAAACAACATGAATACAATTTAATAAAGCATACGTTAAAACAACATAAATACAATTAAATAAAGCATAGGATAAAACAACATAAATACAATTTAATAAAGCATAGGTTAAAACAACATAAATACAATTTTATAAAGCATAGGATAGAACAACCTAAATACAATTTAATAAAGCAGAGGTTAAAACAACATAAATACAATTTAATAAAGCATAGGATAAAACAGCATAAATTCTATTTAATAAAGCATAGGATAAAACAACATAAACACAATTTAATAAAGCAGAGGATAAAACAACATAAATAAAATTTAATAAAGCATAGGATTAAACAACATAAATAAAATTTAATAAAGCATAGGATAAAACAACGTAAATACAATTTAATAAAGCATAGGATAAAATAACATAAATAAAATTTAATAAAGCATAGGATAAAACAACATAAATACAATTTAATAAAGCATAGGATAAAACAACATAAATATAATTTAATAAAGCATAGGTTAAAACAACATAAATGCAATTTAATAAAGCATAGGATAAAACAACATAAATACAATTTAATGAAACAGGATAAACAACATAAATACAATTTAATAAAGCATAGGAGAAAACAACATAAATACAATTTAATGAAGCATATGTTAAAACAACATAAATACAATTTAATAAAGCATAAGATAAAACAACATGAATATAATTTAGTAAAGCATAAGATAAAACAACATGAATACAATTTAATAATGCATAGGTTAAAACAACATAAATACAATTTAAGAAAGCATAGGATAAAACTACATAAATACATTTTAATAAAGCATAGGATAAAACAGCATAAATATAATTTAATAAAGCATAGGTTAAAACAACATAAATAAAATTTAATAAAGCATAGGATAAAACAACATAAATACAATTTATAAAGCATAGGATAAAACAACATAAATACAATTTAATAAAGCATAGGATAAAACAACATAAATACAATTTAATAAAGCATAGGATAAAACAACATAAATACAATTTAATAAAGCATAGGCTAAAACTACATAAATACAATTTAATAAAGCATAGGATAAAACAAATTAAATACAATTTAATAAAGCATAGGATAAAACAACATAAATTCAATTTAATAAAGCATAGGATAAAACAACATAAATACAATTTAATAAAGCATAGGATAAAACAACATAAACACAATTTAATAAAGCATAAGATAAAAAAACATGAATACAATTTAATATAGCATTGGATAAAACAACATAAATGCAATTTAATAAAGCATAGGATAAAACAACATAAATACAATTTAATAAAGCATAGGTTAAAACAACATAAATACAATTTAATAAAGCATAGGATAAAACAACATAAATACAATTTAATAAAGCATAGGATAAAACAACATAAATAAAATTTAATAAAGCATATGTTAAAACAACATAAATACAATTTAATAAAGCATAGGATAAAACAACATAAATACAATTTAATAAAGCATAGGATAAAACAACATAAATACTTTTTAATAAAGCATAGGATAAAACCACATAAATACAATTTAATAAAGCACAGGATAAAACAACATAAATACAATTTAATAAAGCATAGGATAAAACAACATAAATACAATTTAATAAAGCATAGGATAAAACAACATAAAAACAATTTAATAAAGCATAGGATAAAACAACATAAATACAATTTATTAAAGCATACGTTAAAACAACATAAATACAATTAAATAAAGCATAGGATAAAACAACATAAATACAATATAATAAAGCATAGGTTAAAACAACATAAATACAATTTAATAAAGCATAGGATAAAACAACATAAATACAATTTAATAAAGCATAGGTTAAAACAAAATAAATACAATTTAATAAAGCATAGGATAAAACAACATAAATTCAATTTAATAAAGCATAGGATAAAACAACATAAATAAAATTTAATGAAGCATAGGATAAAACAACATAAATAAAATTTAATAAAGCATAGGATAAAACAACGTAAATACAATTTAATAAAGCATAGGATAAAACAACATAAATACAATTTAATAAAGCATAGGTTAAAACAACATAAATACAATTTAATAAAGCATAGGATAAAACAACATAAATACAATTTAATAAAGCATAGGATAAAACAACATAAATAAAATTTAATAAAGCATAGGATAAAACAACATAAATACAATTTAATAAAGCATAGGATAAAACAACATAAATACAATTTAATAAAGCATAGGATAAAACAACATAAATACAATTTAATAAAGCATAGGTTAAAACAACATAAATACAATTTAATAAAGCATAGGATAAAACAACATAAATACAATTTAATAAAGCATAGGATAAAACAACATAAATAAAATTTAATAAAGCATAGGTTAAAACAACATAAATACAAATTAACAAAGCATAGGATAAAACAACATAAATACAATTTAATAAAGCATAGGATAAAACAACATAAATACTTTTTAATAAAGCATAGGATAAAACCACATAAATACAATTTAATAAAGCATAGGATAAAACAACATAAATAAAATTTAATAAAGCATAGGATAAAACAACATAAATACAATTTAATAAAGCATAGGATAAAACAACATAAATACAATTTAATAAAGCATAGGATAAAACAACATAAATACAATTTAATAAAGCATAGGTTAAAACAACATAAATACAATTTAATAAAGCATAGGATAAAACAACATAAATACAATTTAATAAAGCATAGGATAAAACAACATAAATAAAATTTAATAAAGCATAGGTTAAAACAACATAAATACAAATTAACAAAGCATAGGATAAAACAACATAAATACAATTTAATAAAGCATAGGATAAAACAACATAAATACTTTTTAATAAAGCATAGGATAAAACCACATAAATACAATTTAATAAAGCATAGGATAAAACAACATAAATAAAATTTAATAAAGCATAGGTTAAAACAACATAAATACAATTTAATAAAGCATAGGACAAAACAACATAAATACAATTTAATAAAGCATAGTTTAAAACAACATAAATACAATTTAATAAAGCATAGGATAAAACCACAGAAATACAATTTAATAAAGCATAGGATAAAACAACATAAATACAATTTAATAAAACATAGGATAAAACAACATAAATACAATTTAATAAAGCATAGGTTAAAACAACATAAATACAATTTAATAAAGCATAGGATAAAACAACATAAATACAATTTAATAAAGCATAGGATAAAACAACATAAATAAAATTTAATAAAGCATAGGATAAAACAACATAAATACAATTTAATAAAGCATAGGACAAAACAACATAAATACAATTTAATAAAGCATAGGATAAAACAACATAAATAAAATTTAATGAAACATAGGATAAACAACATAAATACAATTTAATAAAGCATAGACAAAACAACATAAACACAATTTAATAAAGCCTATGTTAAAATAACATAAATACAATTTATTAAAGCATAAGATAAAACAACATGAATATAATTTAGTAAAGCATAAGATAAAACAACATGAATACAATTTAATAAAGCATAGGATAAAACAACATAAATACAATTTAATAAAGCATAGGCTAAAACTACATAAATACAATTTATTAAAGCATAGGATAAAACAAATTAAATACAATTTAATAAAGCATAGGATAAAACAACATAAATACAATTTAATAAAGCATAATTTAAAACAACATAAATATAATTAAATAAAGCATAGGATAAAACAACATAAATACAATTTAATAAAGCATAGGTTAAAACAACATAAATACAATTTTATAAAGCATAGGATAAAACAACATAAATACAATTTAATAAAGCATAGGTTAAAACAACATAAATACAATTTAATAAAGCATAGGATAAAACAACATAAATTCAATTTAATAAAGCATAGGATAAAACAACATAAATACAATTTAATAAAGCACAGGATAAAAGAACATAAATAAAATTTAATAAAGCATAGGATAAAACAACATAAATACAATTTAATAAAGCATAGGATAAAACAACGTAAATACAATTTAATAAAGCATAGGATAAAACAACATAAATAAAATTTAATAAAGCATAGGATTAAACAACATAAATACAATTTAATAAAGCATAGGATAAAACAACATAAATACAATTTAATAAAGCATAGGTTAAAACAACATAAATGCAATTTAATAAAGCATAGGATAAAACAACATAAATACAATTTAATAAAGCATAGGATAAAACAACATAAATACAATTTAATAAAGCATAGGATAAAACAACATAAATACAATTTAATAAAGCATAGGATAAAACAACATAAATACAATTTAATGAAACATAGGATAAACAACATAAATACAATTTAATAAAGCATAGGACAAAAGAACATAAATACAATTTAATAAAGCATATGTTAAAACAACATAAATACAATTTAATAAAGCATAAGATAAAACAACATGAATATAATTTAGTAAAGCATAAGATAAAACAACATGAATACAATTTAATAAAGCATACGTTAAAACAACATAAATACAATTAAATAAAGCATAGGATAAAACAACATAAATACAATTTAATAAAGCATAGGTTAAAACAACATAAATACAATTTTATAAAGCATAGGATAGAACAACCTAAATACAATTTAATAAAGCAGAGGTTAAAACAACATAAATACAATTTAATAAAGCATAGGATAAAACAACATAAATTCTATTTAATAAAGCATAGGATAAAACAACATAAACACAATTTAATAAAGCAGAGGATAAAACAACATAAATAAAATTTAATAAAGCATAGGATTAAACAACATAAATAAAATTTAATAAAGCATAGGATAAAACAACGTAAATACAATTTAATAAAGCATAGGATAAAATAACATAAATAAAATTTAATAAAGCATAGGATAAAACAACATAAATACAATTTAATAAAGCATAGGATAAAACAACATAAATATAATTTAATAAAGCATAGGTTAAAACAACATAAATGCAATTTAATAAAGCATAGGATAAAACAACATAAATACAATTTAATGAAACAGGATAAACAACATAAATACAATTTAATAAAGCATAGGAGAAAACAACATAAATACAATTTAATGAAGCATATGTTAAAACAACATAAATACAATTTAATAAAGCATAAGATAAAACAACATGAATATAATTTAGTAAAGCATAAGATAAAACAACATGAATACAATTTAATAATGCATAGGTTAAAACAACATAAATACAATTTAAGAAAGCATAGGATAAAACTACATAAATACATTTTAATAAAGCATAGGATAAAACAGCATAAATATAATTTAATAAAGCATAGGTTAAAACAACATAAATACAATTTAATAAAGCATAGGATAAAACAACATAAATACAATTTATAAAGCATAGGATAAAACAACATAAATACAATTTAATAAAGCATAGGATAAAACAACATAAATACAATTTAATAAAGTATAGGCTAAAACTACATAAATACAATTTAATAAAGCATAGGATAAAACAAATTAAATACAATTTAATAAAGCATAGGATAAAACAACATAAATTCAATTTAATAAAGCATAGGATAAAACAACATAAATACAATTTAATAAAGCATAGGATAAAACAACATAAACACAATTTAATAAAGCATAAGATAAAAAAACATGAATACAATTTAATATAGCATAGGATAAAACAACATAAATGCAATTTAATAAAGCATAGGATAAAACAACATAAATACAATTTAATAAAGCATAGGTTAAAACAACATAAATACAATTTAATAAAGCATAGGATAAAACAACATAAATACAATTTAATAAAGCATAGGATAAAACAACATAAATAAAATTTAATAAAGCATATGTTAAAACAACATAAATACAATTTAATAAAGCATAGGATAAAACAACATAAATACAATTTAATAAAGCATAGGATAAAACAACATAAATACTTTTTAATAAAGCATAGGATAAAACCACATAAATACAATTTAATAAAGCACAGGATAAAACAACATAAATACAATTTAATAAAGCATAGGATAAAACAACATAAATACAATTTAATAAAGCATAGGATAAAACAACATAAAAACAATTTAATAAAGCATAGGATAAAACAACATAAATACAATTTATTAAAGCATACGTTAAAACAACATAAATACAATTAAATAAAGCATAGGATAAAACAACATAAATACAATATAATAAAGCATAGGTTAAAACAACATAAATACAATTTAATAAAGCATAGGATAAAACAACATAAATACAATTTAATAAAGCATAGGTTAAAACAAAATAAATACAATTTAATAAAGCATAGGATAAAACAACATAAATTCAATTTAATAAAGCATAGGATAAAACAACATAAATAAAATTTAATGAAGCATAGGATAAAACAACATAAATAAAATTTAATAAAGCATAGGATAAAACAACGTAAATACAATTTAATAAAGCATAGGATAAAACAACATAAATACAATTTAATAAAGCATAGGTTAAAACAACATAAATACAATTTAATAAAGCATAGGATAAAACAACATAAATACAATTTAATAAAGCATAGGATAAAACAACATAAATAAAATTTAATAAAGCATAGGATAAAACAACATAAATACAATTTAATAAAGCATAGGATAAAACAACATAAATACAATTTAATAAAGCATAGGATAAAACAACATAAATACAATTTAATAAAGCATAGGTTAAAACAACATAAATAAAATTTAATAAAGCATAGGTTAAAACAAAATAAATACAATTTAATAAAGCATAGGACAAAACAACATAAATACAATTTATTAAAGCATAGTTTAAAACAACATAAATACAATTTAATAAAGCATAGGATAAAACCACAGAAATACAATTTAATAAAGCATAGGATAAAACAACATAAATACAATTTAATAAAGCATAGGACAAAACAACATAAATACAATTTAATAAAGCATAGGATAAAACAACATAAATACAATTTAATGAAACATAGGATAAACAACCTAAATACAATTTAATAAAGCATAGACAAAACAACATAAATACAATTTAATAATACATATGTTAAAACAACATAAATACAATTTAATAAAGCATAAGATAAAACAACATGAATATAATTTAGTAAAGCATAAGATAAAACAACATGAATACATTTTAATAAAGCATAGGATAAAACAACATAAATACAATTTAATAAAGCATAGGATAAAACAACATAAATACAATTTAATAAAGCATAGGTTAAAACAACATAAATACAATTTAATAAAGCATAGGATAAAACAAAATAAATACAATTTAATAAAGCATAGGATAAAACAACATAAATACAATTTAATAAAGCATAGGACAAAACAACATAAATACAATTTAATAAAGCATAGGATAAAACAACATAAATAAAATTTAATGAAACATAGGATAAACAACATCAATACAATTTAATAAAGCATAGACAAAACAACATGAATACAATTTAATAAAGCATATGTTAAAACAACATAAATACAATTTAATAAAGCATAAGATAAAACAACATGAATATAATTTAATAAAGCATAGGATAAAACAACATAAATACAATTTAATAAAGCATAGGACAAAACAACATAAATACAATTTAATAAAGCATAGGATAAAACAACATAAATACAATTTAATGAAACATAGGATAAAAAACATAAATACAATTTAATAAAGCATATACAAAACAAATAAATACAATTTAATAAAGCATATGTTAAAACAACATAAATACATTTTAATAAAGCATAAGATAAAACAACATGAATATAATTTAGTAAAGCATAAGATAAAACAACATGAATACAATTTAATAAAGCACAGGATAAAACAACATAAATACAATTTAATAAAGCATAGGCTAAAACTACATAAATACAATTTAATAAAGCATAGGATGAAACAAATTAAATACAATTTAATAAAGCATAGGATAAAACAACATAAATTCAATTTAATAAAGCATAGGATAAAACAACATAAATACAATTTAATAAAGCATAGGACAAAACAACATAAATACAATTTAATAAAGCATAGGATAAAACAACATAAATACAATTTAATAAAGCATAGGCTAAAACTACATAAATACAATTTATTAAAGCATAGAATAAAACAAATTAAATACAATTTAATAAAGCATAGGATAAAACAACATACATTCAATTAAATAAAGCATAGGATAAAACAACATAAATACAATTTAATAAAGCATAGGATAAAACAACATAAATACAATTTAATAAAGCATAGGTTAAAACAACATAAATACAATTTCATAAAGCATAGGATAAAACAACATAAATACAATTTAATAAAGCATAGGATAAAACAACATAAATACAATTTAATAAAGCATAGGATAAAACAACATAAATACAATTTAATAAAGCATAGGATAAAACAACATAAATACAATTTAATAAAGCATAGGATAAAACAACATAAATAAAATTTAATAAAGCATAGGTTAAAACAACATAAATACAATTTAATAAAGCATAGGATAAAACCATAGAAATACAATTTAATAAAGCATAGGATAAAACAACATAAATACAATTTAATAAAGCATAGGACAAAACAACATAAATACAATTTAATAAAGCATATGATAAAACAACATAAATACAATTTAATGAAACATAGGATAAACAACATAAATACAATTTAATAAAGCATAGACAAAGCAACATAAATACAATTTAAAAAAGCATATGTTAAAACAACATAAATACAATTTAATAAAGCATAAGATAAAACAACATGAATATAATTTAGTAAAGCATAAGATAAAACAACATGAATACAATTTAATAAAGCATAGGATAAAACAACATAAATACAATTTAATAAAGCATAGGCTAAAACTACATAAATACAATTTATTACAGCATAGGATAAAACAAATTAAATTCAATTTAATAAAGCATAGGATAAAACAACATAAATTCAATTTAATAAAGCATAGGATAAAACAACATAAATACAATTTAATAAAGCATAGGATAAAACAACATAAATACAATTTAATAAAGCATAGGTTAAAACAACATAAATACAATTTAATAAAGCATAGGATAAAACAACATAAATACAATTTAATAAAGCATAGGATAAAACAACATAAATACAATTTAATAAAGCATAGGTTAAAACAACATAAATACAATTTAATAAAGCATAGGATAAAACAACATAAATACAATTTAATAAAGCATAGGACAAAACAACATAAATACAATTTAATAAAGCATAGGATAAAACAACATAAATACAATTTAATGAAACATAGGATAAACAACATAAATACAATTTAATAAAGCATAGACAAAACAACATAAATACAATTTAATAATACATATGTTAAAACAACATAAATACAATTTAATAAAGCATAAGATAAAACAACATGAATATAATTTAGTAAAGCATAAGATAAAACAACATGAAAACATTTTAATAAAGCATAGGATAAAACAACATAAATACAATTTAATAAAGCATAGGCTAAAACTACATAAATACAATTTATTAAAGCATAGGATAAAACAAATTAAATACAATTTAATAAAGCATAGGATAAAACAACATAAATTCAATTTAATAAAGCATAGGATAAAACAACATAAATACAATTTAATAAAGCATAGGATAAAACAACATAAATACAATTTAATAAAGCATAGGTTAAAACAACATAAATACAATTTAATAAAGCATAGGATAAAACAAAATAAATACAATTTAATAAAGCATAGGATAAAACAACATAAATAAAATTTAATAAAGCATAGGATAAAACAACATAAATAAAATTTAATAAAGCATAGGATAAAACAACATAAATACAATTTAATAAAGCATAGGACAAAACAACATAAATACAATTTAATAAAGCATAGAATAAAACAACATAAATAAAATTTAATGAAACATAGGATAAACAACATCAATACAATTTAATAAAGCATATACAAAACAACATAAATACAATTTAATAAAGCATATGTTAAAACAACATAAATACATTTTAATAAAGCATAAGATAAAACAACATGAATATAATTTAGTAAAGCATAAGATAAAACAACATGAATACAATTTAATAAAGCATAGGATAAAACAACATAAATACAATTTAATAAAGCATAGGCTAAAACTACATAAATACAATTTAATAAAGCATAGGATGAAACAAATTAAATACAATTTAATAAAGCATAGGATAAAACAACATAAATTCAATTTAATAAAGCATAGGATAAAACAACATAAATAAAATTTAATAAAGCATAGGACAAAACAACATAAATACAATTTAATAAAGCATAGGATAAAACAACATAAATACAATTTAATAAAGCATAGGCTAAAACTACATAAATACAATTTATTAAAGCATAGGATAAAACAAATTAAATACAATTTAATAAAGCATAGGATAAAACAACATACATTCAATTAAATAAAGCATAGGATAAAACAACATAAATACAATTTAATAAAGCATAGGATAAAACAACATAAATACAATTTAATAAAGCATAGGTTAAAACAACATAAATACAATTTAATAAAGCATAGGATAAAACAACATAAATACAATTTAATAAAGCATAGGATAAAACAACATAAATACAATTTAATAAAGCATATGATAAAACAACATAAATACAATTTAATAAAGCATAGGATAAAACATCATAAATACAAATTAATAAAGCATAGGATAAAACAACATAAATACAATTTAATAAAGCATAGGATAAAACAACATAAATACAATTTAATAAAGCATAGGATAAAACAACATAAATAAAATTTAATAAAGCATAGGTTAAAACAACATAAATACAATTTAATAAAGCATAGGACAAAACAACATAAATGCAATTTAATAAAGCATAGTTTAAAACAACATAAATACAATTTAATAAAGCATAGGATAAAACCATAGAAATACAATTTAATAAAGCATAGGATAAAACAACATAAATACAATTTAATAAAGCATAGGACAAAACAACATAAATACAATTTAATAAAGCATAGGATAAAACAACATAAATACAATTTAATGAAACATAGGATAAACAACATAAATACAATTTAATAAAGCATAGACAAAGCAACATAAATACAATTTAAAAAAGCATATGTTAAAACAACATAAATACAATTTAATAAAGCATAAGATAAAACAACATGAATATAATTTAGTAAAGCATAAGATAAAACAACATGAATACAATTTAATAAAGCATAGGATAAAACAACATAAATACAATTTAATAAAGCATAGGCTAAAACTACATAAATACAATTTATTACAGCATAGGATAAAACAAATTAAATTCAATTTAATAAAGCATAGGATAAAACAACATAAATTCAATTTAATAAAGCATAGGATAAAACAACATAAATACAATTTAATAAAGCATAGGATAAAACAACATAAATACAATTTAATAAAGCATAGGTTAAAACAACATAAATACAATTTAATAAAGCGTAGGATAAAACAACATAAATAAAATTTAATAAAGCATAGGATAAAACAACATAAATAAAATTTAATAAAGCATAGGTTAAAACAACATAAATACAAATTAACAAAGCATAGGATAAAACAACATAAATACAATTTAATAAAGCATAGGATAAAACAACATAAATACTTTTTAATAAAGCATAGGATAAAACCACATAAATACAATTTAATAAAGCATAGGAAAAAACAACATAAATAAAATTTAATAAAGCATCGGTTAAAACAACATAAATACAATTTAATAAAGCATAGGACAAAACAACATAATACAATTTAATAAAGCATAGTTTAAAACAACATAAATACAATTTAATAAAGCATAGGATAAAACCACAGAAATACAATTTAATAAAGCATAGGATAAAACAACATAAATACAATTTAATAAAGCATAGGATAAAACAACATAAATACAATTTAATAAAGCATAGGTTAAAACAACATAAATACAATTTAATAAAGCATATGATAAAACAACATAAATACAATTTAATAAAGCATAGGATAAAACAACATAAATAAAGCTTAATAAAGCATAGGATAAAACAACATAAATACAATTTAATAAAGCATAGGACAAAACAATATAAATACAATTTAATAAAGCATAGGATAAAACAACATAAATAAAATTTAATGAAACATAGGATAAACAACATAAATACAATTTAATAAAGCATAGACAAAACAACATAAACACAATTTAATAAAGCCTATGTTAAAATAACATAAATACAATTTATTAAAGCATAAGATAAAACAACATGAATATAATTTAGTAAAGCATAAGATAAAACAACATGAATACAATTTAATAAAGCATAGGATAAAACAACATAAATACAATTTAATAAAGCATAGGCTAAAACTACATAAATACAATTTATTAAAGCATAGGATAAAACAAATTAAATACAATTTAATAAAGCATAGGATAAAACAACATAAATTCAATTTAATAAAGCATCGGATAAAACAACATAAATACAATTTAATAAAGCTTAGGATAAAACAACATAAATACAATTTAATAAAGCATAGGTTAAAACAACATAAATACAATTTAATAAAGCATAGGATAAAACAACATAAATACAATTTAATAAAGCATAGGATAAAACAACATAAATAAAATTTAATAAAGCATAGGATAAAACAACATAAATACAATTTAATAAAGCATAGGATAAAACAACATAAATACAATTTAATAAAGCATAGGACAAAACAACATAAATACAATTTAATAAAGCATAGGATAAAACAACATAAATAAAATTTAATGAAACATAGGATAAACAACATCAATACAATTTAATAAAGCATAGACAAAACAACATGAATACAATTTAATAAAGCATATGTTAAAACAACATAAATACAATTTAATAAAGCATAAGATAAAACAACATGAATATAATTTAATAAAGCATAGGAAAAAACAACATAAATACAATTTAATAAAGCATAGGACAAAACAACATAAATACAATTTAATAAAGCATAGGATAAAACAACATAAATACAATTTAATGAAACATAGGATAAACAACAGAAATACAATTTAATAAAGCATATACAAAACAACATAAATACAATTTAATAAAGCATATGTTAAAACAACATAAATACATTTTAATAAAGCATAAGATAAAACAACATGAATATAATTTAGTAAAGCATAAGATAAAACAACATGAATACAATTTAATAAAGCATAGGATAAAACAACATAAATACAATTTAATAAAGCATAGGCTAAAACTACATAAATACAATTTATTAAAGCATAGGATAAAACAAATTAAATACAATTTAATAAAGCATAGGATAAAACAACATAAATTCAATTTAATAAAGCATAGGATAAAACAACATAAATACAATTTAATAAAGCATAGGACAAAACAACATAAATACAATTTAATAAAGCATAGGATAAAACAACATGAATACAATTTAATAAAGCATAGGATAAAACAACATAAATACAATTTAATAAAGCATAGGCTAAAACTACATAAATACAATTTATTAAAGCATAGGATAAAACAAATTAAATACAATTTAATAAAGCATAGGATAAAACAACATACATTCAATTAAATAAAGCATAGGATAAAACAACATTAATACAATTTAATAAAGCATAGGATAAAACAACATAAATACAATTTAATAAAGCATAGGTTAAAACAACATAAATACAATTTAATAAAGCATAGGATAAAACAACATAAATACAATTTAATAAAGCATAGGATAAAACAACATAAATACAATTTAATAAAGCATATGATAAAACAACATAAATACAATTTAATAAAGCATAGGATAAAACAACATAAATACAATTTAATAAAGCATAGGATAAAACAACATAAATACAATTTAATAAAGCATAGGATAAAACAACATAAATACAATTTAATAAAGCATAGGATAAAACAACATAAATAAAATTTAATAAAGCATAGGACAAAACAACATAAATACAATTTAATAAAGCATAGGACAAAACAACATAAATACAATTTAATAAAGCATAGTTTAAAACAACATAAATACAATTTAATAAAGCATAGGATAAAACCATAGAAATACAATTTAATAAAGCATAGGATAAAACAACATAAATACAATTTAATAAAGCATAGGACAAAACAACATAAATACAATTTAATAAAGCATAGGATAAAACAACATAAATACAATTTAATGAAACATAGGATAAACAACATAAATACAATTTAATAAAGCATAGGTTAAAACAACATAAATACAATTTAAGAAAGCATAGGATAAAACTACATAAATACATTTTAATAAAGCATAGGATAAAACAGCATAAATATAATTTAATAAAGCATAGGTTAAAACAACATAAATAAAATTTAATAAAGCATAGGATAAAACAACATAAATACAATTTATAAAGCATAGGATAAAACAACATAAATACAATTTAATAAAGCATAGGATAAAACAACATAAATACAATTTAATAAAGCATAGGATAAAACAACATAAATACAATTTAATAAAGCATAGGCTAAAACTACATAAATACAATTTAATAAAGCATAGGATAAAACAAATTAAATACAATTTAATAAAGCATAGGATAAAACAACATAAATTCAATTTAATAAAGCATAGGATAAAACAACATAAATACAATTTAATAAAGCATAGGATAAAACAACATAAACACAATTTAATAAAGCATAAGATAAAAAAACATGAATACAATTTAATAAAGCATAGGATAAAACAACATAAATGCAATTTAATAAAGCATAGGATAAAACAACATAAATACAATTTAATAAAGCATAGGTTAAAACAACATAAATACAATTTAATAAAGCATAGGATAAAACAACATAAATACAATTTAATAAAGCATAGGATAAAACAACATAAATAAAATTTAATAAAGCATATGTTAAAACAACATAAATACAATTTAATAAAGCATAGGATAAAACAACATAAATACAATTTAATAAAGCATAGGATAAAACAACATAAATACTTTTTAATAAAGCATAGGATAAAACCACATAAATACAATTTAATAAAGCACAGGATAAAACAACATAAATACAATTTAATAAAGCATAGGATAAAACAACATAAATACAATTTAATAAAGCATAGGATAAAACAACATAAAAACAATTTAATAAAGCATAGGATAAAACAACATAAATACAATTTATTAAAGCATACGTTAAAACAACATAAATACAATTAAATAAAGCATAGGATAAAACAACATAAATACAATATAATAAAGCATAGGTTAAAACAACATAAATATAATTTAATAAAGCATAGGATAAAACAACATAAATACAATTTAATAAAGCATAGGTTAAAACAAAATAAATACAATTTAATAAAGCATAGGATAAAACAACATAAATTCAATTTAATAAAGCATAGGATAAAACAACATAAATAAAATTTAATGAAGCATAGGATAAAACAACATAAATAAAATTTAATAAAGCATAGGATAAAACAACGTAAATACAATTTAATAAAGCATAGGATAAAACAACATAAATACAATTTAATAAAGCATAGGTTAAAACAACATAAATACAATTTAATAAAGCATAGGATAAAACAACATAAATACAATTTAATAAAGCATAGGATAAAACAACATAAATAAAACTTAATAAAGCATAGGATAAAACAACATAAATACAATTTAATAAAGCATAGGATAAAACAACATAAATACAATTTAATAAAGCATAGGATAAAACAACATAAATAAAATTTAATAAAGCATAGGACAAAACAACATAAATACAATTTAATAAAGCATAGGACAAAACAACATAAATACAATTTAATAAAGCATAGTTTAAAACAACATAAATACAATTTAATAAAGCATAGGATAAAACCATAGAAATACAATTTAATAAAGCATAGGATAAAACAACATAAATACAATTTAATAAAGCATAGGACAAAACAACATAAATACAATTTAATAAAGCATAGGATAAAACAACATAAATACAATTTAATAAAGCATAGTTTAAAACAACATAAATACAATTTAATAAAGCATAGGATAAAACCATTAAAATACAATTTAATAAAGCATAGGATAAAACAACATAAATACAATTTAATAAAGCATAGGCTAAAACTACATAAATACAATTTTTTACAGCATAGGATAAAACAAATTAAATTCAATTTAATAAAGCATAGGATAAAACAACATAAATTCAATTTAATAAAGCATAGGATAAAACAACATAAATACAATTTAATAAAGCATAGGATAAAACAACATAAATACAATTTAATAAAGCATAGGTTAAAACAACATAAATACAATTTAATAAAGCATAGGATAAAACAACATAAATACAATTTAATAAAGCATAGGATAAAACAACATAAATAAAATTTAATAAAGCATAGGTTAAAACAACATAAATACAAATTAACAAGGCAAAGGATAAAACAACATAAATACAATTTAATAATGCATAGGATAAAACAACATAAATACTTTTTAATAAAGCATAGGATAAAACCACAGAAATACAATTTAATAAAGCATAGGATAAAACAACATAAATACAATTTAATAAAGCACAGGATAAAACAACATAAATACAATTTAATAAAGCATAGGTTAAAACAACATAAATACAATTTAATAAAGCATAGGATAAAACAACATAAATACAATTTAATAAAGCATAGGTTAAAACAACATAAATACAAATTAACAAGGCAAAGGATAAAACAACATAAATACAATTTAATAAAGCATAGGATAAAACAATATAAATACTTTTTAATAAAGCATAGGATAAAACCACATAAATACAATTTAATAAAGCATAGGATAAAACAACATAAATAAAATTTAATAAAGCATAGGTTAAAACAACATAAATACAATTTAATAAAGCATAGGACAAAACAACATGAATACAATTTAATAAAGCATAGTTTAAAACAACATAAATACAATTTAATAAAGCATAGGATAAAACCACAGAAATACAATTTAATAAAGCATAGGATAAAACAACATAAATACAATTTAATAAAGCATAGGATAAAACAACATAAATACAATTTAATAAAGCATAGGTTAAAACAACATAAATACAATTTAATAAAGCATAGGATAAAACAACATAAATACAATTTAATAAAGCATAGGATAAAACAACATGAATAAAATTTAATAAAGCATAGGATAAAACAACATAAATACAATTTAATAAAGCATAGGACAAAACAACATAAATACAATTTAATAAAGCATAGCATAAAACAACATAAATACAATTTAATGAAACATAGGATAAACAACATAAATACAATTTAATAAACCATAGACAAAACAACATAAATACAATTTAATAAAGCATATGTTAAAACAACATAAATACTATTTAATAAAGCATAAGATAAAACAACATGAATATAATTTAGTAAAGCATAAGATAAAACAACATGAATACAATTTAATAAAGCATAGGATAAAACAACATAAATACAATTTAATAAAGCATAGGCTAAAACTACATAAATACAATTTATTAAAGCATAGGATAAAACAAATTAAATACAATTTAATAAAGCATAGGATAAAACAACATAAATTCAATTTAATAAAGCATAGGATAAAACAACATAAATACAATTTAATAAAGCATAGGACAAAACAACATAAATACAATTTAATAAAGCATAGGATAAAACAACATAAATACAATTAAATAAAGCATAGGATAAAACAACATAAATTCAATTTAATAAAGCATAGGATAAAACAACATAAATACAATTTATTAAAGCATAGGACAAAACAACATAAATACAATTTAATAAAGCATAGGGTAAAACAACATAAATACAATTTAATAAAGCATAGGCTAAAACTACATAAATACAATTTATTAAAGCATAGGATAAAACAAATTAAATACAATTTAATAAAGCATCGGATAAAACAACATAAATTCAATTTAATAAAGCATAGGATAAAACAACATGAATACAATTTAATAAAGCATAGGATAAAACAACATAAATACAATTTAATAAAGCATAGGATAAAACAACATAATTAAAATTTAATAAAGCATAGGTTAAAACAACATAAATACAAATTAACAAAGCATAGGATAAAACAACATAAATACAATTTAATAAAGCTTAGGATAAAACAACATAAATACTTTTTAATAAAGCATAGGATAAAACCACATAAATACAATTTAATAAAGCATAGGATAAAACAACATAATTAAAATTTAATAAAGCATAGGTTAAAACAACATAAATACAATTTAATAAAGCATAGGACAAAACAACATAAATACAATTTAATAAAGCATAGGATAAAACCACAGAAATACAATTTAATAAAGCATAGGATAAAAAAACATAAATACAATTTAATAAAGCATAGGACAAAACAACATAAATACAATTTAATAAAGCATAGGATAAAACAACATAAATACAATTTAATGAAACATAGGATAAACAACATAAATACAATTTAATAAAGCATAGGACAAAACAACATAAATACAATTTAATAAAGCATATGTTAAAACAACATAAATACAATTTAATAAAGCATAAGATAAAACAACATGAATATAATTTAGTAAAGCATAAGATAAAACAACATGAATACAATTTAATAAAGCATAGGTTAAAATAACATAAATACAATTTAAGAAAGCTTAGGATAAAACGACACAAATACATTTTAATAAAGCATAGGATAAAACAACATAAATACAATTTAATAAAGCATGGGTTAAAACAACATAAATACAATTTAATAAAGTATCGGACAAAACAACATAAATACAATTTAATAAAGCATAGGACAAAACAACATAAATACAAATTAATAAAGCATATGTTAAAACAACATAAATACAATTTAATAAAGCATAAGATAAAACAACATGAATATAATTTAGTAAAGCATAGTTTAAAACAACATAAATACAATTTAATAAAGCATAGGATAAAACCACAGAAATACAATTTAATAAAGCATAGGATAAAACAACATAAATACAATTTCATAAAGCATAGTTTAAAACAACATAAATACAATTTAATAAAGCATAGGATAAAACCACAGAAATACAATTTAATAAAGCATAGGATAAAACAACATAAATACAATTTAATAAAGCATAGGATAAAACCACAGAAATACAATTTAATAAAGCATATGATAAAACAACATAAATACAATTTAATAAAGCATAGGACAAAACAACATAAATGCAATTTAATAAAGCATATGTTAAAACAACATAAATACAATTTAATAAAGCATAAGATAAAACAACATGAATATAATTTAGTAAAGCATAAGATAAAACAACATGAATACAATTTAATAAAGCATAGGATAAAACAACATAAATACAATTTAATAAAGCATAGGCTAAAACTACATAAATACAATTTATTACAGCATAGGATAAAACAAATTAAATTCAATTTAATAAAGCATAGGATAAAACAACATAAATTCAATTTAATAAAGCATAGGATAAAACAACCTAAATACAATTTAATAAAGCATAGGATAAAACAACATAAATACAATTTAATAAAGCATAGGTTAAAACAACATAAATACAATTTAATAAAGCATAGGATAAAACAACATAAATACAATTTAATAAAGCATAGGATAAAACAACATAAATAAAATTTAATAAAGCATAGGTTAAAACAACATAAATACAAAGTAACAAGGCAAAGGATAAAACAACATAAATACAATTTAATAAAGCATAGGATAAAACAACATAAATACTTTTTAATAAAGCATAGGATAAAACCACATAAATACAATTTAATAAAGCATAGGATAAAACAACATAAATAACATTTAATAAAGCATAGGTTAAAACAACATAAATACAATTTAATAAAGCATAGGACAAAACAACATAAATACAATTTAATAAAGCATAGTTTAAAACAACATAAATACAATTTAATAAAGCATAGGATAAAACCACAGAAATACAATTTAATAAAGCATAGGATAAAACAACATAAATACAATTTAATAAAGCATAGGATAAAACAACATAAATACAATTTAATAAAGCATAGGTTAAAACAACATAAATACAATTTAATAAAGCATAGGATAAAACAACATAAATACAATTTAATAAAGCATAGGATAAAACAACATAAATAAAATTTAATAAAGCATAGGATAAAACAACATAAATACAATTTAATAAAGCATAGGACAAAACAACATAAATACAATTTAATAAAGCATAGCATAAAACAACATAAATACAATTTAATGAAACATAGGATAAACAACATAAATACAATTTAATAAAGCATAGACAAAACAACATAAATACAATTTAATAAAGCATATGTTAAAACAACATAAATACAATTTAATAAAGCATAAGATAAAACAACATGAATATAATTTAGTAAAGCATAAGATAAAACAACATGAATACAATTTAATAAAGCATAGGATAAAACAACATAAATACAATTTAATAAAGCATAGGCTAAAACTACATAAATACAATTTATTAAAGCATAGGATAAAACAAATTAAATACAATTTAATAAAGCATAGGATAAAACAACATAAATTCAATTTAATAAAGCATAGGATAAAACAACATAAATACAATTTAATAAAGCATAGGACAAAACAACATAAATACAATTTAATAAAGCATAGGATAAAACAACATAAATACAATTAAATAAAGCATAGGATAAAACAACATTAATTCAATTTAATAAAGCATAGGATAAAACAACATAAATACAATTTATTAAAGCATAGGACAAAACAACATAAATACAATTTAATAAAGCATAGGGTAAAACAACATAAATACAATTTAATAAAGCATAGGCTAAAACTACATAAATACAATTTATTAAAGCATAGGATAAAACAAATTAAATACAATTTAATAAAGCATAGGATAAAACAACATAAGTTCAATTTAATAAAGCATAGGATAAAACAACATGAATACAATTTAATAAAGCATAGGATAAAACAACATAAATACAATTTAATAAAGCATAGGATAAAACAACATAATTAAAATTTAATAAAGCATAGGTTAAAACAACATAAATACAAATTAACAAAGCATAGGATAAAACAACATAAATACAATTTAATAAAGCTTAGGATAAAACAACATAAATACTTTTTAATAAAGCATAGGATAAAACCACATAAATACAATTTAATAAAGCATAGGATAAAACAACATAAATACAATTTAATAAAGCATAGGCTAAAACTACATAAATACAATTTATTAAAGCATAGGATAAAACAAATTAAATACAATTTAATAAAGCATAGGATAAAACAACATAAATTCAATTTAATAAAGCATAGGATAAAACAACATGAATACAATTTAATAAAGCATAGGATAAAACAACATAAATACAATTTAATAAAGCATAGGATAAAACAACATAATTAAAATTTAATAAAGCATAGGTTAAAACAACATAAATACAAATTAACAAAGCATAGGATAAAACAACATAAATACAATTTAATAAAGCTTAGGATAAAACAACATAAATACTTTTTAATAAAGCATAGGATAAAACCACATAAATACAATTTAATAAAGCATAGGATAAAACAACATAATTAAAATTTAATAAAGCATAGGTTAAAACAACATAAATACAATTTAATAAAGCATAGGATAAAACAACATAAATACAATTTAATAAAGCACAGGATAAAACAACATAAATAAAATTTAATAAAGCATAGGATAAAACAACATAAATAAAATTTAATAAAGCATAGGATAAAACAACGTAAATACAATTTAATAAAGCATAGGATAAAACAACATAAATAACATTTAATAAAGCATAGGATAAAACAACATAAATAAAATTTAATAAAGCATAGGATAAAACAACGTAAATACAATTTAATAAAGCATAGGATAAAACAACATAAATAAAATTTAATAAAGCATAGGATAAAACAACATAAATACAATTTAATAAAGCATAGGATAAAACAACATAAATACAATTTAATAAAGCATAGGTTAAAACAACATAAATGCAATTTAATAAAGCATAGGATAAAACAACATAAATACAATTTAATAAAGCATAGGATAAAACAACATAAATAAAATTTAATAAAGCATAGGATAAAACAACATAAATACAATTTAATAAAGCATAGGATAAAACAACATAAATACAATTTAATAAAGCATAGTATAAAACAACATAAATACAATTTAATAAAGCATAGGATAAAACAACATAAATACAATTTAATGAAACGGGATAAACAACATAAATACAATTTAATAAAGCATATGTTAAAACAACATAAATACAATTTAATAAAGCATAAGATAAAACAACATGAATATAATTTAGGAAAGCATAAGATAAAACAACATGAATACAATTTAATAAAGCATAGGTTAAAACAACATAAATACAATTTAAGAAAGCATAGGATAAAACTACATAAATACATTTTAATAAAGCATAGGATAAAACAACATAAATATAATTTAATAAAGCATAGGTTAAAACAACATAAATACAATTTAATAAAGCATAGGATAAAACAACATAAATACAATTTAATGAAACATAGGATAAACAACATAAATACAATTTAATAAAGCATAGACAAAACAACATAAACACAATTTAATAAAGCATATGTTAAAATAACATAAATACAATTTAATAAAGCATAAGATAAAACAACATGAATATAATTTAGTAAAGCAAAAGATAAAACAACATGAATACAATTTAATAAAGCATAGGATAAAACAACATAAATACAATTTAATAAAGCATAGGCTAAAACTACATAAATACAATTTATTAAAGCATAGGATAAAACAAATTAAATACAATTTAATAAAGCATAGGATAAAACAACATAAATTCAATTTAATAAAGCATAGGATAAAACAACATAAATACAATTTAATAAAGCATAGGATAAAACAAGATAAATACAATTTAATAAGCATAGGTTAAAACAACATAAATACAATTTAATAAAGCATAGGATAAAACAACATAAATACAATTTAATAAAGCATAGGATAAAACAACATAAATAAAATTTAATAAAGCATAGGATAAAACAACATAAATGCAATTTAATAAAGCATAGGATAAAACAACATAAATACAATTTAATAAAGCATAGGACAAAACAACATAAATACAATTTAATAAAGCATAGGATAAAACAACATAAATAAAATTTAATGAAACAGGATAAACAACATCAATACAATTTAATAAAGCATAGACAAAACAACATGAATACAATTTAATAAAGCATATGTTAAAACAACATAAATACAATTTAATAAAGCATAAGATAAAACAACATGAATATAATTTAATAAAGCATAGGATAAAACAACATAAATACAATTTAATAAAGCATAGGATAAAACAACATAAATACAATTTAATGAAACATAGGATAAACAACATAAATACAATGTAATAAAGCATATACAAAACAACATAAATACAATTTAATAAAGCATATGTTAAAACAACATAAATACATTTTAATAAAGCATAAGATAAAACAACATGAATATAATTTAGTAAAGCATAAGATAAAACAACATGAATACAATTTAATAAAGCATATGATAAAACAACATAAATACAGTTTAATAAAGCATAGGATAAAACAACATAAATACAATTTAATAAAGCATAGGATAAAACAACATAAATACAATTTAATAAAGCATAGGATAAAACAACATAAATACAATTTAATAAAGCATAGGATAAAACAACATAAATAAAATTTAATAAAGCATAGGACAAAACAACATAAATACAATTTAATAAAGCATAGGACAAAACAACATAAATACAATTTAATAAAGCATAGTTTAAAACAACATAAATACAATTTAATAAAGCATAGGATAAAACCATAGAAATACAATTTAATAAAGCATAGGATAAAACAACATAAATACAATTTAATAAAGCATAGGACAAAACAACATAAATACAATTTAATAAAGCATAGGATAAAACAACATAAATACAATTTAATAAAGCATAGTTTAAAACAACATAAATACAATTTAATAAAGCATAGGATAAAACCATAGAAATACAATTTAATAAAGCATAGGATAAAACAACATAAATACAATTTAATAAAGCATAGGACAAAACAACATAAATACAATTTAATAAAGCATAGGATAAAACAACATAAATACAATTTAATAAAGCATAGACAAAGCAACATAAATACAATTTAAAAAAGCATATGTTAAAACAACATAAATACAATTTAATAAAGCATAAGATAAAACAACATGAATATAATTTAGTAAAGCATAAGATAAAACAACATGAATACAATTTAATAAAGCATAGGATAAAACAACATAAATACAATTTAATAAAGCATAGGCTAAAACTACATAAATACAATTTATTACAGCATAGGATAAAACAAATTAAATTCAATTTAATAAAGCATAGGATAAAACAACATAAATTCAATTTAATAAAGCATAGGATAAAACAACATAAATACAATTTAATAAAGCATAGGATAAAACAACATAAATACAATTTAATAAAGCATAGGTTAAAACAACATAAATACAATTTAATAAAGCATAGGATAAAACAACATAAATACAATTTAATAAAGCATAGGATAAAACAACATAAATAAAATTTAATAAAGCATAGGTTAAAACAACATAAATACAAATTAACAAGGCAAAGGATAAAACAACATAAATACAATTTAATAAAGCATAGGATAAAACAACATAAATACTTTTTAATAAAGCATAGGATAAAACCACATAAATACAATTTAATAAAGCATAGGATAAAACAACATAAATAAAATTTAATAAAGCATAGGTTAAAACAACATAAATACAATTTAATAAAGCATAGGACAAAACAACATGAATACAATTTAATAAAGCATAGTTTAAAACAACATAAATACAATTTAATAAAGCATAGGATAAAACCACAGAAATACAATTTAATAAAGCATAGGATAAAACAACATAAATACAATTTAATAAAGCATAGGATAAAACAACATAAATACAATTTAATAAAGCATAGGTTAAAACAACATAAATACAATTTAATAAAGCATAGGATAAAACAACATAAATACAATTTAATAAAGCATAGGATAAAACAACATAAATAAAATTTAATAAAGCATAGGTTAAAACAACATAAATACAAATTAACAAGGCAAAGGATAAAACAACATAAATACAATTTAATAAAGCATAGGATAAAACAACATAAATACTTTTTAATAAAGCATAGGATAAAACCACATAAATACAATTTAATAAAGCATAGGATAAAACAACATAAATACAATTTAATAAAGCATAGGTTAAAACAACATAAATACAATTTAATAAAGCATAGGACAAAACAACATGAATACAATTTAATAAAGCATAGTTTAAAACAACATAAATACAATTTAATAAAGCATAGGATAAAACCACAGAAATACAATTTAATAAAGCATAGGATAAAACAACATAAATACAATTTAATAAAGCATAGGATAAAACAACATAAATACAATTTAATAAAGCATAGGTTAAAACAACATAAATACAATTTAATAAAGCATAGGATAAAACAACATAAATACAATTTAATAAAGCATAGGATAAAACAACATAAATAAAATTTAATAAAGCATAGGATAAAACAATATAAATACAATTTAATAAAGCATAGGACAAAACAACATAAATACAATTTAATAAAGCATAGCATAAAACAACATAAATACAATTTAATGAAACATAGGATAAACAACATAAATACAATTTAGTAAAGCATAGACAAAACAACATAAATACAATTTAATAAAGCATATGTTAAAACAACATAAATACAATTTAATAAAGCATAAGATAAAACAACATGAATATAATTTAGTAAAGCATAAGATAAAACAACATGAATACAATTTAATAAAGCATAGGATAAAACAACATAAATACAATTTAATAAAGCATAGGCTAAAACTACATAAATACAATTTATTAAAGCATAGGATAAAACAAATTAAATACAATTTAATAAAGCATAGGATAAAACAACATAAATTCAATTTAATAAAGCATAGGATAAAACAACATAAATACAATTTAATAAAGCATAGGACAAAACAACATAAATACAATTTAATAAAGCATAGGATAAAACAACATAAATACAATTAAATAAAGCATAGGATAAAACAACATAAATTTAATTTAATAAAGCATAGGATAAAACAACATAAATACAATTTATTAAAGCATAAGACAAAACAACATAAATACAATTTAATAAAGCATAGGGTAAAACAACATAAATACAATTTAATAAAGCATAGGCTAAAACTACATAAATACAATTTATTAAAGCATAGGATAAAACAAATTAAATACAATTTAATAAAGCATAGGATAAAACAACATAAATTCAATTTAATAAAGCATAGGATAAAACAACATGAATACAATTTAATAAAGCATAGGATAAAACAACATAAATACAATTTAATAAAGCATAGGATAAAACAACATAATTAAAATTTAATAAAGCATAGGTTAAAACAACATAAATACAAATTAACAAAGCATAGGATAAAACAACATAAATACAATTTAATAAACTTAGGATAAAACAACATAAATACTTTTTAATAAAGCATAGGATAAAACCACATAAATACAATTTAATAAAGCATAGGATAAAACAACATAATTAAAATTTAATAAAGCATAGGTTAAAACAACATAAATACAATTTAATAAAGCATAGGACAAAACAACATAAATACAATTTAATAAAGCATAGTTTAAAACAACATAAATACAATTTAATAAAGCATAGGATAAAACCACAGAAATACAATTTAATAAAGCATAGGATAAAAAAACATAAATACAATTTAATAAAGCATAGGACAAAACAACCTAAATACAATTTAATAAAGCATAGGATAAAACAACATAAATACAATTTAATGAAACATAGGATAAACAACATAAATACAATTTAATAAAGCATAGGACAAAACAACATAAATACAATTTAATAAAGCATATGTTAAAACAACATAAATACAATTTAATAAAGCATAAGATAAAACAACATGAATATAATTTAGTAAAGCATAAGATAAAACAACATGAATACAATTTAATAAAGCATAGGTTAAAATAACATAAATACAATTTAAGAAAGCTTAGGATAAAACGACACAAATACATTTTAATAAAGCATAGGATAAAACAACATAAATACAATTTAATAAAGCATGGGTTAAAACAACATAAATACAATTTAATAAAGTATCGGACAAAACAACATAAATACAATTTAATAAAGCATAGGACAAAACAACATAAATACAAATTAATAAAGCATATGTTAAAACAACATAAATACAATTTAATAAAGCATAAGATAAAACAACATGAATATAATTTAGTAAAGCATAGTTTAAAACAACATAAATACAATTTAATAAAGCATAGGATAAAACCACAGAAATAGAATTTAATAAAGCATAGGATAAAACAACATAAATACAATTTCATAAAGCATAGTTTAAAACAACATAAATACAATTTAATAAAGCATAGGATAAAACCACAGAAATACAATTTAATAAAGCATAGGATAAAACAACATAAATACAATTTAATAAAGCATAGGATAAAACCACAGAAATACAATTTAATAAAGCATATGATAAAACAACATAAATACAATTTAATAAAGCATAGGACAAAACAACATAAATACAATTTAATAAAGCATATGTTAAAACAACATAAATACAATTTAATAAAGCATAAGATAAAACAACATGAATATAATTTAGTAAAGCATAAGATAAAACAACATGAATACAATTTAATAAAGCATAGGATAAAACAACATAAATACAATTTAATAAAGCATAGGCTAAAACTACATAAATACAATTTATTACAGCATAGGATAAAACAAATTAAATTCAATTTAATAAAGCATAGGATAAAACAACATAAATTCAATTTAATAAAGCATAGGATAAAACAACCTAAATACAATTTAATAAAGCATAGGATAAAACAACATAAATACAATTTAATAAAGCATAGGTTAAAACAACATAAATACAATTTAATAAAGCATAGGATAAAACAACATAAATACAATTTAATAAAGCATAGGATAAAACAACATAAATAAAATTTAATAAAGCATAGGTTAAAACAACATAAATACAAATTAACAAGGCAAAGGATAAAACAACATAAATACAATTTAATAAAGCATAGGATAAAACAACATAAATACTTTTTAATAAAGCATAGGATAAAACCACATAAATACAATTTAATAAAGCATAGGATAAAACAACATAAATAACATTTAATAAAGCATAGGATAAAACAACATAAATACAATTTAATAAAGCATAGGATAAAACAAGATAAATACAATTTAATAAGCATAGGTTAAAACAACATAAATACAATTTAATAAAGCATAGGATAAAACAACATAAATACAATTTAATAAAGCATAGGATAAAACAACATAAATAAAATTTAATAAAGCATAGGATAAAACAACATAAATGCAATTTAATAAAGCATAGGATAAAACAACATAAATACAATTTAATAAAGCATAGGACAAAACAACATAAATACAATTTAATAAAGCATAGGATAAAACAACATAAATAAAATTTAATGAAACAGGATAAACAACATCAATACAATTTAATAAAGCATAGACAAAACAACATGAATACAATTTAATAAAGCATATGTTAAAACAACATAAATACAATTTAATAAAGCATAAGATAAAACAACATGAATATAATTTAATAAAGCATAGGATAAAACAACATAAATACAATTTAATAAAGCATAGGATAAAACAACATAAATACAATTTAATGAAACATAGGATAAACAACATAAATACAATGTAATAAAGCATATACAAAACAACATAAATACAATTTAATAAAGCATATGTTAAAACAACATAAATACATTTTAATAAAGCATAAGATAAAACAACATGAATATAATTTAGTAAAGCATAAGATAAAACAACATGAATACAATTTAATAAAGCATATGATAAAACAACATAAATACAGTTTAATAAAGCATAGGATAAAACAACATAAATACAATTTAATAAAGCATAGGATAAAACAACATAAATACAATTTAATAAAGCATAGGATAAAACCACATAAATACAATTTAATAAAGCATAGGATAAAACAACATAAATAACATTTAATAAAGCATAGGTTAAAACAACATAAATACAATTTAATAAAGCATAGGACAAAACAACATAAATACAATTTAATAAAGCATAGTTTAAAACAACATAAATACAATTTAATAAAGCATAGGATAAAACCACAGAAATACAATTTAATAAAGCATAGGATAAAACAACATAAATACAATTTAATAAAGCATAGGATAAAACAACATAAATACAATTTAATAAAGCATAGGTTAAAACAACATAAATACAATTTAATAAAGCATAGGATAAAACAACATAAATACAATTTAATAAAGCATAGGATAAAACAACATAAATAAAATTTAATAAAGCATAGGATAAAACAACATAAATACAATTTAATAAAGCATAGGACAAAACAACATAAATACAATTTAATAAAGCATAGCATAAAACAACATAAATACAATTTAATGAAACATAGGATAAACAACATAAATACAATTTAATAAAGCATAGACAAAACAACATAAATACAATTTAATAAAGCATATGTTAAAACAACATAAATACAATTTAATAAAGCATAAGATAAAACAACATGAATATAATTTAGTAAAGCATAAGATAAAACAACATGAATACAATTTAATAAAGCATAGGATAAAACAACATAAATACAATTTAATAAAGCATAGGCTAAAACTACATAAATACAATTTATTAAAGCATAGGATAAAACAAATTAAATACAATTTAATAAAGCATAGGATAAAACAACATAAATTCAATTTAATAAAGCATAGGATAAAACAACATAAATACAATTTAATAAAGCATAGGACAAAACAACATAAATACAATTTAATAAAGCATAGGATAAAACAACATAAATACAATTTAATAAAGCATAGGATAAAACAACATAAATTCAATTTAATAAAGCATAGGATAAAACAACATAAATACAATTTATTAAAGCATAGGACAAAACAACATAAATACAATTTAATAAAGCATAGGGTAAAACAACATAAATACAATTTAATAAAGCATAGGCTAAAACTACATAAATACAATTTATTAAAGCATAGGATAAAACAAATTAAATACAATTTAATAAAGCATAGGATAAAACAACATAAATTCAATTTAATAAAGCATAGGATAAAACAACATGAATACAATTTAATAAAGCATAGGATAAAACAACATAAATACAATTTAATAAAGCATAGGATAAAACAACATAATTAAAATTTAATAAAGCATAGGTTAAAACAACATAAATACAAATTAACAAAGCATAGGATAAAACAACATAAATACAATTTAATAAAGCTTAGGATAAAACAACATAAATACTTTTTAATAAAGCATAGGATAAAACCACATAAATACAATTTAATAAAGCATAGGATAAAACAACATAATTAAAATTTAATAAAGCATAGGTTAAAACAACATAAATACAATTTAATAAAGCATAGGACAAAACAACATAAATACAATTTAATAAAGCATAGTTTAAAACAACATAAATACAATTTAATAAAGCATAGGATAAAACCACAGAAATACAATTTAATAAAGCATAGGATAAAAAAACATAAATACAATTTAATAAAGCATAGGACAAAACAACATAAATACAATTTAATAAAGCATAGGATAAAACAACATAAATACAATTTAATGAAACATAGGATAAACAACATAAATACAATTTAATAAAGCATAGGACAAAACAACATAAATACAATTTAATAAAGCATATGTTAAAACAACATAAATACAATTTAATAAAGCATAAGATAAAACAACATGAATATAATTTAGTAAAGCATAAGATAAAACAACATGAATACAATTTAATAAAGCATAGGTTAAAACAACATAAATACAATTTAATAAAGTATCGGACAAAACAACATAAATACAATTTAATAAAGCATAGGACAAAACAACATAAATACAAATTAATAAAGCATATGTTAAAACAACATAAATACAATTTAATAAAGCATAAGATAAAACAACATGAATATAATTTAGTAAAGCATAAGATAAAACAACATGAATACAATTTAATAAAGCATAGGTTAAAACAACATAAATACAATTTAAGAAAGCATAGGATAAAACTATATAAATACATTTTAATAAAGCATAGGATAAAACAACATAAATACAATTTAATAAAGCATAAGATAAAACAACATGAATACAATTTAATAAAGCATAGGTTAAAACAACATAAATACAATTTAATAAAGCATAGGATAAAACAACATAAATACAATTTAATAAAGCATAGGTTAAAACAACATAAATACAATTTAATAAAGCATAGGATAAAACAACATAAATACAATTTAATAAAGCATAGGATAAAACAACATAAATAAAATTTAATAAAGCATAGGTTAAAACAACATAAATACAATTTAATAAAGCATAGGATAAAACAACATAAATACAATTTAATAAAGCATAGGATAAAACAACACAAATACTTTTTAATAAAGCATAGGATAAAACCACATAAATACAATTTAATAAAGCATAGGATAAAACAACATAAATAAAATTTAATAAAGCATAGGTTAAAACAACATAAATACAATTTAATAAAGCGTAGGACAAAACAACATAAATACAATTTAATAAAGCATAGTTTAAAACAACATAAATACAATTTAATAAAGCCTAGGATAAAACCACAGAAATACAATTTAATAAAGCATAGGATAAAACAACATAAATACAATTTAATAAAGCATAGGACAAAACAACATAAATACAATTTAATAAAGCATAGGATAAAACAACATAAATACAATTTAATGAAACATAGGATAAACAACATAAATACAATTTAATAAAGCATAGCACAAAACAACATAAATACAATTTAATAAAGCATATGTTAAAACAACATAAATACAATTTAATAAAGCATAAGATAAAACAACATGAATATAATTTAGTAAAGCATAAGATAAAACAACATGAATACAATTTAATAAAGCATAGGTTAAAACAACATAAATACAATTTAATAAAGCATAGGATAAAACTACATAAATACATTTTAATAAAGCATAGGATAAAACAACATAAATACAATTTAATAAAGCATAAGATAAAACAACATGAATATAATTTAGTAAAGCATAAGATAAAACAACATGAATACAATTTAATAAAGCATAGGTTAAAACAACATAAATACAATTTAATAAAGCATAGGATAAAACAACATAAATACAATTTATTAAAGCATAGGATAAAACAAATTAAATACAATTTAATAAAGCATAGGATAAAACAACATAAATTCAATTTAATAAAGCATAGGATAAAACAACATAAATACAATTTAATAAAGCATAGGATAAAACAACATAATTAAAATTTAATAAAGCATAGGTTAAAACAACATAAATACAATTTAATAAAGCATAGGACAAAACAACATAAATACAATTTAATAAAGCATAGTTTAAAACAACATAAATACAATTTAATAAAGCATAGGATAAAACCACAGAAATACAATTTAATAAAGCATAGGATAAAAAAACATAAATACAATTTAATAAAGCATAGGACAAAACAACATAAATACAATTTAATAAAGCATAGGATAAAACAACATAAATACAATTTAATGAAACATAGGATAAACAACATAAATACAATTTAATAAAGCATAGGACAAAACAACATAAATACAATTTAATAAAGCATATGTTAAAACAACATAAATACAATTTAATAAAGCATAAGATAAAACAACATGAATATAATTTAGTAAAGCATAAGATAAAACAACATGAATACAATTTAATAAAGCATAGGTTAAAATAACATAAATACAATTTAAGAAAGCTTAGGATAAAACGACACAAATACATTTTAATAAAGCATAGGATAAAACAACATAAATACAATTTAATAAAGCATGGGTTAAAACAACATAAATACAATTTAATAAAGTATCGGACAAAACAACATAAATACAATTTAATAAAGCATAGGACAAAACAACATAAATACAAATTAATAAAGCATATGTTAAAACAACATAAATACAATTTAATAAAGCATAAGATAAAACAACATGAATATAATTTAGTAAAGCATAGTTTAAAACAACATAAATACAATTTAATAAAGCATAGGATAAAACCACAGAAATACAATTTAATAAAGCATAGGATAAAACAACATAAATACAATTTCATAAAGCATAGTTTAAAACAACATAAATACAATTTAATAAAGCATAGGATAAAACCACAGAAATACAATTTAATAAAGCATAGGATAAAACAACATAAATACAATTTAATAAAGCATAGGATAAAACCACAGAAATACAATTTAATAAAGCATAGGATAAAACAACATAAATACAATTTAATAAAGCATAGGACAAAACAACATAAATACAATTTAATAAAGCATATGTTAAAACAACATAAATACAATTTAATAAAGCATAAGATAAAACAACATGCATATAATTTAGTAAAGCATAAGATAAAACAACATGAATACAATTTAATAAAGGATAGGTTAAAACAACATAAATACAATTTAATAAAGTATCGGACAAAACAACATAAATACAATTTAATAAAGCATAGGACAAAACAACATAAATACAAATTAATAAAGCATATGTTAAAACAACATAAATACAATTTAATAAAGCATAAGATAAAACAACATGAATATAATTTAGTAAAGCATAAGATAAAACAACATGAATACAATTTAATAAAGCATAGGTTAAAACAACATAAATACAATTTAAGAAAGCATAGGATAAAACTACATAAATACATTTTAATAAAGCATAGGATAAAACAACATAAATACAATTTAATAAAGCATAAGATAAAACAACATGAATACAATTTAATAAAGCATAGGTTAAAACAACATAAATACAATTTAATAAAGCATAGGATAAAACAACATAAATACAATTTAATAAAGCATAGGATAAAACAAGACAAATACTTTTTAATAAAGCATAGGATAAAACCACATAAATACAATTTAATAAAGCATAGGATAAAACAACATAAATACAATTTAATAAAGCATAGGATAAAACAACACAAATACTTTTTAATAAAGCATAGGATAAAACCACATAAATACAATTTAATAAAGCGTAGGACAAAACAACATAAATACAATTTAATAAAGCATAGTTTAAAACAACATAAATACAATTTAATAAAGCCTAGGATAAAACCACAGAAATACAATTTAATAAAGCATAGGATAAAACAACATAAATACAATTTAATAAAGCGTAGGACAAAACAACATAAATACAATTTAATAAAGCATAGGATAAAACAACATAAATACAATTTAATGAAACATAGGATAAACAACATAAATACAATTTAATAAAGCATAGGACAAAACAACATAAATACAATTTAATAAAGCATATGTTAAAACAACATAAATACAATTTAATAAAGCATAAGATAAAACAACATGAATATAATTTAGTAAAGCATAAGATAAAACAACATGAATACAATTTAATAAAGCATAGGTTAAAACAACATAAATACAATTTAATAAAGCATAGGATAAAACTACATAAATACATTTTAATAAAGCATAGGATAAAACAACATAAATACAATTTAATAAAGCATGAGATAAAACAACATGAATATAATTTAGTAAAGCATAAGATAAAACAACATGAATACAATTTAATAAAGCATAGGTTAAAACAACATAAATACAATTTAATAAAGCATAGGATAAAACAACATAAATACAATTTATTAAAGCATAGGATAAAACAAATTAAATACAATTTAATAAAGCATAGGATAAAACAACATAAATACAATTTAATAAAGCATAGGATAAAACAACATAAATAAAATTTAATAAAGCATAGGTTAAAACAACATAAATACAATTTAATAAAGCATAGGATAAAACAACATAAATACAATTTAATAAAGCATAGGATAAAACAACACAAATACTTTTTAATAAAGCATAGGATAAAACCACATAAATACAATTTAATAAAGCATAGGATAAAACAACATAAATAAAATTTAATAAAGCATAGGTTAAAACAACATAAATACAATTTAATAAAGCGTAGGACAAAACAACATAAATACAATTTAATAAAGCATAGTTTAAAACAACATAAATACAATTTAATAAAGCCTAGGATAAAACCACAGAAATACAATTTAATAAAGCATAGGATAAAACAACATAAATACAATTTAATAAAGCATAGGACAAAACAACATAAATACAATTTAATAAAGCATAGGATAAAACAACATAAATACAATTTAATGAAACATAGGATAAACAACATAAATACAATTTAATAAAGCATAGGACAAAACAACATAAATACAATTTAATAAAGCATATGTTAAAACAACATAAATACAATTTAATAAAGCATAAGATAAAACAACATGAATACAATTTAGTAAAGCATAAGATAAAACAACATGAATACAATTTAATAAAGCATAGGTTAAAACAACATAAATACAATTTAATAAAGCATAGGATAAAACTACATAAATACATTTTAATAAAGCATAGGATAAAACAACATAAATACAATTTAATAAAGCATAAGATAAAACAACATGAATATAATTTAGTAAAGCATAAGATAAAACAACATGAATACAATTTAATAAAGCATAGGTAAAAACAACATAAATACAATTTAATAAAGCATAGGATAAAACAACATAAATACAATTTATTAAAGCATAGGATAAAACAAATTAAATACAATTTAATAAAGCATAGGATAAAACAACATAAATTCAATTTAATAAAGCATAGGATAAAACAACATAAATACAATTTAATAAAGCATAGGATAAAACAACATAAATACAATTTAATAAAGGATAGGTTAAAACAACATAAATACAATTTAATAAAGCATAGGATAAAACAACATAAATACAATTTAATAAAGCATAGGACAAAACAACATAAATACAATTTAATAAAGCATAGCATAAAACAACATAAATACAATTTAATGAAACATAGGATAAACAACATAAATACAATTTAATAAAGCATAGACAAAACAACATAAATACAATTTAATAAAGCATATGTTAAAACAACATAAATACAATTTAATAAAGCATAAGATAAAACAACATGAATATAATTTAGTAAAGCATAAGATAAAACAACATGAATACAATTTAATAAAGCATAGGATAAAACAACATAAATACAATTTAATAAAGCATAGGCTAAAACTACATAAATACAATTTATTAAAGCATAGGATAAAACAAATTAAATACAATTTAATAAAGCATAGGATAAAACAACATAAATTCAATTTAATAAAGCATAGGATAAAACAACATAAATACAATTTAATAAAGCATAGGACAAAACAACATAAATACAATTTAATAAAGCATAGGATAAAACAACATAAATACAATTTAATAAAGCATAGGATAAAACAACATAAATTCAATTTAATAAAGCATAGGATAAAACAACATAAATACAATTTATTAAAGCATAGGACAAAACAACATAAATACAATTTAATAAAGCATAGGGTAAAACAACATAAATACAATTTAATAAAGCATAGGCTAAAACTACATAAATACAATTTATTAAAGCATAGGATAAAACAAATTAAATACAATTTAATAAAGCATAGGATAAAACAACATAAATTCAATTTAATAAAGCATAGGATAAAACAACATGAATACAATTTAATAAAGCATAGGATAAAACAACATAAATACAATTTAATAAAGCATAGGATAAAACAACATAATTAAAATTTAATAAAGCATAGGTTAAAACAACATAAATACAAATTAACAAAGCATAGGATAAAACAACATAAATACAATTTAATAAAGCTTAGGATAAAACAACATAAATACTTTTTAATAAAGCATAGGATAAAACCACATAAATACAATTTAATAAAGCATAGGATAAAACAACATAATTAAAATTTAATAAAGCATAGGTTAAAACAACATAAATACAATTTAATAAAGCATAGGACAAAACAACATAAATACAATTTAATAAAGCATAGTTTAAAACAACATAAATACAATTTAATAAAGCATAGGATAAAACCACAGAAATACAATTTAATAAAGCATAGGATAAAAAAACATAAATACAATTTAATAAAGCATAGGACAAAACAACATAAATACAATTTAATAAAGCATAGGATAAAACAACATAAATACAATTTAATGAAACATAGGATAAACAACATAAATACAATTTAATAAAGCATAGGACAAAACAACATAAATACAATTTAATAAAGCATATGTTAAAACAACATAAATACAATTTAATAAAGCATAAGATAAAACAACATGAATATAATTTAGTAAAGCATAAGATAAAACAACATGAATACAATTTAATAAAGCATAGGTTAAAACAACATAAATACAATTTAATAAAGTATCGGACAAAACAACATAAATACAATTTAATAAAGCATAGGACAAAACAACATAAATACAAATTAATAAAGCATATGTTAAAACAACATAAATACAATTTAATAAAGCATAAGATAAAACAACATGAATATAATTTAGTAAAGCATAAGATAAAACAACATGAATACAATTTAATAAAGCATAGGTTAAAACAACATAAATACAATTTAAGAAAGCATAGGATAAAACTATATAAATACATTTTAATAAAGCATAGGATAAAACAACATAAATACAATTTAATAAAGCATAAGATAAAACAACATGAATACAATTTAATAAAGCATAGGTTAAAACAACATAAATACAATTTAATAAAGCATAGGATAAAACAACATAAATACAATTTAATAAAGCATAGGTTAAAACAACATAAATACAATTTAATAAAGCATAGGATAAAACAACATAAATACAATTTAATAAAGCATAGGATAAAACAACATAAATAAAATTTAATAAAGCATAGGTTAAAACAACATAAATACAATTTAATAAAGCATAGGATAAAACAACATAAATACAATTTAATAAAGCATAGGATAAAACAACACAAATACTTTTTAATAAAGCATAGGATAAAACCACATAAATACAATTTAATAAAGCATAGGATAAAACAACATAAATAAAATTTAATAAAGCATAGGTTAAAACAACATAAATACAATTTAATAAAGCGTAGGACAAAACAACATAAATACAATTTAATAAAGCATAGTTTAAAACAACATAAATACAATTTAATAAAGCCTAGGATAAAACCACAGAAATACAATTTAATAAAGCATAGGATAAAACAACATAAATACAATTTAATAAAGCATAGGACAAAACAACATAAATACAATTTAATAAAGCATAGGATAAAACAACATAAATACAATTTAATGAAACATAGGATAAACAACATAAATACAATTTAATAAAGCATAGCACAAAACAACATAAATACAATTTAATAAAGCATATGTTAAAACAACATAAATACAATTTAATAAAGCATAAGATAAAACAACATGAATATAATTTAGTAAAGCATAAGATAAAACAACATGAATACAATTTAATAAAGCATAGGTTAAAACAACATAAATACAATTTAATAAAGCATAGGATAAAACTACATAAATACATTTTAATAAAGCATAGGATAAAACAACATAAATACAATTTAATAAAGCATAAGATAAAACAACATGAATATAATTTAGTAAAGCATAAGATAAAACAACATGAATACAATTTAATAAAGCATAGGTTAAAACAACATAAATACAATTTAATAAAGCATAGGATAAAACAACATAAATACAATTTATTAAAGCATAGGATAAAACAAATTAAATACAATTTAATAAAGCATAGGATAAAACAACATAAATTCAATTTAATAAAGCATAGGATAAAACAACATAAATACAATTTAATAAAGCATAGGATAAAACAACATAATTAAAATTTAATAAAGCATAGGTTAAAACAACATAAATACAATTTAATAAAGCATAGGACAAAACAACATAAATACAATTTAATAAAGCATAGTTTAAAACAACATAAATACAATTTAATAAAGCATAGGATAAAACCACAGAAATACAATTTAATAAAGCATAGGATAAAAAAACATAAATACAATTTAATAAAGCATAGGACAAAACAACATAAATACAATTTAATAAAGCATAGGATAAAACAACATAAATACAATTTAATGAAACATAGGATAAACAACATAAATACAATTTAATAAAGCATAGGACAAAACAACATAAATACAATTTAATAAAGCATATGTTAAAACAACATAAATACAATTTAATAAAGCATAAGATAAAACAACATGAATATAATTTAGTAAAGCATAAGATAAAACAACATGAATACAATTTAATAAAGCATAGGTTAAAATAACATAAATACAATTTAAGAAAGCTTAGGATAAAACGACACAAATACATTTTAATAAAGCATAGGATAAAACAACATAAATACAATTTAATAAAGCATGGGTTAAAACAACATAAATACAATTTAATAAAGTATCGGACAAAACAACATAAATACAATTTAATAAAGCATAGGACAAAACAACATAAATACAAATTAATAAAGCATATGTTAAAACAACATAAATACAATTTAATAAAGCATAAGATAAAACAACATGAATATAATTTAGTAAAGCATAGTTTAAAACAACATAAATACAATTTAATAAAGCATAGGATAAAACCACAGAAATACAATTTAATAAAGCATAGGATAAAACAACATAAATACAATTTCATAAAGCATAGTTTAAAACAACATAAATACAATTTAATAAAGCATAGGATAAAACCACAGAAATACAATTTAATAAAGCATAGGATAAAACAACATAAATACAATTTAATAAAGCATAGGATAAAACCACAGAAATACAATTTAATAAAGCATAGGATAAAACAACATAAATACAATTTAATAAAGCATAGGACAAAACAACATAAATACAATTTAATAAAGCATATGTTAAAACAACATAAATACAATTTAATAAAGCATAAGATAAAACAACATGCATATAATTTAGTAAAGCATAAGATAAAACAACATGAATACAATTTAATAAAGGATAGGTTAAAACAACATAAATACAATTTAATAAAGTATCGGACAAAACAACATAAATACAATTTAATAAAGCATAGGACAAAACAACATAAATACAAATTAATAAAGCATATGTTAAAACAACATAAATACAATTTAATAAAGCATAAGATAAAACAACATGAATATAATTTAGTAAAGCATAAGATAAAACAACATGAATACAATTTAATAAAGCATAGGTTAAAACAACATAAATACAATTTAAGAAAGCATAGGATAAAACTACATAAATACATTTTAATAAAGCATAGGATAAAACAACATAAATACAATTTAATAAAGCATAAGATAAAACAACATGAATACAATTTAATAAAGCATAGGTTAAAACAACATAAATACAATTTAATAAAGCATAGGATAAAACAACATAAATACAATTTAATAAAGCATAGGATAAAACAAGACAAATACTTTTTAATAAAGCATAGGATAAAACCACATAAATACAATTTAATAAAGCATAGGATAAAACAACATAAATACAATTTAATAAAGCATAGGATAAAACAACACAAATACTTTTTAATAAAGCATAGGATAAAACCACATAAATACAATTTAATAAAGCGTAGGACAAAACAACATAAATACAATTTAATAAAGCATAGTTTAAAACAACATAAATACAATTTAATAAAGCCTAGGATAAAACCACAGAAATACAATTTAATAAAGCATAGGATAAAACAACATAAATACAATTTAATAAAGCGTAGGACAAAACAACATAAATACAATTTAATAAAGCATAGGATAAAACAACATAAATACAATTTAATGAAACATAGGATAAACAACATAAATACAATTTAATAAAGCATAGGACAAAACAACATAAATACAATTTAATAAAGCATATGTTAAAACAACATAAATACAATTTAATAAAGCATAAGATAAAACAACATGAATATAATTTAGTAAAGCATAAGATAAAACAACATGAATACAATTTAATAAAGCATAGGTTAAAACAACATAAATACAATTTAATAAAGCATAGGATAAAACTACATAAATACATTTTAATAAAGCATAGGATAAAACAACATAAATACAATTTAATAAAGCATGAGATAAAACAACATGAATATAATTTAGTAAAGCATAAGATAAAACAACATGAATACAATTTAATAAAGCATAGGTTAAAACAACATAAATACAATTTAATAAAGCATAGGATAAAACAACATAAATACAATTTATTAAAGCATAGGATAAAACAAATTAAATACAATTTAATAAAGCATAGGATAAAACAACATAAATACAATTTAATAAAGCATAGGATAAAACAACATAAATAAAATTTAATAAAGCATAGGTTAAAACAACATAAATACAATTTAATAAAGCATAGGATAAAACAACATAAATACAATTTAATAAAGCATAGGATAAAACAACACAAATACTTTTTAATAAAGCATAGGATAAAACCACATAAATACAATTTAATAAAGCATAGGATAAAACAACATAAATAAAATTTAATAAAGCATAGGTTAAAACAACATAAATACAATTTAATAAAGCGTAGGACAAAACAACATAAATACAATTTAATAAAGCATAGTTTAAAACAACATAAATACAATTTAATAAAGCCTAGGATAAAACCACAGAAATACAATTTAATAAAGCATAGGATAAAACAACATAAATACAATTTAATAAAGCATAGGACAAAACAACATAAATACAATTTAATAAAGCATAGGATAAAACAACATAAATACAATTTAATGAAACATAGGATAAACAACATAAATACAATTTAATAAAGCATAGGACAAAACAACATAAATACAATTTAATAAAGCATATGTTAAAACAACATAAATACAATTTAATAAAGCATAAGATAAAACAACATGAATACAATTTAGTAAAGCATAAGATAAAACAACATGAATACAATTTAATAAAGCATAGGTTAAAACAACATAAATACAATTTAATAAAGCATAGGATAAAACTACATAAATACATTTTAATAAAGCATAGGATAAAACAACATAAATACAATTTAATAAAGCATAAGATAAAACAACATGAATATAATTTAGTAAAGCATAAGATAAAACAACATGAATACAATTTAATAAAGCATAGGTAAAAACAACATAAATACAATTTAATAAAGCATAGGATAAAACAACATAAATACAATTTATTAAAGCATAGGATAAAACAAATTAAATACAATTTAATAAAGCATAGGATAAAACAACATAAATTCAATTTAATAAAGCATAGGATAAAACAACATAAATACAATTTAATAAAGCATAGGATAAAACAACATAAATACAATTTAATAAAGGATAGGTTAAAACAACATAAATACAATTTAATAAAGCATAGGATAAAACAACATATATAAAATTTAATAAAGCATAGGATAAAACAACATAAATACAATTTAATAAAGCATAGGATAAAACAACATAAATACAATTTAATAAAGCATAGGACAAAACAACATAAATACAATTTAATAAAGCATAGGATAAAACAACATAAATAAAATTTAATGAAACATAGGATAAACAACATCAATACAATTTAATAAAGCATAGACAAAACAACATAAATACAATTTAATAAAGCATATGTTAAAACAACATAAATACAATTTAATAAAGCATAAGATAAAACAACATGAATATAATTTAATAAAGCATAGGATAAAACAACATAAATACAATTTAATAAAGCATAGGACAAAACAACATAAATACAATTTAATAAAGCATAGGATAAAACAACATAAATACAATTTAATGAAACATAGGATAAACAACATAAATACAATTTAATAAAGCATAGACAAAACAACATAAATACAATTTAATAAAGCATATGTTAAAACAACATAAATACAATTTAATAAAGCATAAGATAAAACAACATGAATATAATTTAGTAAAGCATAAGATAAAACAACATGAATACAATTTAATAAAGCATAGGATAAAACAACATAAATACAATTTAATAAAGCATAGGCTAAAACTACATAAATACAATTTATTAAAGCATAGGATAAAACAAATTAAATACAATTTAATAAAGCATAGGATAAAACAACATAAATTCAATTTAATAAAGCATAGGATAAAACAACATAAATACAATTTAATAAAGCATAGGACAAAAGAACATAAATACAATTTAATAAAGCATAGGCTAAAACTACATAAATACACTTTATTAAAGCATAGGATAAAACAAATTAAATACAATTTAATAAAGCATAGGATAAAACAACATAAATTAAATTTAATAAAGCATAGGATAAAACAACATAAATACAATTTAATAAAGCATAGGATAAAATAACATAAATACAATTTAATAAAGCATAGGTTAAAACAACATAAATACAATTTAATAAAGCATAGGATAAAACAACATAAATACAATTTAATAAAGCATAGGATAAAACAACATAAATACAATTTAATAAAGCATAGGATAAAACAACATAAATACAATTTAATAAAGCATAGGATAAAACAACATAAATACAATTTAATAAAGCATAGGATGAAACAACATAAATACAATTTAATAAAGCATAGGATAAAACAACATAAATAAAATTTAATAAAGCATAGGTTAAAACAACATAAATACAATTTAATAAAGCATAGGACAAAACAACATAAATACAATTTAATAAAGCATAGTTTAAAACAACATAAATACAATTTAATAAAGCATAGGATAAAACAATAGAAATACAATTTAATAAAGCAAAGGATAAAACAACATAAATACAATTTAATAAAGCATAGGACAAAACAACATAAATACAATTTAATAAAGCATAGGATAAAACAACATAAATACAATTTAATGAAACATAGGATAAAACAACATAAATACAATTTAATAAAGCATAGACAAAGCAACATAAATACAACTTAATGAAACATAGGATAAACAACATAAATACAATTTAATAAAGCATAGACAAAGCAACATAAATACAATTTAAAAAAGCATATGTTAAAACAACATAAATACAATTTAATAAAGCATAAGATAAAACAACATGAATATAATTTAGTAAAGCATAAGATAAAACAACATGAATACATGTTAATAAAGCATAGGATAAAACAACATAAATACAATTTAATAAAGCATAGGCTAAAACTACATAAATACAATTTATTAAAGCATAGGATAAAACAAATTAAATACAATTTAATAAGGCATAGGATAAAACAAATTAAATACAATTTAATAAAGCATAGGATAAAACAACATAAATTCAATTTAATAAAGCATAGGATAAAACAACATAAATACAATTTAATAAAGCATAGGACAAAAGAACATAAATACAATTTAATAAAGCATAGGCTAAAACTACATAAATACACTTTATTAAAGCATAGGATAAAACAAATTAAATACAATTTAATAAAGCATAGGATAAAACAACATAAATTCAATTTAATAAAGCATAGGATAAAACAACATAAATACAATTTAATAAAGCATAGGATAAAACAACATAAATACAATTTAATAAAGCATAGGTTAAAACAACATAAATACAATTTAATAAAGCATAGGATAAAACAACATAAATAAAATTTAATAAAGCATAGGTTAAAACAACATAAATACAATTTAATAAAGCATAGGACAAAACAACATAAATACAATTTAATAAAGCATAGTTTAAAACAACATAAATACAATTTAATAAAGCATAGGATAAAACAATAGAAATACAATTTAATAAAGCAAAGGATAAAACAACATAAATACAATTTAATAAAGCATAGGACAAAACAACATAAATACAATTTAATAAAGCATAGGATAAAACAACATAAATACAATTTAATGAAACAGGATAAACAACATAAATACAATTTAATAAAGCATAGACAAAGCAACATAAATACAATTTAATGAAACATAGGATAAACAACATAAATACAATTTAATAAAGCATAGACAAAGCAACATAAATACAATTTAAAAAAGCATATGTTAAAACAACATAAATACAATTTAATAAAGCATAAGATAAAACAACATGAATCTAATTTAGTAAAGCATAAGATAAAACAACATGAATACATTTTAATAAAGCATAGGATAAAACAACATAAATACAATTTAATAAAGCATAGGCTAAAACTACATAAATACAATTTATTAAAGCATAGTATAAAACAAATTAAATACAATTTAATAAAGCATAGGATAAAACAACATAAATTCAATTTAATAAAGCATAAGATAAAACAACATAAATACAATTTAATAAAGCATAGGATAAAACAACATAAATACAATTTAATAAAGCATAGGTTAAAACAACATAAATACAATTTAATAAAGCATAGGATAAAACAACATAAATACAATTTAATAAAGCATAGGATAAAACAACATAAATAAAATTTAATAAAGCATAGGATAAAACAACATAAATACAATTTAATAAAGCATAGGATAAAACAACATAAATACAATTTAATAAAGCATAGGACAAAACAACATAAATACAATTTAATAAAGCATAGGATAAAACAACATAAATAAAATTTAATGAAACATAGGATAAACAACATCAATACAATTTAATAAAGCATAGACAAAACAACATAAATACAATTTAATAAAGCATATGTTAAAACAACATAAATACAATTTAATAAAGCATAAGATAAAACAACATGAATATAATTTAATAAAGCATAGGATAAAACAACATAAATACAATTTAATAAAGCATAGGACAAAACAACATAAATACAATTTAATAAAGCATAGGATAAAACAACATAAATACAATTTAATGAAACATAGGATAAACAACATAAATACAATTTAATAAAGCATAGACAAAACAGCATAAATACAATTTAATAAAGCATATGTTAAAACAGCATAAATACAATTTAATAAAGCATAGGCTAAAACTACATAAATACAATTTATTAAAGCATAGGCTAAAACTACATAAATACAATTTATTAAAGCATAGGATAAAACAAATTAAATACAATTTAATAAAGCATAGGATAAAACAACATAAATTCAATTTAATAAAGCATAGGATAAAACAACATAAATACAATTTAATAAAGCATAGGACAAAACAACATAAATACAATTTAATAAAGCATAGGATAAAACAACATAAATACAATTTAATAAAGCATAGGCTAAAACTACATAAATACAATTTATTAAAGCATAGGATAAAACAAATTAAATACAATTTAATAAAGCATAGGATAAAACAACATAAATTCAATTTAATAAAGCATAGGATAAAACAACATAAATACAATTTAATAAAGCATAGGATAAAACAACATAAATACAATTTAATAAAGCATAGGTTAAAACAACATAAATACAATTTAATAAAGCATAGGATAAAACAACATAAATACAATTTAATAAAGCATAGGATAAAACAACATAAATACAATTTATTAAAGCATAGGATAAAACAACATAAATACAATTTAATAAAGCATAGGATAAAACAACATAAATACAATTTAATAAAGCATAGGATAAAACAACATAAATACAATTTAATAAAGCATAGGATAAAACAACATAAATACAATTTAATAAAGCATAGGATAAAACAACATAAATAAAATTTAATAAAGCATAGGTTAAAACAACATAAATACAATTTAATAAAGCATAGGACAAAACAACATAAATAAAATTTAATAAAGCATAGTTTAAAACAACATAAATACAATTTAAGAAAGCATAGGATAAAACTACATAAATACATTTTAATAAAGCATAGGATAAAACAACATAAATACAATTTAATAAAGCATAAGATAAAACAACATGAATACAATTTAATAAAGCATAGGATAAAACAACATAAATACAATTTAAGAAAGCATAGGATAAAACTACATAAATACATTTTAATGAAGCATAGGATAAAACAACATAAATACAATTTAATAAAGCATAGGATAAAACAACATAAATAAAATTTAATAAAGCATAGGTTAAACAACATAAATACAATTTAATAAAGCATAGGATAAAACAACATAAATACAATTTAATAAAGCATAGGATAAAACAACATAGATACAATTTAATAAAGCATAAGATAAAACAACATGAATACAATTTAATAAAGCATAGGTTAAAACAACATAAATACAATTTAAGAAAGCATAGGATAAAACTACATAAATACATTTTAATAAAGCAAAGGATAAAACAACATAAATACAATTTATAAAGCATAGGATAACACAACATAAATACAATTTAATAAAGCATAGGATAAAACAACATAAATACTTTTTAATAAAGCATAGGATAAAACAACATAAATACAATTTAATAAAGCATAGGATAAAACAACATAAATAAAATTTAATAAAGCATAGGTTAAAACAACATAAATACAATTTAATAAAGCATAGGATATAACAACATAAATACAATTCAATAAAGCATAGGATAAAACAACATAAATACTTTTTAATAAAGCATAGGATAAAACCACATAAATACAATTTAATAAAGCATAGGATAAAACAACATAAATAAAATTTAATAAAGCATAGGACAAAACAACATAAATACAATTTAATAAAGCATATGTTAAAACAACATAAATACAATTTAATAAAGCATAAGATAAAACAACATGAATATAATTTAGTAAAGCATAAGATAAAACAACATGAATACAATTTAATAAAGCATAGGTTAAAACAACATAAATACAATTTAATAAAGCATAGGATAAAACAACATAAATACAATTTATTAAAGCATAGGATAAAACAAATTAAATACAATTTAATAAAGCATAGGATAAAACAACATAAATTCAATTTAATAAAGCATAGGATAAAACAACATAAATACAATTTAATAAAGCATAGGATAAAACAACATAAATACAATTTAATAAAGGATAGGTTAAAACAACATAAATACAATTTAATAAAGCATAGGATAAAACAACATAAATAAAATTTAATAAAGCATAGGATAAAACAACATAAATACAATTTAATAAAGCATAGGATAAAACAACATAAATACAATTTAATAAAGCATAGGACAAAACAACATAAATACAATTTAATAAAGCATAGGATAAAACAACATAAATAAAATTTAATGAAACATAGGATAAACAACATCAATACAATTTAATAAAGCATAGACAAAACAACATAAATACAATTTAATAAAGCATATGTTAAAACAACATAAATACAATTTAATAAAGCATAAGATAAAACAACATGAATACAATTTAATAAAGCATAGGATAAAACAACATAAATACAATTTAATAAAGCATAGGATAAAACACCATAAATAAAATTTAATAAAGCATAGGTTAAAACAACATAAATACAATTTAATAAAGCATAGGACAAAACAACATAAATACAATTTAATAAAGCATAGGATAAAACAACATAAATAAAATTTAATGAAACATAGGATAAACAACATCAATACAATTTATTAAAGCATAGACAAAACAACATAAATACAATTTAATAAAGCATATGTTAAAACAACATAAATACAATTTAATAAAGCATAAGATAAAACAACATGAATACAATTTAATAAAGCATAGGATAAAACAACATAAATACAATTTAATAAAGCATAGGATAAAACAACATAAATAAAATTTAATAAAGCATAGGTTAAAGCAACATAAATACAATTTAATAAAGCATAGGACAAAACAACATAAATACAATTTAATAAAGCATAGTTTAAAACAACATAAATACAATTTAAGAAAGCATAGGATAAAACTACATAAATACATTTTAATAAAGCATAGGATAAAACAACATAAATACAATTTAATAAAGCATAGGATAAAACAACATAAATAAAATTTAATAAAGCATAGGTTAAAACAACATGAATAAAATTTAATAAAGCATAGGTTAAAACAACATAAATACAATTTAAGAAAGCATAGGATAAAACTACATAAATACATTTTAATAAAGCATAGGATAAAACAACATAAATACAATTTAATAAAGCATAGGATAAAACAACATAAATAAAATTTAATAAAGCATAGGTTAAACAACATAAATACAATTTAATAAAGCATAGGATAAAACAACATAAATACAATTTAATAAAGCATAGGATAAAACAACATAGATACAATTTAATAAAGCATAAGATAAAACAACATGAATACAATTTAATAAAGCATAGGTTAAAACAACATAAATACAATTTAAGAAAGCATAGGATAAAACTACATAAATACATTTTAATAAAGCACAGGATAAAACAACATAAATACAATTTATAAAGCATAGGATAACACAACATAAATACAATTTAATAAAGCATAGGATAAAACAACATAAATACTTTTTAATAAAGCATAGGATAAAACAACATAAATACAATTTAATAAAGCATAGGATAAAACAACATAAATAAAATTTAATAAAGCATAGGTTAAAACAACATAAATACAATTTAATAAAGCATAGGATATAACAACATAAATACAATTCAATAAAGCATAGGATAAAACAACATAAATACTTTTTAATAAAGCATAGGATAAAACCACATAAATACAATTTAATAAAACATAGGATAAAACAACATAAATAAAATTTAATAAAGCATAGGACAAAACAACATAAATACAATTTAATAAAGCATATGTTAAAACAACATAAATACAATTTAATAAAGCATAAGATAAAACAACATGAATATAATTTAGTAAAGCATAAGATAAAACAACATGAATACAATTTAATAAAGCATAGGATAAAACAACATAAATACAATTTATTAAAGCATAGGATAAAACAAATTAAATACAATTTAATAAAGCATAGGATAAAACAACATAAATTCAATTTAATAAAGCATAGGATAAAACAACATAAATACAATTTAATAAAGCATAGGATAAAACAACATAAATACAATTTAATAAAGGATAGGTTAAAACAACATAAATACAATTTAATAAAGCATAGGATAAAACAACATAAATAAAATTTAATAAAGCATAGGATAAAACAACATAAATACAATTTAATAAAGCATAGGATAAAACAACATAAATACAATTTAATAAAGCATAGGACAAAACAACATAAATACAATTTAATAAAGCATAGGATAAAACAACATAAATAAAATTTAATGAAACATAGGATAAACAACATCAATACAATTTAATAAAGCATAGACAAAACAACATGAATACAATTTAATAAAGCATATGTTAAAACAACATAAATACAATTTAATAAAGCATAAGATAAAACAACATGAATATAATTTAATAAAGCATAGGATAAAACAACATAAATACAATTTAATAAAGCATAGGACAAAACAACATAAATACAATTTAATAAAGCATAGGATAAAACAACATAAATACAATTTAATGAAACATAGGATAAACAACATAAATACAATTTAATAAAGCATAGACAAAACAACATAAATACAATTTAATAAAGCATATGTTAAAACAACATAAATACAATTTAATAAAGCATAAGATAAAACAACATGAATATAATTTAGTAAAGCATAAGATAAAACAACATGAATACAATTTAATAAAGCATAGGATAAAACAACATAAATACAATTTAATAAAGCATAGGCTAAAACTACATAAATACAATTTATTAAAGCATAGGATAAAACAAATTAAATACAATTTAATAAAGCATAGGATAAAACAACATAAATTCAATTTAATAAAGCATAGGATAAAACAACATAAATACAATTTAATAAAGCATAGGACAAAACAACATAAATACAATTTAATAAAGCATAGGCTAAAACTACATAAATACACTTTATTAAAGCATAGGATAAAACAAATTAAATACAATTTAATAAAGCATAGGATAAAACAACATAAATTCAATTTAATAAAGCATAGGATAAAACAACATAAATACAATTTAATAAAGCATAGGATAAAACAACATAAATACAATTTAATAAAGCATAGGTTAAAACAACATAAATACAATTTAATAAAGCATAGGATAAAACAACATAAATACAATTTAATAAAGCATAGGATAAAACAACATAAATACAATTTAATAAAGCATAGGATAAAACAACATAAATACAATTTAATAAAGCATAGGATAAAACAACATAAATACAATTTAATAAAGCATAGGGTAAAACAACATAAATACAATTTAATAAAGCATAGGATTAAACAACATAAATACAATTTAATAAAGCATAGGATAAAACAACATAAATAAAATTTAATAAAGCATAGGTTAAAACAACATAAATACAATTTAATAAAGCATAGGACAAAACAACATAAATACAATTTAATAAAGCATAGTTTAAAACAACATGAATACAATTTAATAAAGCATAGGATAAAACCATAGAAATACAATTTAATAAAGCAAAGGATAAAACAACATAAATACAATTTAATAAAGCATAGGACAAAACAACATAAATACAATTTAATAAAGCATAGGATAAAACAACATAAATACAATTTAATGAAACATAGGATAAACAACATAAATACAATTTAATAAAGCATAGACAAAGCAACATAAATACAATTTAATGAAACATAGGATAAACAACATAAATACAATTTAATAAAGCATAGACAAAGCAACATAAATACAATTTAAAAAAGCATATGTTAAAACAACATAAATACAATTTAATAAAGCATAAGATAAAACAACATGAATATAATTTAGTAAAGCATAAGATAAAACAACATGAATACATTTTAATAAAGCATAGGATAAAACAACATAAATACAATTTAATAAAGCATAGGCTAAAACTACATAAATATAATTTATTAAAGCATAGGATAAAACAAATTAAATACAATTTAATAAAGCATAGGATAAAACAACATAAATTCAATTTAATAAAGCATAGGATAAAACAACATAAATACAATTTAATAAAGCATAGGACAAAACAACATAAATACAATTTAATAAAGCATAGGATAAAACAACATAAATAAAATTTAATGAAACATAGGATAAACAACATCAGTACAATTTAATAAAGCATAGACAAAACAACATAAATACAATTTAATAAAGCATATGTTAAAACAACATAAATACAATTTAATAAAGCATAAGATAAAACAACATGAATATAATTTAATAAAGCATAGGATAAAACAACATAAATACAATTTAATAAAGCATAGGACAAAACAACATAAATACAATTTAATAAAGCATAGGCTAAAACTACATAAATACAATTTATTAAAGCATAGGATAAAACAAATTAAATACAATTTAATAAAGCATAGGACAAAACAACATAAATACAAATTAATAAAGCATATGTTAAAACAACATAAATACAATTTAATAAAGCATAAGATAAAACAACATGAATATAATTTAGTAAAGCATAAGATAAAACAACATGAATACAATTTAATAAAGCATAGGATAAAACAACATAAATACAATTTATTAAAGCATAGGATAAAACAAATTAAATACAATTTAATAAAGCATAGGATAAAACAACATAAATTCAATTTAATAAAGCATAGGATAAAACAACATAAATACAATTTAATAAAGCATAGGATAAAACAACATAAATACAATTTAATAAAGGATAGGTTAAAACAACATAAATACAATTTAATAAAGCATAGGATAAAACAACATAAATAAAATTTAATAAAGCATAGGATAAAACAACATAAATACAATTTAATAAAGCATAGGATAAAACAACATAAATACAATTTAATAAAGCATAGGACAAAACAACATAAATACAATTTAATAAAGCATAGGATAAAACAACATAAATAAAATTTAATGAAACATAGGATAAACAACATCAATACAATTTAATAAAGCATAGACAAAACAACATAAATACAATTTAATAAAGCATATGTTAAAACAACATAAATACAATTTAATAAAGCATAAGATAAAACAACATGAATATAATTTAATAAAGCATAGGATAAAACAACATAAATACAATTTAATAAAGCATAGGACAAAACAACATAAATACAATTTAATAAAGCATAGGATAAACCAACATAAATACAATTTAATGAAACATAGGATAAACAACATAAATACAATTTAATAAAGCATAGACAAAACAACATAAATATAATTTAATAAAGCATATGTTAAAACAACATAAATACAATTTAATAAAGCATAAGATAAAACAACATGAATATAATTTAGTAAAGCATAAGATAAAACAACATGAATACAATTTAATAAAGCATAGGATAAAACAACATAAATACAATTTAATAAAGCATAGGCTAAAACTACATAAATACAATTTATTAAAGCATAGGATAAAACAAATTAAATACAATTTAATAAAGCATAGGATAAAACAACATAAATTCAATTTAATAAAGCATAGGATAAAACAACATAAATACAATTTAATAAAGCATAGGACAAAACAACATAAATACAATTTAATAAAGCATAGGCTAAAACTACATAAATACACTTTATTAAAGCATAGGATAAAACAAATTAAATACAATTTAATAAAGCATAGGATAAAACAACATAAATTCAATTTAATAAAGCATAGGATAAAACAACATAAATACAATTTAATAAAGCATAGGATAAAACAACATAAATACAATTTAATAAAGCATAGGTTAAAACAACATAAATACAATTTAATAAAGCATAGGGTAAAACAACATAAATACAATTTAATAAAGCATAGGATTAAACAACATAAATACAATTTAATAAAGCATAGGATAAAACAACATAAATAAAATTTAATAAAGCATAGGTTAAAACAACATAAATACAATTTAATAAAGCATAGGACAAAACAACATAAATACAATTTAATAAAGCATAGTTTAAAACAACATGAATACAATTTAATAAAGCATAGGATAAAACCATAGAAATACAATTTAATAAAGCAAAGGATAAAACAACATAAATACAATTTAATAAAGCATAGGACAAAACAACATAAATACAATTTAATAAAGCATAGGATAAAACAACATAAATACAATTTAATGAAACATAGGATAAACAACATAAATACAATTTAATAAAGCATAGACAAAGCAACATAAATACAATTTAATGAAACATAGGATAAACAACATAAATACAATTTAATAAAGCATAGACAAAGCAACATAAATACAATTTAAAAAAGCATATGTTAAAACAACATAAATACAATTTAATAAAGCATAAGATAAAACAACATGAATATAATTTAGTAAAGCATAAGATAAAACAACATGAATACATTTTAATAAAGCATAGGATAAAACAACATAAATACAATTTAATAAAGCATAGGCTAAAACTACATAAATATAATTTATTAAAGCATAGGATAAAACAAATTAAATACAATTTAATAAAGCATAGGATAAAACAACATAAATTCAATTTAATAAAGCATAGGATAAAACAACATAAATACAATTTAATAAAGCATAGGATAAAACAACATAAATACAATTTAATAAAGCATAGGTTAAAACAACATAAATACAATTTAATAAAGCATAGGATAAAACAACATAAATACAATTTAATAAAGCATAGGATAAAACAACATAAATAAAATTTAATAAAGCATAGGATAAAACAACATAAATACAATTTAATAAAGCATAGAATAAAGCAACATAAATACAATTTAATAAAGCATAGGACAAAACAACATAAATACAATTTAATAAAGCATAGGATAAAACAACATAAATAAAATTTAATGAAACATAGGATAAACAACATCAGTACAATTTAATAAAGCATAGACAAAACAACATAAATACAATTTAATAAAGCATATGTTAAAACAACATAAATACAATTTAATAAAGCATAAGATAAAACAACATGAATATAATTTAATAAAGCATAGGATAAAACAACATAAATACAATTTAATAAAGCATAGGACAAAACAACATAAATACAATTTAATAAAGCATAGGATAAAACAACATAAATACAATTTAATGAAACATAGGATAAACAACATAAATACAATTTAATAAAGCATAGACAAAACAACATAAATACAATTTAATAAAGCATATGTTAAAACAGCATAAATACAATTTAATAAAGCATAGGCTAAAACTACATAAATACAATTTATTAAAGCATAGGCTAAAACTACATAAATACAATTTATTAAAGCATAGGATAAAACAAATTAAATACAATTTAATAAAGCATAGGATAAAACAACATAAATTCAATTTAATAAAGCATAGGATAAAACAACATAAATACAATTTAATAAAGCATAGGATAAAACAACATAAATACAATTTAATAAAGCATAGGTTAAAACAACATAAATACAATTTAATAAAGCATAGGATAAAACAACATAAATACAATTTAATAAAGCATAGGATAAAACAACATAAATACAATTTAATAAAGCATAGGATAAAACAACATAAATACAATTTAATAAAGCATAGGATAAAACAACATAAATACAATTTAATAAAGCATAGGGTAAAACAACATAAATACAATTTAATAAAGCATAGGATTAAACAACATAAATACAATTTAATAAAGCATAGGATAAAACAACATAAATAAAATTTAATAAAGCATAGGTTAAAACAACATAAATACAATTTAATAAAGCATAGGACAAAACAACATAAATACAATTTAATAAAGCATAGTTTAAAACAACATGAATACAATTTAATAAAGCATAGGATAAAACCATAGAAATACAATTTAATAAAGCAAAGGATAAAACAACATAAATACAATTTAATAAAGCATAGGACAAAACAACATAAATACAATTTAATAAAGCATAGGATAAAACAACATAAATACAATTTAATGAAACATAGGATAAACAACATAAATACAATTTAATAAAGCATAGACAAAGCAACATAAATACAATTTAATGAAACATAGGATAAACAACATAAATACAATTTAATAAAGCATAGACAAAGCAACATAAATACAATTTAAAAAAGCATATGTTAAAACAACATAAATACAATTTAATAAAGCATAAGATAAAACAACATGAATATAATTTAGTAAAGCATAAGATAAAACAACATGAATACATTTTAATAAAGCATAGGATAAAACAACATAAATACAATTTAATAAAGCATAGGCTAAAACTACATAAATATAATTTATTAAAGCATAGGATAAAACAAATTAAATACAATTTAATAAAGCATAGGATAAAACAACATAAATTCAATTTAATAAAGCATAGGATAAAACAACATAAATACAATTTAATAAAGCATAGGACAAAACAACATAAATACAATTTAATAAAGCATAGGATAAAACAACATAAATAAAATTTAATGAAACATAGGATAAACAACATCAGTACAATTTAATAAAGCATAGACAAAACAACATAAATACAATTTAATAAAGCATATGTTAAAACAACATAAATACAATTTAATAAAGCATAAGATAAAACAACATGAATATAATTTAATAAAGCATAGGATAAAACAACATAAATACAATTTAATAAAGCATAGGACAAAACAACATAAATACAATTTAATAAAGCATAGGCTAAAACTACATAAATACAATTTATTAAAGCATAGGATAAAACAAATTAAATACAATTTAATAAAGCATAGGACAAAACAACATAAATACAAATTAATAAAGCATATGTTAAAACAACATAAATACAATTTAATAAAGCATAAGATAAAACAACATGAATATAATTTAGTAAAGCATAAGATAAAACAACATGAATACAATTTAATAAAGCATAGGATAAAACAACATAAATACAATTTATTAAAGCATAGGATAAAACAAATTAAATACAATTTAATAAAGCATAGGATAAAACAACATAAATTCAATTTAATAAAGCATAGGATAAAACAACATAAATACAATTTAATAAAGCATAGGATAAAACAACATAAATACAATTTAATAAAGGATAGGTTAAAACAACATAAATACAATTTAATAAAGCATAGGATAAAACAACATAAATAAAATTTAATAAAGCATAGGATAAAACAACATAAATACAATTTAATAAAGCATAGGATAAAACAACATAAATACAATTTAATAAAGCATAGGACAAAACAACATAAATACAATTTAATAAAGCATAGGATAAAACAACATAAATAAAATTTAATGAAACATAGGATAAACAACATCAATACAATTTAATAAAGCATAGACAAAACAACATAAATACAATTTAATAAAGCATATGTTAAAACAACATAAATACAATTTAATAAAGCATAAGATAAAACAACATGAATATAATTTAATAAAGCATAGGATAAAACAACATAAATACAATTTAATAAAGCATAGGACAAAACAACATAAATACAATTTAATAAAGCATAGGATAAACCAACATAAATACAATTTAATGAAACATAGGATAAACAACATAAATACAATTTAATAAAGCATAGACAAAACAACATAAATATAATTTAATAAAGCATATGTTAAAACAACATAAATACAATTTAATAAAGCATAAGATAAAACAACATGAATATAATTTAGTAAAGCATAAGATAAAACAACATGAATACAATTTAATAAAGCATAGGATAAAACAACATAAATACAATTTAATAAAGCATAGGCTAAAACTACATAAATACAATTTATTAAAGCATAGGATAAAACAAATTAAATACAATTTAATAAAGCATAGGATAAAACAACATAAATTCAATTTAATAAAGCATAGGATAAAACAACATAAATACAATTTAATAAAGCATAGGACAAAACAACATAAATACAATTTAATAAAGCATAGGCTAAAACTACATAAATACACTTTATTAAAGCATAGGATAAAACAAATTAAATACAATTTAATAAAGCATAGGATAAAACAACATAAATTCAATTTAATAAAGCATAGGATAAAACAACATAAATACAATTTAATAAAGCATAGGATAAAACAACATAAATACAATTTAATAAAGCATAGGTTAAAACAACATAAATACAATTTAATAAAGCATAGGGTAAAACAACATAAATACAATTTAATAAAGCATAGGATTAAACAACATAAATACAATTTAATAAAGCATAGGATAAAACAACATAAATAAAATTTAATAAAGCATAGGTTAAAACAACATAAATACAATTTAATAAAGCATAGGACAAAACAACATAAATACAATTTAATAAAGCATAGTTTAAAACAACATGAATACAATTTAATAAAGCATAGGATAAAACCATAGAAATACAATTTAATAAAGCAAAGGATAAAACAACATAAATACAATTTAATAAAGCATAGGACAAAACAACATAAATACAATTTAATAAAGCATAGGATAAAACAACATAAATACAATTTAATGAAACATAGGATAAACAACATAAATACAATTTAATAAAGCATAGACAAAGCAACATAAATACAATTTAATGAAACATAGGATAAACAACATAAATACAATTTAATAAAGCATAGACAAAGCAACATAAATACAATTTAAAAAAGCATATGTTAAAACAACATAAATACAATTTAATAAAGCATAAGATAAAACAACATGAATATAATTTAGTAAAGCATAAGATAAAACAACATGAATACATTTTAATAAAGCATAGGATAAAACAACATAAATACAATTTAATAAAGCATAGGCTAAAACTACATAAATATAATTTATTAAAGCATAGGATAAAACAAATTAAATACAATTTAATAAAGCATAGGATAAAACAACATAAATTCAATTTAATAAAGCATAGGATAAAACAACATAAATACAATTTAATAAAGCATAGGATAAAACAACATAAATACAATTTAATAAAGCATAGGTTAAAACAACATAAATACAATTTAATAAAGCATAGGATAAAACAACATAAATACAATTTAATAAAGCATAGGATAAAACAACATAAATAAAATTTAATAAAGCATAGGATAAAACAACATAAATACAATTTAATAAAGCATAGAATAAAGCAACATAAATACAATTTAATAAAGCATAGGACAAAACAACATAAATACAATTTAATAAAGCATAGGATAAAACAACATAAATAAAATTTAATGAAACATAGGATAAACAACATCAGTACAATTTAATAAAGCATAGACAAAACAACATAAATACAATTTAATAAAGCATATGTTAAAACAACATAAATACAATTTAATAAAGCATAAGATAAAACAACATGAATATAATTTAATAAAGCATAGGATAAAACAACATAAATACAATTTAATAAAGCATAGGACAAAACAACATAAATACAATTTAATAAAGCATAGGATAAAACAACATAAATACAATTTAATGAAACATAGGATAAACAACATAAATACAATTTAATAAAGCATAGACAAAACAACATAAATACAATTTAATAAAGCATATGTTAAAACAGCATAAATACAATTTAATAAAGCATAGGCTAAAACTACATAAATACAATTTATTAAAGCATAGGCTAAAACTACATAAATACAATTTATTAAAGCATAGGATAAAACAAATTAAATACAATTTAATAAAGCATAGGATAAAACAACATAAATTCAATTTAATAAAGCATAGGATAAAACAACATAAATACAATTTAATAAAGCATAGGACAAAACAACATAAATACAATTTAATAAAGCATAGGATAAAACAACATAAATACAATTTAATAAAGCATAGGCTAAAACTACATAAATACAATTTATTAAAGCATAGGATAAAACAAATTAAATACAATTTAATAAAGCATAGGACAAAACAACATAAATACAAATTAATAAAGCATATGTTAAAACAACATAAATACAATTTAATAAAGCATAAGATAAAACAACATGAATATAATTTAGTAAAGCATAAGATAAAACAACATGAATACAATTTAATAAAGCATAGGATAAAACAACATAAATACAATTTATTAAAGCATAGGATAAAACAAATTAAATACAATTTAATAAAGCATAGGATAAAACAACATAAATTGAATTTAATAAAGCATAGGATAAAACAACATAAATACAATTTAATAAAGCATAGGATAAAACAACATAAATACAATTTAATAAAGGATAGGTTAAAACAACATAAATACAATTTAATAAAGCATAGGATAAAACAACATAAATAAAATTTAATAAAGCATAGGATAAAACAACATAAATACAATTTAATAAAGCATAGGATAAAACAACATAAATACAATTTAATAAATCATAGGACAAAACAACATAAATACAATTTAATAAAGCATAGGATAAAACAACATAAATAAAATTTAATGAAACATAGGATAAACAACATCAATACAATTTAATAAAGCATAGACAAAACAACATAAATACAATTTAATAAAGCATATGTTAAAACAACATAAATACAATTTAATAAAGCATAAGATAAAACAACATGAATATAATTTAATAAAGCATAGGATAAAACAACATAAATACAATTTAATAAAGCATAGGACAAAACAACATAAATACAATTTAATAAAGCATAGGATAAAACAACATAAATACAATTTAATGAAACATAGGATAAACAACATAAATACAATTTAATAAAGCATAGACAAAACAACATAAATACAATTTAATAAAGCATATGTTAAAACAACATAAATACAATTTAATAAAGCATAAGATAAAACAACATGAATATAATTTAGTAAAGCATAAGATAAAACAACATGAATACAATTTAATAAAGCATAGGATAAAACAACATAAATACAATTTAATAAAGCATAGGCTAAAACTACATAAATACAATTTATTAAAGCATAGGATAAAACAAATTAAATACAATTTAATAAAGCATAGGATAAAACAACATAAATTCAATTTAATAAAGCATAGGATAAAACAACATAAATACAATTTAATAAAGCATAGGACAAAACAACATAAATATAATTTAATAAAGCATAGGCTAAAACTACATAAATACACTTTATTAAAGCATAGGATAAAACAAATTAAATACAATTTAATAAAGCATAGGATAAAACAACATAAATTCAATTTAATAAAGCATAGGATAAAACAACATAAATACAATTTAATAAAGCATAGGATAAAACAACATAAATACAATTTAATAAAGCATAGGTTAAAACAACATAAATACAATTTAATAAAGCATAGGATAAAACAACATAAATACAATTTAATAAAGCATAGGATAAAACAACATAAATACAATTTAATAAAGCATAGGACAAAACAACATAAATACAATTTAATAAAGCATAGGATAAAACAACATAAATAAAATTTAATGAAACATAGGATAAACAACATCAATACAATTTAATAAAGCATAGACAAAACAACATAAATACAATTTAATAAAGCATATGTTAAAACAACATAAATACAATTTAATAAAGCATAAGATAAAACAACATGAATATAATTTAGTAAAGCATAAGATAAAACAACATGAATACAATTTAATAAAGCATAGGATAAAACAACATAAATACAATTTAATAAAGCATAGGCTAAAACTACATAAATACAATTTATTAAAGCATAGGATAAAACAAATTAAATACAATTTAATAAAGCATAGGATAAAACAACATAAATTCAATTTAATAAAGCATAGGATAAAACAACATAAATACAATTTAATAAAGCATAGGACAAAACAACATAAATACAATTTAATAAAGCATAGGCTAAAACTACATAAATACACTTTATTAAAGCATAGGATAAAGCAAATTAAATACAATTTAATAAAGCATAGGATAAAACAACATAAATTCAATTTAATAAAGCATAGGATAAAACAACATAAATACAATTTAATAAAGCATAGGATAAAACAACATAAATACAATTTAATAAAGCATAGGTTAAAACAACATAAATACAATTTAATAAAGCATAGGGTAAAACAACATAAATACAATTTAATAAAGCATAGGATTAAACAACATAAATACAATTTAATAAAGCATAGGATAAAACAACATAAATAAAATTTAATAAAGCATAGGTTAAAACAACATAAATACAATTTAATAAAGCATAGGACAAAACAACATAAATACAATTTAATAAAGCATAGTTTAAAACAACATGAATACAATTTAATAAAGCATAGGATAAAACCATAGAAATACAATTTAATAAAGCAAAGGATAAAACAACATAAATACAATTTAATAAAGCATAGGACAAAACAACATAAATACAATTTAATAAAGCATAGGATAAAACAACATAAATACAATTTAATGAAACATAGGATAAACAACATAAATACAATTTAATAAAGCATAGACAAAGCAACATAAATACAATTTAATGAAACATAGGATAAACAACATAAATACAATTTAATAAAGCATAGACAAAGCAACATAAATACAATTTAAAAAAGCATATGTTAAAACAACATAAATACAATTTAATAAAGCATAAGATAAAACAACATGAATATAATTTAGTAAAGCATAAGATAAAACAACATGAATACATTTTAATAAAGCATAGGATAAAACAACATAAATACAATTTAATAAAGCATAGGCTAAAACTACATAAATATAATTTATTAAAGCATAGGATAAAACAAATTAAATACAATTTAATAAAGCATAGGATAAAACAACATAAATTCAATTTAATAAAGCATAGGATAAAACAACATAAATACAATTTAATAAAGCATAGGATAAAACAACATAAATACAATTTAATAAAGCATAGGTTAAAACAACATAAATACAATTTAATAACGCATAGGATAAAACAACATAAATACAATTTAATAAAGCATAGGATAAAACAACATAAATAAAATTTAATAAAGCATAGGATAAAACAACATAAATACAATTTAATAAAGCATAGAATAAAACAACATAAATACAATTTAATAAAGCATAGGACAAAACAACATAAATACAATTTAATAAAGCATAGGATAAAACAACATAAATAAAATTTAATGAAACATAGGATAAACAACATCAGTACAATTTAATAAAGCATAGACAAAACAACATAAATACAATTTAATAAAGCATATGTTAAAACAACATAAATACAATTTAATAAAGCATAAGATAAAACAACATGAATATAATTTAATAAAGCATAGGATAAAACAACATAAATACAATTTAATAAAGCATAGGACAAAACAACATAAATACAATTTAATAAAGCATAGGATAAAACAACATAAATACAATTTAATGAAACATAGGATAAACAACATAAATACAATTTAATAAAGCATAGACAAAACAACATAAATACAATTTAATAAAGCATATGTTAAAACAGCATAAATACAATTTAATAAAGCATAGGCTAAAACTACATAAATACAATTTATTAAAGCATAGGCTAAAACTACATAAATACAATTTATTAAAGCATAGGATAAAACAAATTAAATACAATTTAATAAAGCATAGGATAAAACAACATAAATTCAATTTAATAAAGCATAGGATAAAACAACATAAATACAATTTAATAAAGCATAGGACAAAACAACATAAATACAATTTAATAAAGCATAGGATAAAACAACATAAATACAATTTAATAAAGCATAGGATAAAACAACATAAATTCAATTTAATAAAGCATAGGATAAAACAACATAAATACAATTTAATAAAGCATAGGATAAAACAACATAAATACAATTTAATAAAGGATAGGTTAAAACAACATAAATACAATTTAATAAAGCATTGGATAAAACAACATAAATAAAATTTAATAAAGCATAGGATAAAACAACATAAATACAATTTAATAAAGCATAGGATAAAACAACATAAATACAATTTAATAAAGCATAGGACAAAACAACATAAATACAATTTAATAAAGCATAGGATAAAACAACATAAATAAAATTTAATGAAACATAGGATAAACAACATCAATACAATTTAATAAAGCATAGACAAAACAACATAAATACAATTTAATAAAGCATATGTTGAAACAACATAAATACAATTTAATAAAGCATAAGATAAAACAACATGAATATAATTTAATAAAGCATAGGATAAAACAACATAAATACAATTTAATAAAGCATAGGACAAAACAACATAAATACAATTTAATAAAGCATAGGATAAAACAACATAAATACAATTTAATGAAACATAGGATAAACAACATAAATACAATTTAATAAAGCATAGGCAAAACAACATAAATACAATTTAATAAAGCATATGTTAAAACAACATAAATACAATTTAATAAAGCATAAGATAAAACAACATGAATATAATTTAGTAAAGCATAAGATAAAACAACATGAATACAATTTAATAAAGCATAGGATAAAACAACATAAATACAATTTAATAAAGCATAGGCTAAAACTACATAAATACAATTTATTAAAGCATAGGATAAAACAAATTAAATACAATTTAATAAAGCATAGGATAAAACAACATAAATTCAATTTAATAAAGCATAGGATAAAACAACATAAATACAATTTAATAAAGCATAGGACAAAACAACATAAATACAATTTAATAAAGCATAGGCTAAAACTACATAAATACACTTTATTAAAGCATAGGATAAAACAAATTAAATACAATTTAATAAAGCATAGGATAAAACAACATAAATTCAATTTAATAAAGCATAGGATAAAACAACATAAATACAATTTAATAAAGCATAGGATAAAACAACATAAATACAATTTAATAAAGCAGAGGTTAAAACAACATAAATACAATTTAATAAAGCATAGGATAAAACAACATAAATACAATTTAATAAAGCATAGGATAAAACAACATAAATACAATTTAATAAAGCATAGGATAAAACAACATAAATACAATTTAATAAAGCATAGGATAAAACAACATAAATACAATTTAATAAAGCATAGGATAAAACAACATAAATACAATTTAATAAAGCATAGGATGAAACAACATAAATACAATTTAATAAAGCATAGGATAAAACAACATAAATAAAATTTAATAAAGCATAGGTTAAAACAACATAAATACAATTTAATAAAGCATAGGACAAAACAACATAAATACAATTTAATAAAGCATAGTTTAAAACAACATAAATACAATTTAATAAAGCATAGGATAAAACCATAGAAATACAATTTAATAAAGCAAAGGATAAAACAACATAAATACAATTTAATAAAGCATAGGACAAAACAACATAAATACAATTTAATAAAGCATAGGATAAAACAACATAAATACAATTTAATGAAACATAGGATAAACAACATAAATACAATTTAATAAAGCATAGACAAAGCAACATAAATACAATTTAATGAAACATAGGATAAACAACATAAATACAATTTAATAAAGCATAGACAAAGCAACATAAATACAATTTAAAAAAGCATATGTTAAAACAACATAAATACAATTTAATAAAGCATAAGATAAAACAACATGAATATAATTTAGTAAAGCATAAGATAAAACAACATGAATACATTTTAATAAAGCATAGGATAAAACAACATAAATACAATTTAATAAAGCATAGGCTAAAACTACATAAATACAATTTATTAAAGCATAGGATAAAACAAATTAAATACAATTTAATAAAGCATAGGATAAAACAACATAAATTCAATTTAATAAAGCATAGGATAAAACAACATAAATACAATTTAATAAAGCATAGGATAAAACAACATAAATACAATTTAATAAAGCATAGGTTAAAACAACATAAATACAATTTAATAAAGCATAGGATAAAACAACATAAATACAATTTAATAAAGCATAGGATAAAACAACATAAATAAAATTTAATAAAGCATAGGATAAAACAACATAAATACAATTTAATAAAGCATAGGATAAAACAACATAAATACAATTTAATAAAGCATAGGACAAAACAACATAAATACAATTTAATAAAGCATAGGATAAAACAACATAAATAAAATTTAATGAAACATAGGATAAACAACATCAGTACAATTTAATAAAGCATAGACAAAACAACATAAATACAATTTAATAAAGCATATGTTAAAACAACATAAATACAATTTAATAAAGCATAAGATAAAATAACATGAATATAATTTAATAAAGCATAGGATAAAACAACATCAATACAATTTAATAAAGCATAGGACAAAACAACATAAATACAATTTAATAAAGCATAGGATAAAACAACATAAATAAAATTTAATGAAACATAGGATAAACAACATCAGTACAATTTAATAAAGCATAGACAAAACAACATAAATACAATTTAATAAAGCATATGTTAAAACAACATAAATACAATTTAATAAAGCATAAGATAAAACAACATGAATATAATTTAATAAAGCATAGGATAAAACAACATAAATACAATTTAATAAAGCATAGGACAAAACAACATAAATACAATTTAATAAAGCATAGGATAAAACAACATAAATACAATTTAATGAAACATAGGATAAACAACATAAATACAATTTAATAAAGCATAGACAAAACAACATAAATACAATTTAATAAAGCATATGTTAAAACAGCATAAATACAATTTAATAAAGCATAGGCTAAAACTACATAAATACAATTTATTAAAGCATAGGCTAAAACTACATAAATACAATTTATTAAAGCATAGGATAAAACAAATTAAATACAATTTAATAAAGCATAGGATAAAACAACATAAATTCAATTTAATAAAGCATAGGATAAAACAACATAAATACAATTTAATAAAGCATAGGACAAAACAACATAAATACAATTTAATAAAGCATAGGATAAAACAACATAAATACAATTTAATAAAGCATAGGCTAAAACTACATAAATACAATTTATTAAAGCATAGGATAAAACAAATTAAATACAATTTAATAAAGCATAGGACAAAACAACATAAATACAAATTAATAAAGCATATGTTAAAACAACATAAATACAATTTAATAAAGCATAAGATAAAACAACATGAATATAATTTAGTAAAGCATAAGATAAAACAACATGAATACAATTTAATAAAGCATAGGATAAAACAACATAAATACAATTTATTAAAGCATAGGATAAAACAAATTAAATACAATTTAATAAAGCATAGGATAAAACAACATAAATTCAATTTAATAAAGCATAGGATAAAACAACATAAATACAATTTAATAAAGCATAGGATAAAACAACATAAATACAATTTAATAAAGGATAGGTTAAAACAACATAAATACAATTTAATAAAGCATAGGATAAAACAACATAAATAAAATTTAATAAAGCATAGGATAAAACAACATAAATACAATTTAATAAAGCATAGGATAAAACAACATAAATACAATTTAATAAAGCATAGGACAAAACAACATAAATACAATTTAATAAAGCATAGGATAAAACAACATAAATAAAATTTAATGAAACATAGGATAAACAACATCAATACAATTTAATAAAGCATAGACAAAACAACATAAATACAATTTAATAAAGCATATGTTAAAACAACATAAATACAATTTAATAAAGCATAAGATAAAACAACATGAATATAATTTAATAAAGCATAGGATAAAACAACATAAATACAATTTAATAAAGCATATGTTAAAACAACATAAATACAATTTAATAAAGCATAGGATAAAACAACATAAATACAATTTAATAAAGCATAGGATAAAACAACATAAATACAATTTAATAAAGCATAGGATAAAACAACATAAATACAATTTAATAAAGCATAGGATAAAACAACATAAATACAATTTAATAAAGCATAGGATAAAACAACATAAATACAATTTAATAAAGCATAGGATGAAACAACATAAATACAATTTAATAAAGCATAGGATAAAACAACATAAATAAAATTTAATAAAGCATAGGTTAAAACAACATAAATACAATTTAATAAAGCATAGGACAAAACAACATAAATACAATTTAATAAAGCATAGTTTAAAACAACATAAATACAATTTAATAAAGCATAGGATAAAACCATAGAAATACAATTTAATAAAGCAAAGGATAAAACAACATAAATACAATTTAATAAAGCATAGGACAAAACAACATAAATACAATTTAATAAAGCATAGGATAAAACAACATAAATACAATTTAATGAAACATAGGATAAACAACATGAATACAATTTAATAAAGCATAGACAAAGCAACATAAATACAATTTAATGAAACATAGGATAAACAACATAAATACAATTTAATAAAGCATAGACAAAGCAACATAAATACAATTTAAAAAAGCATATGTTAAAACAACATAAATACAATTTAATAAAGCATAAGATAAAACAACATGAATATAATTTAGTAAAGCATAAGATAAAACAACATGAATACATTTTAATAAAGCATAGGATAAAACAACATAAATACAATTTAATAAAGCATAGGCTAAAACTACATAAATACAATTTATTAAAGCATAGGATAAAACAAATTAAATACAATTTAATAAAGCATAGGATAAAACAACATAAATTCAATTTAATAAAGCATAGGATAAAACAACATAAATACAATTTAATAAAGCATAGGATAAAACAACATAAATACAATTTAATAAAGCATAGGTTAAAACAACATAAATACAATTTAATAAAGCATAGGATAAAACAACATAAATACAATTTAATAAAGCATAGGATAAAACAACATAAATAAAATTTAATAAAGCATAGGATAAAACAACATAAATACAATTTAATAAAGCATAGGATAAAACAACATAAATACAATTTAATAAAGCATAGGACAAAACAACATAAATACAATTTATTAAAGCATAGGATAAAACAACATAAATAAAATTTAATGAAACATAGGATAAACAAAATCAGTACAATTTAATAAAGCATAGACAAAACAACATAAATACAATTTAATAAAGCATATGTTAAAACAACATAAATACAATTTAATAAAGCATAAGATAAAACAACATGAATATAATTTAATAAAGCATAGAATAAAACAACATAAATACAATTTAATAAAGCATAGGACAAAACAACATAAATACAATTTAATAAAGCATAGTTTAAAACAACATAAATACAATTTAATAAAGCATAGGATAAAACCATAGAAATACAATTTAATAAAGCAAAGGATAAAACAACATAAATACAATTTAATAAAGCATAGGACAAAACAACATAAATACAATTTAATAAAGCATAGGATATAACAACATAAATACAATTTAATGAAACATAGGAAAAACAACATAAATACAATTTAATAAAGCATAGACAAAGCAACATAAATACAATTTAATGAAACATAGGATAAACAACATAAATACAATTTAATAAAGCATAGACAAAGCAACATAAATACAATTTAAAAAAGCATATGTTAAAACAACATAAATACAATTTAATAAAGCATAAGATAAAACAACATGAATATAATTTAGTAAAGCATAAGATAAAACAACATGAATACATTTTAATAAAGCATAGGATAAAACAACATAAATACAATTTAATAAAGCATAGGCTAAAACTACATAAATACAATTTATTAAAGCATAGGATAAAACAAATTAAATACAATTTAATAAAGCATAGGATAAAACAACATAAATTCAATTTAATAAAGCATAGGATAAAACAACATAAATACAATTTAATAAAGCATAGGATAAAACAACATAAATACAATTTAATAAAGCATAGGTTAAAACAACATAAATACAATTTAATAAAGCATAGGATAAAACAACATAAATACAATTTAATAAAGCATAGGATAAAACAACATAAATAAAATTTAATAAAGCATAGGATAAAACAACATAAATACAATTTAATAAAGCATAGGATAAAACAACATAAATACAATTTAATAAAGCATAGGACAAAACAACATAAATACAATTTAATAAAGCATAGGATAAAACAACATAAATAAAATTTAATGAAACATAGGATAAACAACATCAGTACAATTTAATAAAGCATAGACAAAACAACATAAATACAATTTAATAAAGCATATGTTAAAACAACATAAATACAATTTAATAAAGCATAAGATAAAACAACATGAATATAATTTAATAAAGCATAGGATAAAACAACATAAATACAATTTAATAAAGCATAGGACAAAACAACATAAATACAATTTAATAAAGCATAGGATAAAACAACATAAATACAATTTAATGAAACATAGGATAAACAACATAAATACAATTTAATAAAGCATAGACAAAACAACATAAATACAATTTAATAAAGCATATGTTAAAACAGCATAAATACAATTTAATAAAGCATAGGCTAAAACTACATAAATACAATTTATTAAAGCATAGGCTAAAACTACATAAATACAATTTATTAAAGCATAGGATAAAACAAATTAAATACAATTTAATAAAGCATAGGAAAAAACAACATAAATTCAATTTAATAAAGCATAGGATAAAACAACATAAATACAATTTAATAAAGCATAGGACAAAACGACATAAATACAATTTAATAAAGCATAGGATAAAACAACATAAATACAATTTAATAAAGCATAGGCTAAAACTACATAAATACAATTTATTAAAGCATAGAATAAAACAAATTAAATACAATTTAATAAAGCATAGGATAAAACAACATAAATTCAATTTAATAAAGCATAGGATAAAACAACATAAATACAATTTAGTAAAGCATAGGATAAAACAACATAAATACAATTTAATAAAGCATAGGTTAAAACAACATAAATACAATTTAATAAAGCATAGGATAAAACAACATAAATACAATTTAATAAAGCATAGGATAAAACAACATAAATACAATTTAATAAAGCATAGGATAAAACAACATAAATACAATTTAATAAAGCATAGGATAAAACAACATAAATACAATTTAATAAAGCATAGGATAAAACAACATAAATAAAATTTAATAAAGCATAGGATAAAACAACATAAATACAATTTAATAAAGCATAGGATAAAACAACATAAATACAATTTAATAAAGCATAGGACAAAACAACATAAATACAATTTAATAAAGCATAGGATAAAACAACATAAATAAAATTTAATGAAACATAGGATAAACAACATCAGTACAATTTAATAAAGCATAGACAAAACAACATAAATACAATTTAATAAAGCATATGTTAAAACAACATAAATACAATTTAATAAAGCATAAGATAAAACAACATGAATATAATTTAATAAAGCATAGGATAAAACAACATAAATACAATTTAATAAAGCATAGGACAAAACAACATAAATACAATTTAATAAAGCATAGGATAAAACAACATAAATACAATTTAATGAAACATAGGATAAACAACATAAATACAATTTAATAAAGCATAGACAAAACAACATAAATACAATTTAATAAAGCATATGTTAAAACAGCATAAATACAATTTAATAAAGCATAGGCTAAAACTACATAAATACAATTTATTAAAGCATAGGCTAAAACTACATAAATACAATTTATTAAAGCATAGGATAAAACAAATTAAATACAATTTAATAAAGCATAGGAAAAAACAACATAAATTCAATTTAATAAAGCATAGGATAAAACAACATAAATACAATTTAATAAAGCATAGGACAAAACGACATAAATACAATTTAATAAAGCATAGGATAAAACAACATAAATACAATTTAATAAAGCATAGGCTAAAACTACATAAATACAATTTATTAAAGCATAGAATAAAACAAATTAAATACAATTTAATAAAGCATAGGATAAAACAACATAAATTCAATTTAATAAAGCATAGGATAAAACAACATAAATACAATTTAGTAAAGCATAGGATAAAACAACATAAATACAATTTAATAAAGCATAGGTTAAAACAACATAAATACAATTTAATAAAGCATAGGATAAAACAACATAAATACAATTTAATAAAGCATAGGATAAAACAACATAAATACAATTTAATAAAGCATAGGATAAAACAACATAAATACAATTTAATAAAGCATAGGATAAAACAACATAAATACAATTTAATAAAGCATAGGATAAAACAACATAAATACAATTTAATAAAGCATAGAATAAAACAACATAAATACAATTTAATAAAGCATAGGATAAAACAACATAAATAAAATTTAATAAAGCATAGGTTAAAACAACATAAATACAATTTAATAAAGCATAGGACAAAACAACATAAATACAATTTAATAAAGCATAGTTTAAAACAACATAAATACAATTTAAGAAAGCATAGGATAAAACTACATAAATACATTTTAATAAAGCATAGGATAAAACATCATAAATACAATTTAATAAAGCATAGGATAAAACAACATAAATAAAATTTAATAAAGCATAGGTTAAAACAACATGAATAAAATTTAATAAAGCATAGGTTAAAACAACATAAATACAATTTAAGAAAGCATAGGATAAAACTACATAAATACATTTTAATAAAGCATAGGATAAAACAACATAAATACAATTTAATAAAGCATAGGATAAAACAACATAAATAAAATTTAATAAAGCATAGGTTAAACAACATAAATACAATTTAATAAAGCATAGGATAAAACAACATAAATACAATTTAATAAAGCATAGGATAAAACAACATAGATACAATTTAATAAAGCATAAGATAAAACAACATGAATACAATTTAATAAAGCATAGGTTAAAACAACATAAATACAATTTAAGAAAGCATAGGATAAAACTAAATAAATACATTTTAATAAAGCAAAGGATAAAACAACATAAATACAATTTATAAAGCATAGGATAACACAACATAAATACAATTTAATAAAGCATAGGATAAAACAACATAAATACTTTTTAATAAAGCATAGGATAAAACCACATAAATACAATTTAATAAAGCATAGGATAAAACAACATAAATAAAATTTTATAAAGCATAGGTTAAAACAACATAAATACAATTTAATAAAGCATAGGACAAAACAACATAAATACAATTTAATAAAGCATAGTTTAAAACAACATAAATACAATTTAATAAAGCATAGGATAAAACCACAGAAATACAATTTAATAAAGCATAGGATAAAACAACATAAATACAATTTAATAAAGCATAGGATAAAACAACATAAATACAATTTAATGAAACATAGGATAAACAACATAAATACAATTTAATAAAGCATAGACAAAACAACATAAATACAATTTAATAAAGCATATGTTAAAACAACATAAATACAATTTAATAAAGCATAAGATAAAACAACATGAATATAATTTAGTAAAGCATAAGATAAAACAACATGAATACAATTTAATAAAGCATAGGATAAAACAACATAAATACAATTTAATAAAGCATAGGCTAAAACTACATAAATACAATTTATTAAAGCATAGGATAAAACAAATTAAATACAATTTAATAAAGCATAGGACAAAACAACATAAATACAAATTAATAAAGCATATGTTAAAACAACATAAATACAATTTAATAAAGCATAAGATAAAACAACATGAATATAATTTAGTAAAGCATAAGATAAAACAACATGAATACAATTTAATAAAGCATAGGATAAAACAACATAAATACAATTTATTAAAGCATAGGATAAAACAAATTAAATACAATTTAATAAAGCATAGGATAAAACAACATAAATTCAATTTAATAAAGCATAGGATAAAACAACATAAATACAATTTAATAAAGCATAGGATAAAACAACATAAATACAATTTAATAAAGGATAGGTTAAAACAACATAAATACAATTTAATAAAGCATAGGATAAAACAACATAAATAAAATTTAATAAAGCATAGGATAAAACAACATAAATACAATTTAATAAAGCATAGGATAAAACAACATAAATACAATTTAATAAAGCATAGGACAAAACAACATAAATACAATTTAATAAAGCATAGGATAAAACAACATAAATAAAATTTAATGAAACATAGGATAAACAACATCAATACAATTTAATAAAGCATAGACAAAACAACATAAATACAATTTAATAAAGCATATGTTAAAACAACATAAATACAATTTAATAAAGCATAAGATAAAACAACATGAATATAATTTAATAAAGCATAGGATAAAACAACATAAATACAATTTAATAAAGCATATGTTAAAACAACATAAATACAATTTAATAAAGCATAGGATAAAACAACATAAATACAATTTAATAAAGCATAGGATAAAACAACATAAATACAATTTAATAAAGCATAGGATAAAACAACATAAATACAATTTAATAAAGCATAGGATAAAACAACATAAATACAATTTAATAAAGCATAGGATAAAACAACATAAATACAATTTAATAAAGCATAGGATGAAACAACATAAATACAATTTAATAAAGCATAGGATAAAACAACATAAATAAAATTTAATAAAGCATAGGTTAAAACAACATAAATACAATTTAATAAAGCATAGGACAAAACAACATAAATACAATTTAATAAAGCATAGTTTAAAACAACATAAATACAATTTAATAAAGCATAGGATAAAACCATAGAAATACAATTTAATAAAGCAAAGGATAAAACAACATAAATACAATTTAATAAAGCATAGGACAAAACAACATAAATACAATTTAATAAAGCATAGGATAAAACAACATAAATACAATTTAATGAAACATAGGATAAACAACATAAATACAATTTAATAAAGCATAGACAAAGCAACATAAATACAATTTAATGAAACATAGGATAAACAACATAAATACAATTTAATAAAGCATAGACAAAGCAACATAAATACAATTTAAAAAAGCATATGTTAAAACAACATAAATACAATTTAATAAAGCATAAGATAAAACAACATGAATATAATTTAGTAAAGCATAAGATAAAACAACATGAATACATTTTAATAAAGCATAGGATAAAACAACATAAATACAATTTAATAAAGCATAGGCTAAAACTACATAAATACAATTTATTAAAGCATAGGATAAAACAAATTAAATACAATTTAATAAAGCATAGGATAAAACAACATAAATTCAATTTAATAAAGCATAGGATAAAACAACATAAATACAATTTAATAAAGCATAGGATAAAACAACATAAATACAATTTAATAAAGCATAGGTTAAAACAACATAAATACAATTTAATAAAGCATAGGATAAAACAACATAAATACAATTTAATAAAGCATAGGATAAAACAACATAAATAAAATTTAATAAAGCATAGGATAAAACAACATAAATACAATTTAATAAAGCATAGGATAAAACAACATAAATACAATTTAATAAAGCATAGGACAAAACAACATAAATACAATTTAATAAAGCATAGGATAAAACAACATAAATAAAATTTAATGAAACATAGGATAAACAAAATCAGTACAATTTAATAAAGCATAGACAAAACAACATAAATACAATTTAATAAAGCATATGTTAAAACAACATAAATACAATTTAATAAAGCATAAGATAAAACAACATGAATATAATTTAATAAAGCATAGAATAAAACAACATAAATACAATTTAATAAAGCATAGGACAAAACAACATAAATACAATTTAATAAAGCATAGTTTAAAACAACATAAATACAATTTAATAAAGCATAGGATAAAACCATAGAAATACAATTTAATAAAGCAAAGGATAAAACAACATAAATACAATTTAATAAAGCATAGGACAAAACAACATAAATACAATTTAATAAAGCATAGGATATAACAACATAAATACAATTTAATGAAACATAGGAAAAACAACATAAATACAATTTAATAAAGCATAGACAAAGCAACATAAATACAATTTAATGAAACATAGGATAAACAACATAAATACAATTTAATAAAGCATAGACAAAGCAACATAAATACAATTTAAAAAAGCATATGTTAAAACAACATAAATACAATTTAATAAAGCATAAGATAAAACAACATGAATATAATTTAGTAAAGCATAAGATAAAACAACATGAATACATTTTAATAAAGCATAGGATAAAACAACATAAATACAATTTAATAAAGCATAGGCTAAAACTACATAAATACAATTTATTAAAGCATAGGATAAAACAAATTAAATACAATTTAATAAAGCATAGGATAAAACAACATAAATTCAATTTAATAAAGCATAGGATAAAACAACATAAATACAATTTAATAAAGCATAGGATAAAACAACATAAATACAATTTAATAAAGCATAGGTTAAAACAACATAAATACAATTTAATAAAGCATAGGATAAAACAACATAAATACAATTTAATAAAGCATAGGATAAAACAACATAAATAAAATTTAATAAAGCATAGGATAAAACAACATAAATACAATTTAATAAAGCATAGGATAAAACAACATAAATACAATTTAATAAAGCATAGGACAAAACAACATAAATACAATTTAATAAAGCATAGGATAAAACAACATAAATAAAATTTAATGAAACATAGGATAAACAACATCAGTACAATTTAATAAAGCATAGACAAAACAACATAAATACAATTTAATAAAGCATATGTTAAAACAACATAAATACAATTTAATAAAGCATAAGATAAAACAACATGAATATAATTTAATAAAGCATAGGATAAAACAACATAAATACAATTTAATAAAGCATAGGACAAAACAACATAAATACAATTTAATAAAGCATAGGATAAAACAACATAAATACAATTTAATGAAACATAGGATAAACAACATAAATACAATTTAATAAAGCATAGACAAAACAACATAAATACAATTTAATAAAGCATATGTTAAAACAGCATAAATACAATTTAATAAAGCATAGGCTAAAACTACATAAATACAATTTATTAAAGCATAGGCTAAAACTACATAAATACAATTTATTAAAGCATAGGATAAAACAAATTAAATACAATTTAATAAAGCATAGGAAAAAACAACATAAATTCAATTTAATAAAGCATAGGATAAAACAACATAAATACAATTTAATAAAGCATAGGACAAAACGACATAAATACAATTTAATAAAGCATAGGATAAAACAACATAAATACAATTTAATAAAGCATAGGCTAAAACTACATAAATACAATTTATTAAAGCATAGAATAAAACAAATTAAATACAATTTAATAAAGCATAGGATAAAACAACATAAATTCAATTTAATAAAGCATAGGATAAAACAACATAAATACAATTTAGTAAAGCATAGGATAAAACAACATAAATACAATTTAATAAAGCATAGGTTAAAACAACATAAATACAATTTAATAAAGCATAGGATAAAACAACATAAATACAATTTAATAAAGCATAGGATAAAACAACATAAATACAATTTAATAAAGCATAGGATAAAACAACATAAATACAATTTAATAAAGCATAGGATAAAACAACATAAATACAATTTAATAAAGCATAGGATAAAACAACATAAATACAATTTAATAAAGCATAGAATAAAACAACATAAATACAATTTAATAAAGCATAGGATAAAACAACATAAATAAAATTTAATAAAGCATAGGTTAAAACAACATAAATACAATTTAATAAAGCATAGGACAAAACAACATAAATACAATTTAATAAAGCATAGTTTAAAACAACATAAATACAATTTAAGAAAGCATAGGATAAAACTACATAAATACATTTTAATAAAGCATAGGATAAAACATCATAAATACAATTTAATAAAGCATAGGATAAAACAACATAAATAAAATTTAATAAAGCATAGGTTAAAACAACATGAATAAAATTTAATAAAGCATAGGTTAAAACAACATAAATACAATTTAAGAAAGCATAGGATAAAACTACATAAATACATTTTAATAAAGCATAGGATAAAACAACATAAATACAATTTAATAAAGCATAGGATAAAACAACATAAATAAAATTTAATAAAGCATAGGTTAAACAACATAAATACAATTTAATAAAGCATAGGATAAAACAACATAAATACAATTTAATAAAGCATAGGATAAAACAACATAGATACAATTTAATAAAGCATAAGATAAAACAACATGAATACAATTTATTAAAGCATAGGTTAAAACAACATAAATACAATTTAAGAAAGCATAGGATAAAACTAAATAAATACATTTTAATAAAGCAAAGGATAAAACAACATAAATACAATTTATAAAGCATAGGATAACACAACATAAATACAATTTAATAAAGCATAGGATAAAACAACATAAATACTTTTTAATAAAGCATAGGATAAAACCACATAAATACAATTTAATAAAGCATAGGATAAAACAACATAAATAAAATTTTATAAAGCATAGGTTAAAACAACATAAATACAATTTAATAAAGCATAGGACAAAACAACATAAATACAATTTAATAAAGCATAGTTTAAAACAACATAAATACAATTTAATAAAGCATAGGATAAAACCACAGAAATACAATTTAATAAAGCATAGGATAAAACAACATAAATACAATTTAATAAAGCATAGGATAAAACAACATAAATACAATTTAATGAAACATAGGATAAACAACATAAATACAATTTAATAAAGCATAGACAAAACAACATAAATACAATTTAATAAAGCATATGTTAAAACAACATAAATACAATTTAATAAAGCATAAGATAAAACAACATGAATATAATTTAGTAAAGCATAAGATAAAACAACATGAATACAATTTAATAAAGCATAGGATAAAACAACATAAATACAATTTAATAAAGCATAGGCTAAAACTACATAAATACAATTTATTAAAGCATAGGATAAAACAAATTAAATACAATTTAATAAAGCATAGGATAAAACAACATAAATTCAATTTAATAAAGCAGAGGATAAAACAACATAAATACAATTTAATAAAGCATAGGACAAAACAACATAAATACAATTTAATAAAGCATAGGCTAAAACTACATAAATACACTTTATTAAAGCATAGGATAAAACAAAATTAAATACAATTTAATAAAGCATAGGATAAAACAACATAAATTCAATTTAATAAAGCATAGGATAAAACAACATAAATACAATTTAATAAAGCATAGGTTAAAACAACATAAATACAATTTAATAAAGCATAGGATAAAACAACATAAATACAATTTAATAAAGCATAGGATAAAACAACATAAATACAATTTAATAAAGCATAGGATAAAACAACATAAATACAATTTAATAAAGCATAGGATAAAACAACATAAATACAATTTAATAAAGCATAGGATAAAACAACATAAATACAATTTAATAAAGCATAGGATGAAACAACATAAATACAATTTAATAAAGCATAGGATAAAACAACATAAATAAAATTTAATAAAGCATAGGTTAAAACAACATAAATACAATTTAATAAAGCATAGGACAAAACAACATAAATACAATTTAATAAAGCATAGTTTAAAACAACATAAATACAATTTAAAAAAGCATAGGATAAAACCATAGAAATACGATTTAATAAAGCATAGGACAAAACAACATAAATACAATTTAATAAAGCATAGGATAAAACAACATAAATACAATTTAATGAAACATAGGATAAACAACATAAATACAATTTAATAAAGCATAGACAAAGCAACATAAATACAATTTAATGAAACATAGGATAAACAACATAAATACAATTTAATAAAGCATAGACAAAGCAACATAAATACAATTTAAAAAAGCATATGTTAAAACAACATAAATACAATTTAATAAAGCATAAGATAAAACAACATGAATATAATTTAGTAAAGCATAAGATAAAACAACATGAATACATTTTAATAAAGCATAGGATAAAACAACATAAATACAATTTAATAAAGCATAGGCTAAAACTACATAAATACAATTTATTAAAGCATAGGATAAAACAAATTAAATACAATTTAATAAAGCATAGGATAAAACAACATAAATTCAATTTAATAAAGCATAAGATAAAACAACATAAATACAATTTAATAAAGCATAGGATAAAACAACATAAATACAATTTAATAAAGCATAGGATAAAACAACATAAATACAATTTAATAAAGCATAGGATAAAACAACATAAATACAATTTAATGAAACATAGGATAAACAACATAAATACAATTTAATAAAGCATAGACAAAACAACATAAATACAATTTAATAAAGCATATGTTAAAACAACATAAATACAATTTAATAAAGCATAAGATAAAACAACATGAATATAATTTAGTAAAGCATAAGATAAAACAACATGAATACAATTTAATAAAGCATAGGATAAAACAACATAAATACAATTTAATAAAGCATAGGCTAAAACTACATAAATACAATTTATTAAAGCATAGGATAAAACAAATTAAATACAATTTAATAAAGCATAGGATAAAACAACATAAATTCAATTTAATAAAGCATAGGATAAAACAACATAAATACAATTTAATAAAGCATAGGACAAAACAACATAAATACAATTTAATAAAGCATAGGCTAAAACTACATAAATACACTTTATTAAAGCATAGGATAAAACAAAATTAAATACAATTTAATAAAGCATAGGATAAAACAACATAAATTCAATTTAATAAAGCATAGGATAAAACAACATAAATACAATTTAATAAAGCATAGGTTAAAACAACATAAATACAATTTAATAAAGCATAGGATAAAACAACATAAATACAATTTAATAAAGCATAGGATAAAACAACATAAATACAATTTAATAAAGCATAGGATAAAACAACATAAATACAATTTAATAAAGCATAGGATAAAACAACATAAATACAATTTAATAAAGCATAGGATAAAACAACATAAATACAATTTAATAAAGCATAGGATGAAACAACATAAATACAATTTAATAAAGCATAGGATAAAACAACATAAATAAAATTTAATAAAGCATAGGTTAAAACAACATAAATACAATTTAATAAAGCATAGGACAAAACAACATAAATACAATTTAATAAAGCATAGTTTAAAACAACATAAATACAATTTAAAAAAGCATAGGATAAAACCATAGAAATACGATTTAATAAAGCATAGGACAAAACAACATAAATACAATTTAATAAAGCATAGGATAAAACAACATAAATACAATTTAATGAAACATAGGATAAACAACATAAATACAATTTAATAAAGCATAGACAAAGCAACATAAATACAATTTAATGAAACATAGGATAAACAACATAAATACAATTTAATAAAGCATAGACAAAGCAACATAAATACAATTTAAAAAAGCATATGTTAAAACAACATAAATACAATTTAATAAAGCATAAGATAAAACAACATGAATATAATTTAGTAAAGCATAAGATAAAACAACATGAATACATTTTAATAAAGCATAGGATAAAACAACATAAATACAATTTAATAAAGCATAGGCTAAAACTACATAAATACAATTTATTAAAGCATAGGATAAAACAAATTAAATACAATTTAATAAAGCATAGGATAAAACAACATAAATTCAATTTAATAAAGCATAAGATAAAACAACATAAATACAATTTAATAAAGCATAGGATAAAACAACATAAATACAATTTAATAAAGCATAGGTTAAAACAACATAAATACAATTTAATAAAGCATAGGATAAAACAACATAAATAAAATTTAATAAAGCATAGGATAAAACAACATAAATAAAATTTAATAAAGCATAGGATAAAACAACATAAATACAATTTAATAAAGCATAGGATAAAACAACATAAATACAATTTAATAAAGCATAGGACAAAACAACATAAATACAATTTAATAAAGCATAGGATAAAACAACATAAATAAAATTTAATGAAACATAGGATAAACAACATCAATACAATTTAATAAAGCATAGACAAAACAACATAAATACAATTTAATAAAGCATATGTTAAAACAACATAAATACAATTTAATAAAGCATAAGATAAAACAACATGAATATAATTTAATAAAGCATAGGATAAAACAACATAAATACAATTTAATAAAGCATAGGACAAAACAACATAAATACAATTTAATAAAGCATAGGATAAAACAACATAAATACAATTTAATGAAACATAGGATAAACAACATAATACAATTTAATAAAGCATAGACAAAACAACATAAATACAATTTAATAAAGCATATGTTAAAACAGCATAAAAACAATTTAATAAAGCATAGGCTAAAACTACATAAATACAATTTATTAAAGCATAGGCTAAAACTACATAAATACAATTTATTAAAGCATAGGATAAAACAAATTAAATACAATTTAATAAAGCATAGGATAAAACAACATAAATTCAATTTAATAAAGCATAGGATAAAACAACATAAATACAATTTAATAAAGCATAGGACAAAACAACATAAATACAATTTAATAAAGCATAGGATAAAACAACATAAATACAATTTAATAAAGCATAGGCTAAAACTACATAAATACAATTTATTAAAGCATAGGATAAAACAAATTAAATACAATTTAATAAAGCATAGGATAAAACAACATAAATTCAATTTAATAAAGCATAGGATAAAACAACATAAATACAATTTAATAAAGCATAGGATAAAACAACATAAATACAATTTAATAAAGCATAGGTTAAAACAACATAAATACAATTTAATAAAGCATAGGATAAAACAACATAAATACAATTTAATAAAGCATAGGATAAAACAACATAAATACAATTTAATAAAGCATAGGATAAAACAACATAAATACAATTTAATAAAGCATAGGATAAAACAACATAAATACAATTTAATAAAGCATAGGATAAAACAACATAAATACAATTTAATAAAGCATAGGATAAAACAACATAAATAAAATTTAATAAAGCATAGGTTAAAACAACATAAATACAATTTAATAAAGCATAGGACAAAACAACATAAATACAATTTAATAAAGCATAGTTTAAAACAACATAAATACAATTTAATAAAGCATAGGATAAAACCACAGAAATACAATTTAATAAAGCATAGGATAAAACAACATAAATACAATTTAATAAAGCATAGGATAAAACAACATAAATACAATTTAATGAAACATAGGATAAACAACATAAATACAATTTAATAAAGCATAGACAAAACAACATAAATACAATTTAATAAAGCATATGTTAAAACAACATAAATACAATTTAATAAAGCATAAGATAAAACAACATGAATATAATTTAGTAAAGCATAAGATAAAACAACATGAATACAATTTAATAAAGCATAGGATAAAACAACATAAATACAATTTAATAAAGCATAGGACAAAACAACATAAATACAATTTAATAAAGCATAGGCTAAAACTACATAAATACACTTTATTAAAGCATAGGATAAAACAAATTAAATACAATTTAATAAAGCATAGGATAAAACAACATAAATTCAATTTAATAAAGCATAGGATAAAACAACATAAATACAATTTAATAAAGCATAGGATAAAACAACATAAATACAATTTAATAAAGCATAGGTTAAAACAACATAAATACAATTTAATAAAGCATAGGATAAAACAACATAAATACAATTTAATAAAGCATAGGATAAAACAACATAAATACAATTTAATAAAGCATAGGATAAAACAACATAAATACAATTTAATAAAGCATAGGATAAAACAACATAAATACAATTTAATAAAGCATAGGATAAAACAACATAAATACAATTTAATAAAGCATAGGATGAAACAACATAAATACAATTTAATAAAGCATAGGATAAAACAACATAAATAAAATTTAATAAAGCATAGGTTAAAACAACATAAATACAATTTAATAAAGCATAGGACAAAACAACATAAATACAATTTAATAAAGCATAGTTTAAAACAACATAAATACAATTTAAAAAAGCATAGGATAAAACCATAGAAATACGATTTAATAAAGCAAAGGATAAAACAACATAAATACAATTTAATAAAGCATAGGACAAAACAACATAAATACAATTTAATAAAGCATAGGATAAAACAACATAAATACAATTTAATGAAACATAGGATAAACAACATAAATACAATTTAATAAAGCATAGACAAAGCAACATAAATACAATTTAATGAAACATAGGATAAACAACATAAATACAATTTAATAAAGCATAGACAAAGCAACATAACTACAATTTAAAAAAGCATATGTTAAAACAACATAAATACAATTTAATAAAGCACAAGATAAAACAACATGAATATAATTTAGTAAAGCATAAGATAAAACAACATGAATACATTTTAATAAAGCATAGGATAAAACAACATAAATACAATTTAATAAAGCATAGGCTAAAACTACATAAATACAATTTATTAAAGCATAGGATAAAACAAATTAAATACAATTTAATAAAGCATAGGATAAAACAACATAAATTCAATTTAATAAAGCATAGGATAAAACAACATAAATACAATTTAATAAAGCATAGGATAAAACAACATAAATACAATTTAATAAAGCATAGGTTAAAACAACATAAATACAATTTAATAAAGCATAGGATAAAACAACATAAATAAAATTTAATAAAGCATAGGATAAAACAACATAAATAAAATTGAATAAAGCATAGGATAAAACAACATAAATACAATTTAATAAAGCATAGGATAAAACAACATAAATACAATTTAATAAAGCATAGGACAAAACAACATAAATACAATTTAATAAAGCATAGGATAAAACAACATAAATAAAATTTAATGAAACATAGGATAAACAACATCAATACAATTTAATAAAGCATAGACAAAACAACATAAATACAATTTAATAAAGCATATGTTAAAACAACATAAATACAATTTAATAAAGCATAAGATAAAACAACATGAATATAATTTAATAAAGCATAGGATAAAACAACATAAATACAATTTAATAAAGCATAGGACAAAACAACATAAATACAATTTAATAAAGCATAGGATAAAACAACATAAATACAATTTAATGAAACATAGGATAAACAACATAATACAATTTAATAAAGCATAGACAAAACAACATAAATACAATTTAATAAAGCATATGTTAAAACAGCATAAAAACAATTTAATAAAGCATAGGCTAAAACTACATAAATACAATTTATTAAAGCATAGGCTAAAACTACATAAATACAATTTATTAAAGCATAGGATAAAACAAATTAAATACAATTTAATAAAGCATAGGATAAAACAACATAAATTCAATTTAATAAAGCATAGGATAAAACAACATAAATACAATTTAATAAGGCATAGGACAAAACAACATAAATACAATTTAATAAAGCATAGGATAAAACAACATAAATACAATTTAATAAAGCATAGGCTAAAACTACATAAATACAATTTATTAAAGCATAGGATAAAACAAATTAAATACAATTTAATAAAGCATAGGATAAAACAACATAAATTCAATTTAATAAAGCATAGGATAAAACAACATAAATACAATTTAATAAAGCATAGGATAAAACAACATAAATACAATTTAATAAAGCATAGGTTAAAACAACATAAATACAATTTAATAAAGCATAGGATAAAACAACATAAATACAATTTAATAAAGCATAGGATAAAACAACATAAATACAATTTAATAAAGCATAGGATAAAACAACATAAATACAATTTAATAAAGCATAGGATAAAACAACATAAATACAATTTAATAAAGCATAGGATAAAACAACATAAATACAATTTAATAAAGCATAGGATAAAACAACATAAATAAAATTTAATAAAGCATAGGTTAAAACAACATAAATACAATTTAATAAAGCATAGGACAAAACAACATAAATACAATTTAATAAAGCATAGTTTAAAACAACATAAATACAATTTAATAAAGCATAGGATAAAACCACAGAAATACAATTTAATAAAGCATAGGATAAAACAACATAAATACAATTTAATAAAGCATAGGATAAAACAACATAAATACAATTTAATGAAACATAGGATAAACAACATAAATACAATTTAATAAAGCATAGACAAAACAACATAAATACAATTTAATAAAGCATATGTTAAAACAACATAAATACAATTTAATAAAGCATAAGATAAAACAACATGAATATAATTTAGTAAAGCATAAGATAAAACAACATGAATACAATTTAATAAAGCATAGGATAAAACAACATAAATACAATTTAATAAAGCATAGGACAAAACAACATAAATACAATTTAATAAAGCATAGGCTAAAACTACATAAATACACTTTATTAAAGCATAGGATAAAACAAATTAAATACAATTTAATAAAGCATAGGATAAAACAACATAAATTCAATTTAATAAAGCATAGGATAAAACAACATAAATACAATTTAATAAAGCATAGGATAAAACAACATAAATACAATTTAATAAAGCATAGGTTAAAACAACATAAATACAATTTAATAAAGCATAGGATAAAACAACATAAATACAATTTAATAAAGCATAGGATAAAACAACATAAATACAATTTAATAAAGCATAGGATAAAACAACATAAATACAATTTAATAAAGCATAGGATAAAACAACATAAATACAATTTAATAAAGCATAGGATAAAACAACATAAATACAATTTAATAAAGCATAGGATGAAACAACATAAATACAATTTAATAAAGCATAGGATAAAACAACATAAATAAAATTTAATAAAGCATAGGTTAAAACAACATAAATACAATTTAATAAAGCATAGGACAAAACAACATAAATACAATTTAATAAAGCATAGTTTAAAACAACATAAATACAATTTAAAAAAGCATAGGATAAAACCATAGAAATACGATTTAATAAAGCAAAGGTTAAAACAACATAAATACAATTTAATAAAGCATAGGACAAAACAACATAAATACAATTTAATAAAGCATAGGATAAAACAACATAAATACAATTTAATGAAACATAGGATAAACAACATAAATACAATTTAATAAAGCATAGACAAAGCAACATAAATACAATTTAATGAAACATAGGATAAACAACATAAATACAATTTAATAAAGCATAGACAAAGCAACATAAATACAATTTAAAAAAGCATAGGATAAAACAACATAAATACAATTTAATAAAGCATAGAATAAAACAACATAAATACAATTTAATAAAGCATAGGATAAAACAACATAAATAAAATGTAATAAAGCATAGGTTAAAACAACATAAATACAATTTAATAAAGCATAGGACAAAACAACATAAATACAATTTAATAAAGCATAGTTTAAAACAACATAAATACAATTTAAGAAAGCATAGGATAAAACTACATAAATACATTTTAATAAAGCATAGGATAAAACAACATAAATACAATTTAATAAAGCATAGGATAAAACAACATAAATAAAATTTAATAAAGCATAGGTTAAAACAACATGAATAAAATTTAATAAAGCATAGGTTAAAACAACATAAATACAATTTAAGAAAGCATAGGATAAAACTACATAAATACATTTTAATAAAGCATAGGATAAAACAACATAAATACAATTTAATAAAGCATAGGATAAAACAACATAAATAAAATTTAATAAAGCATAGGTTAAACAACATAAATACAATTTAATAAAGCATACGATAAAACAACATAAATACAATTTAATAAAGCATAGGATAAAACAACATAGATACAATTTAATAAAGCATAAGATAAAACAACATGAATACAATTTAATAAAGCATAGGTTAAAACAACATAAATACAATTTAAGAAAGCATAGGATAAAACTACATAAATACATTTTAATAAAGCAAAGGATAAAACAACATAAATACAATTTATAAAGCATAGGATAACACAACATAAATACAATTTAATAAAGCATAGGATAAAACAACATAAATACTTTTTAATAAAGCATAGGATAAAACCACATAAATACAATTTAATAAAGCATAGGATAAAACAACATAAATAAAATTTTATAAAGCATAGGTTAAAACAACATAAATACAATTTAATAAAGCATAGGACAAAACAACATAAATACAATTTAATAAAGCATAGTTTAAAACAACATAAATACAATTTAATAAAGCATAGGATAAAACCACAGAAATACAATTTAATAAAGCATAGGATAAAACAACATAAATGCAATTTAATAAAGCATAGGATAAAACAACATAAATACAATTTAATGAAACATAGGATAAACAACATAAATACAATTTAACAAAGCATAGACAAAACAACATAAATACAATTTAATAAAGCATATGTTAAAACAACATAAATACAATTTAATAAAGCATAAGATAAAACAACATGAATATAATTTAGTAAAGCATAAGATAAAACAACATGAATACAATTTAATAAAGCATAGGATAAAACAACATAAATACAATTTAATAAAGCATAGGCTAAAACTACATAAATACAATTTATTAAAGCATAGGATAAAACAAATTAAATACAATTTAATAAAGCATAGGATAAAACAACATAAATTCAATTTAATAAAGCATAGGATAAAACAACATAAATACAATTTAATAAAGCATAGGACAAAACAACATAAATACAATTTAATAAAGCATAGGCTAAAACTACATAAATACACTTTATTAAAGCATAGGATAAAACAAATTAAAAACAATTTAATAAAGCATAGGATAAAACAACATAAATTCAATTTAATAAAGCATAGGATAAAACAACATAAATACAATTTAATAAAGCATAGGATAAAACAACATAAATACAATTTAATAAAGCATAGGTTAAAACAACATAAATACAATTTAATAAAGCATAGGATAAAACAACATAAATACAATTTAATAAAGCATAGGATAAAACAACATAAATACAATTTAATAAAGCATAGGATAAAACAACATAAATACAATTTAATAAAGCATAGGATGAAACAACATAAATACAATTTAATAAAGCATAGGATAAAACAACATAAATAAAATTTAATAAAGCATAGGTTAAAACAACATAAATACAATTTAATAAAGCATAGGACAAAACAACATAAATACAATTTAATAAAGCATAGTTTAAAACAACATAAATACAATTTAAAAAAGCATAGGATAAAACCATAGAAATACGATTTAATAAAGCAAAGGATAAAACAACATAAATACAATTTAATAAAGCATAGGACAAAACAACATAAATACAATTTAATAAAGCATAGGATAAAACCACATAAATACAATTTAATGAAACATAGGATAAACAACATAAATACAATTTAATAAAGCATAGACAAAGCAACATAAATACAATTTAATGAAACATAGGATAAACAACATAAATACAATTTAATAAAGCATAGACAAAGCAACATAAATACAATTTAAAAAAGCATATGTTAAAACAACATAAATACAATTTAATAAAGCATAAGATAAAACAACATGAATATAATTTAGTAAAGCATAAGATAAAACAACATGAATACATTTTAATAAAGCATAGGATAAAACAACATAAATACAATTTAATAAAGCATAGGCTAAAACTACATAAATACAATTTATTAAAGCATAGGATAAAACAAATTAAATACAATTTAATAAAGCATAGGATAAAACAACATAAATTCAATTTAATAAAGCATAGGATAAAACAACATAAATGCAATTTAATAAAGCATAGGTTAAAACAACATAAATACAATTTAATAAAGCATAGGATAAAACAACATAAATACAATTTAATAAAGCATAGGATAAAACAACATAAATAAAATTTAATAAAGCATAGGATAAAACAACATAAATACAATTTAATAAAGCATAGGATAAAACAACATAAATACAATTTAATAAAGCATAGGACAAAACAACATAAATACAATTTAATAAAGCATAGGATAAAACAACATAAATAAAATTTAATGAAACATAGGATAAACAACATCAATACAATTTAATAAAGCATAGACAAAACAACATAAATACAATTTAATAAAGCATATGTTAAAACAACATAAATACAATTTAATAAAGCATAAGATAAAACAACATGAATATAATTTAATAAAGCATAGGATAAAACAACATAAATACAATTTAATAAAGCATAGGACAAAACAACATAAATACAATTTAATAAAGCATAGGATAAAACAACATAAATACAATTTAATGAAACATAGGATAAACAACATAATACAATTTAATAAAGCATAGACAAAACAACATAAATACAATTTAATAAAGCATATGTTAAAACAGCATAAATACAATTTAATAAAGCATAGGCTAAAACTACATAAATACAATTTATTAAAGCATAGGCTAAAACTAAATAAATACAATTTATTAAAGCATAGGATAAAACAAATTAAATACAATTTAATAAAGCATAGGATAAAACAACATAAATTCAATTTAATAAAGCATAGGATAAAACAACATAAATACAATTTAATAAAGCATAGGACAAAACAACATAAATACAATTTAATAAAGCATAGGATAAAACAACATAAATACAATTTAATAAAGCATAGGCTAAAACTACATAAATACAATTTATTAAAGCATAGGATAAAACAAATTAAATACAATTTAATAAAGCATAGGATAAAACAACATAAATTCAATTTAATAAAGCATAGGATAAAACAACATAAATACAATTTAATAAAGCATAGGATAAAACAACATAAATACAATTTAATAAAGCATAGGTTAAAACAACATAAATACAATTTAATAAAGCATAGGATAAAACAACATAAATACAATTTAATAAAGCATAGGATAAAACAACATAAATACAATTTAATAAAGCATAGGATAAAACAACATAAATACAATTTAATAAAGCATAGGATAAAACAACATAAATACAATTTAATAAAGCATAGGATAAAACAACATAAATACAATTTAATAAAGCATAGGATAAAACAACATAAATAAAATTTAATAAAGCATAGGTTAAAACAACATAAATACAATTTAATAAAGCATAGGACAAAACAACATAAATACAATTTAATAAAGCATAGTTTAAAACAACATAAATACAATTTAATAAAGCATAGGATAAAACCACAGAAATACAATTTAATAAAGCATAGGATAAAACAACATAAATACAATTTAATAAAGCATAGGATAAAACAACATAAATACAATTTAATGAAACATAGGATAAACAACATAAATACAATTTAATAAAGCATAGACAAAACAACATAAATACAATTTAATAAAGCATATGTTAAAACAACATAAATACAATTTAATAAAGCATAAGATAAAACAACATGAATATAATTTAGTAAAGCATAAGATAAAACAACATGAATACAATTTAATAAAGCATAGGATAAAACAACATAAATACAATTTAATAAAGCATAGGCTAAAACTACATAAATACAATTTATTAAAGCATAGGATAAAACAAATTAAATACAATTTAATAAAGCATAGGATAAAACAACATAAATTCAATTTAATAAAGCATAGGATAAAACAACATAAATACAATTTAATAAAGCATAGGACAAAACAACATAAATACAATTTAATAAAGCATAGGCTAAAACTACATAAATACACTTTATTAAAGCATAGGATAAAACAAATTAAATACAATTTAATAAAGCATAGGATAAAACAACATAAATTCAATTTAATAAAGCATAGGATAAAACAACATAAATACAATTTAATAAAGCATAGGATAAAACAACCTAAATACAATTTAATAAAGCATAGGTTAAAACAACATAAATACAATTTAATAAAGCATAGGATAAAACAACATAAATACAATTTAATAAAGCATAGGATAAAACAACATAAATACAATTTAATAAAGCATAGGATAAAACAACATAAATACAATTTAATAAAGCATAGGATAAAACAACATAAATACAATTTATTAAAGCATAGGATAAAACAACATAAATACAATTTAATAAAGCATAGGATGAAACAACATAAATACAATTTAATAAAGCATAGGATAAAACAACATAAATAAAATTTAATAAAGCATAGGTTAAAACAACATAAATACAACTTAATAAAGCATAGGACAAAACAACATAAATACAATTTAATAAAGCATAGTTTAAAACAACATAAATACAATTTAAAAAAGCATAGGATAAAACCATAGAAATACGATTTAATAAAGCAAAGGATAAAACAACATAAATACAATTTAATAAAGCATAGGACAAAACAACATAAATACAATTTAATAAAGCATAGGATAAAACAACATAAATACAATTTAATGAAACATAGGATAAACAACATAAATACAATTTAATAAAGCATAGACAAAGCAACATAAATACAATTAAATGAAACATAGGATAAACAACATAAATACAATTTAATAAAGCATAGACAAAGCAACATAAATACAATTTAAAAAAGCATATGTTAAAACAACATAAATACAATTTAATAAAGCATAAGATAAAACAACATGAATATAATTTAGTAAAGCATAAGATAAAACAACATGAATACATTTTAATAAAGCATAGGATAAAACAACATAAATACAATTTAATAAAGCATAGGCTAAAACTACATAAATACAATTTATTAAAGCATAGGATAAAACAAATTAAATACAATTTAATAAAGCATAGGATAAAACAACATAAATTCAATTTAATAAAGCATAGGATAAAACAACATAAATACAATTTAATAAAGCATAGGATAAAACAACATAAATACAATTTAATAAAGCATAGGTTAAAACAACATAAATACAATTTAATAAAGCATAGGATAAAACAACATAAATACAATTTAATAAAGCATAGGATAAAACAACATAAATAAAATTTAATAAAGCATAGGATAAAACAACATAAATACAATTTAATAAAGCATAGGATAAAACAACATAAATACAATTTAATAAAGCATAGGACAAAACAACATAAATACAATTTAATAAAGCATAGGATAAAACAACATAAATAAAATTTAATGAAACATAGGATAAACAACATCAATACAATTTAATAAAGCATAGACAAAACAACATAAATACAATTTAATAAAGCATATGTTAAAACAACATAAATACAATTTAATAAAGAATAAGATAAAACAACATGAATATAATTTAATAAAGCATAGGATAAAACAACATAAATACAATTTAATAAAGCATAGGACAAAACAACATAAATACAATTTAATAAAGCATAGGATAAAACAACATAAATACAATTTAATGAAACATAGGATAAACAACATAATACAATTTAATAAAGCATAGACAAAACAACATAAATACAATTTAATAAAGCATATGTTAAAACAGCATAAATACAATTTAATAAAGCATAGGCTAAAACTACATAAATACAATTTATTAAAGCATAGGCTAAAACTACATAAATACAATTTATTAAAGCATAGGATAAAACAAGTTAAATACAATTTAATAAAGCATAGGATAAATCAACATAAATTCAATTTAATAAAGCATAGGATAAAACAACATAAATACAATTTAATAAAGCATAGGATAAAACAACATAAATACAATTTAATAAAGCATAGGATAAAACAACATAAATACAATTTAATAAAGCATAGGATAAAACAACATAAATACAATTTAATAAAGCATAGGATAAAACAACATAAATACAATTTAATAAAGCATAGGATAAAACAACATAAATACAACTTAATAAAGCATAGGATAAAACAACATAAATACAATTTAATAAAGCATAGGATAAAACAGCATAAATACAATTTAATAAAGCATAGGACAAAACAACATAAATACAATTTAATAAAGCATAGGATAAAACAACATAAATACAATTTAATGAAACATAGGATAAACAACATAAATACAATTTAATAAAGCATAGGACAAAACAACATAAATACAATTTAATAAAGCATAGTTTAAAACAACATAAATACAATTTAATAAAGCATAGGATAAAACCACAGAATTACAATTTAATAAAGCATAGGATAAAACAACATAAATACAGTTTAATAAAGCATAGGATAAAACAACATAAATACAATTTAATGAAACATAGGATAAACAACATAAATACAATTTAATAAAGCATAGACAAAACAACATAAATACAATTTAATAAAGCATATGTTAAAACAACATAAATACAATTTAATAAAGCATAAGATAAAACAACATGAATATAATTTAGTAAAGCATAAGATAAAACAACATGAATACAATTTAATAAAGCATAGGATAAAACAACATAAATACAATTTAATAAAGCATAGGCTAAAACTACATAAATACAATTTATTAAAGCATAGGATAAAACAAATTAAATACAATTTAATAAAGCATAGGATAAAACAACATAAATTCAATTTAATAAAGCATAGGATAAAACAACATAAATACAATTTAATAAAGCATAGGACAAAACAACATAAATACAATTTAATAAAGCATAGGCTAAAACTACATAAATACACTTTATTAAAGCATAGGATAAAACAAATTAAATACAATTTAATAAAGCATAGGATAAAACAACATAAATTCAATTTAATAAAGCATAGGATAAAACAACATAAATACAATTTAATAAAGCATAGGATAAAACAACCTAAATAAAATTTAATAAAGCATAGGTTAAAACAACATAAATACAATTTAATAAAGCATAGGATAAAACAACATAAATACAATTTAATAAAGCATAGGATAAAACAACATAAATACAATTTAATAAAGCATAGGATAAAACAACATAAATACAATTTAATAAAGCATAGGATAAAACAACATAAATACAATTTATTAAAGCATAGGATAAAACAACATAAATACAATTTAATAAAGCATAGGATGAAACAACATAAATACAATTTAATAAAGCATAGGATAAAACAACATAAATAAAATTTAATAAAGCATAGGTTAAAACAACATAAATACAATTTAATAAAGCATAGGACAAAACAACATAAATACAATTTAATAAAGCATAGTTTAAAACAACATAAATACAATTTAAAAAAGCATAGGATAAAACCATAGAAATACGATTTAATAAAGCAAAGGATAAAACAACATAAATACAATTTAATAAAGCATAGGACAAAACAACATAAATACAATTTAATAAAGCATAGGATAAAACAACATAAATACAATTTAATGAAACATAGGATAAACAACATAAATACAATTTAATAAAGCATAGACAAAGCAACATAAATACAATTAAATGAAACATAGGATAAACAACATAAATACAATTTAATAAAGCATAGACAAAGCAACATAAATACAATTTAATAAAGCATAGGATAAAACAACATAAATAAAATTTAATAAAGCATAGGATAAAACAACATAAATACAATTTAATAAAGCATAGGATAAAACAACATAAATACAATTTAATAAAGCATAGGACAAAACAACATAAATACAATTTAATAAAGCATAGGATAAAACAACATAAATAAAATTTAATGAAACATAGGATAAACAACATCAATACAATTTAATAAAGCATAGACAAAACAACATAAATACAATTTAATAAAGCATATGTTAAAACAACATAAATACAATTTAATAAAGAATAAGATAAAACAACATGAATATAATTTAATAAAGCATAGGATAAAACAACATAAATACAATTTAATAAAGCATAGGACAAAACAACATAAATACAATTTAATAAAGCATAGGATAAAACAACATAAATACAATTTAATGAAACATAGGATAAACAACATAATACAATTTAATAAAGCATAGACAAAACAACATAAATACAATTTAATAAAGCATATGTTAAAACAGCATAAATACAATTTAATAAAGCATAGGCTAAAACTACATAAATACAATTTATTAAAGCATAGGCTAAAACTACATAAATACAATTTATTAAAGCATAGGATAAAACAAGTTAAATACAATTTAATAAAGCATAGGATAAATCAACATAAATTCAATTTAATAAAGCATAGGATAAAACAACATAAATACAATTTAATAAAGCATAGGATAAAACAACATAAATACAATTTAATAAAGCATAGGATAAAACAACATAAATACAATTTAATAAAGCATAGGATAAAACAACATAAATACAATTTAATAAAGCATAGGATAAAACAACATAAATACAATTTAATAAAGCATAGGATAAAACAACATAAATACAACTTAATAAAGCATAGGATAAAACAACATAAATACAATTTAATAAAGCATAGGATAAAACAACATAAATACAATTTAATAAAGCATAGGATAAAACAACATAAATACAATTTAATAAAGCATAGGATAAAACAACATAAATACAATTTAATAAAGCATAGGATAAAACAACATAAATACAATTTAATAAAGCATAGGATAAAACAACATAAATACAATTTAATAAAGCATAGGATAAAACAACATAAATAAAATTTAATAAAGCATAGGCTAAAACAACATAAATACAATTTAATAAAGCATAGGACAAAACAACATAAATACAATTTAATAAAGCATAGTTTAAAACAACATAAATACAATTTAAGAAAGCATAGGATAAAACTACATAAATACATTTTTATAAAGCATAGGATAAAACAACATAAATACAATTTAAGAAAGCATAGGATAAAACAACATAAATAAAATTTAATAAAGCATAGGTTAAAACAACATGAATAAAATTTAATAAAGCATAGGTTAAAACAACATAAATACAATTTAAGAAAGCATAGGATAAAACTACATAAATACATTTTAATAAAGCATAGGATAAAACAACATAAATACAATTTAATAAAGCATAGGATAAAACAACATAAATAAAATTGAATAAAGCATAGGTTAAACAACATAAATACAATTTAATAAAGCATAGGATAAAACAACATAAATACAATTTAATAAAGCATAGGATAAAACAACATAGATACAATTTAATAAAGCATAAGATAAAACAACATGAATACAATTTAATAAAGCATAGGTTAAAACAACATAAATACAATTTAAGAAAGCATAGGATAAAACTACATAAATACATTTTAATAAAGCAAAGGATAAAACAACATAAATACAATTTATAAAGCATAGGATAAAACCACATAAATACAATTTAATAAAGCATAGGATAAAACAACATAAATAAAATTTTATAAAGCATAGGTTAAAACAACATAAATACAATTTAATAAAGCATAGGACAAAACAACATAAATACAATTTAATAAAGCATAGTTTAAAACAACATAAATACAATTTAATAAAGCATAGGATAAAACCACAGAAATACAATTTAATAAAGCATAGGATAAAACAACATAAATACAATTTAATAAAGCATAGGATAAAACAACATAAATACAATTTAATGAAACATAGGATAAACAACATAAATACAATTTAATAAAGCATAGACAAAACAACATAAATACAATTTAATAAAGCATATGTTAAAACAACATAAATACAATTTAATAAAGCATAAGATAAAACAACATGAATATAATTTAGTAAAGCATAAGATAGAACAACATGAATACAATTTAATAAAGCATAGGATAAAACAACATAAATACAATTTAATAAAGCATAGGCTAAAACTACATAAATACAATTTATTAAAGCATAGGATAAAACAAATTAAATACAATTTAATAAAGCATAGGATAAAACAACATAAATTCAATTTAATAAAGCATAGGATAAAACAACATAAATACAATTTAATAAAGCATAGGACAAAACAACATAAATAAAATTTAATAAAGCATAGGCTAAAACTACATAAATACACTTTATTAAAGCATAGGATAAAACAAATTAAATACAATTTAATAAAGCATAGGATAAAACAACATAAATTCAATTTAATAAAGCATAGGATAAAACAACATAAATACAATTTAATAAAGCATAGGATAAAACAACATAAATACAATTTAATAAAGCATAGGTTAAAACAACATAAATACAATTTAATAAAGCATAGGATAAAACAACATAAATACAATTTAATAAAGCATAGGATAAAACAACATAAATACAATTTAATAAAGCATAGGATTAAACAACATAAATACAATTTAATAAAGCATAGGATAAAACAACATAAATACAATTTAATAAAGCATAGGATAAAACAACATAAATACAATTTAATAAAGCATAGGATGAAACAACATAAATACAATTTAATAAAGCATAGGATAAAACAACATAAATAAAATTTAATAAAGCATAGGTGAAAACAACATAAATACAATTTAATAAAGCATAGGACAAAACAACATAAATACAATTTAATAAAGCATAGTTTAAAACAACATAAATACAATTTAAAAAAGCATAGGATAAAACCATAGAAATACGATTTAATAAAGCAAAGGATAAAACAACATAAATACAATTTAATAAAGCATAGGACAAACCAACATAAATACAATTTAATAAAGCATAGGATAAAACAACATAAATACAATTTAATGAAACATAGGATAAACAACATAAATACAATTTAATAAAGCATAGACAAAGCAACATAAATACAATTTAATGAAACATAGGATAAACAACATAAATACAATTTAATAAAGCATAGACAAAGCAACATAAATACAATTTAAAAAAGCATATGTTAAAACAACATAAATACAATTTAATAAAGCATAAGATAAAACAACATGAATATAATTTAGTAAAGCAAAAGATAAAACAACATGAATACATTTTAATAAAGCATAGGATAAAACAACGTAAATACAATTTAATAAAGCATAGGCTAAAACTACATAAATACAATTTATTAAAGCATAGGATAAAACAAATTAAATACAATTTAATAAAGCATAGGATAAAACAACATAAATTCAATTTAATAAAGCATAGGATAAAACAACATAAATACAATTTAATAAAGCATAGGATAAAACAACATAAATACAATTTAATAAAGCATAGGTTAAAACAACATAAATACAACTTAATAAAGCATAGGATAAAACAACATAAATACAATTTAATAAAGCATAGGATAAAACAACATAAATACAATTTAATAAAGCATAGGATAAAACAACATAAATACAATTTAATAAAGCATAGGATAAAACAACATAAATACAATTTAATAAAGCATAGGATAAAACAACATAAATACAATTTAATAAAGCATAGGATAAAACAACATAAATACAATTTAATAAAGCATAGGATAAAACAACATAAATAAAATTTAATAAAGCATAGGCTAAAACAACATAAATACAATTTAATAAAGCATAGGACAAAACAACATAAATAAAATTTAATAAAGCATAGTTTAAAACAACATAAATACAATTTAAGAAAGCATAGGATAAAACTACATAAATACATTTTAATAAAGCATAGGATAAAACAACATAAATACAATTTAATAAAGCATAGGATAAAACAACATAAATAAAATTTAATAAAGCATAGGTTAAAACAACATGAATAAAATTTAATAAAGCATAGGTTAAAACAACATAAATACAATTTAAGAAAGCATAGGATAAAACTACATAAATACATTTTAATAAAGCATAGGATAAAACAACATAAATACAATTTAATAAAGCATAGGATAAAACAACATAAATAAAATTTAATAAAGCATAGGTTAAACAACATAAATACAATTTAATAAAGCATAGGATAAAACAACATAAATACAATTTAATAAAGCATAGGATAAAACAACATAGATACAATTTAATAAAGCATAAGATAAAACAACATGAATACAATTTAATAAAGCATAGGTTAAAACAACATAAATACAATTTAAGAAAGCATAGGATAAAACTACATAAATACATTTTAATAAAGCAAAGGATAAAACAACATAAATACAATTTATAAAGCATAGGATAAAACCACATAAATACAATTTAATAAAGCATAGGATAAAACAACATAAATAAAATTTTATAAAGCATAGGTTAAAACAACATAAATACAATTTAATAAAGCATAGGACAAAACAACATAAATACAATTTAATAAAGCATAGTTTAAAACAACATAAATACAATTTAATAAAGCATAGGATAAAACCACAGAAATACAATTTAATAAAGCATAGGATAAAACAACATAAATACAATTTAATAAAGCATAGGATAAAACAACATAAATACAATTTAATGAAACATAGGATAAACAACATAAATACAATTTAATAAAGCATAGACAAAAACAACATAAATACAATTTAATAAAGCATATGTTAAAACAACATAAATACAATTTAATAAAGCATAAGATAAAACAACATGAATATAATTTAGTAAAGCATAAGATAAAACAACATGAATACAATTTAATAAAGCATAGGATAAAACAACATAAATACAATTTAATAAAGCATAGGCTAAAACTACATAAATACAATTTATTAAAGCATAGGATAAAACAAATTAAATACAATTTAATAAAGCATAGGATAAAACAACATAAATTCAATTTAATAAAGCATAGGATAAAACAACATAAATACAATTTAATAAAGCATAGGACAAAACAACATGAATAAAATTTAATAAAGCATAGGCTAAAACTACATAAATACACTTTATTAAAGCATAGGATAAAACAAATTAAATACAATTTAATAAAGCATAGGATAAAACAACATAAATTCAATTTAATAAAGCATAGGATAAAACAACATAAATACAATTTAATAAAGCATAGGATAAAACAACATGAATACAATTTAATAAAGCATAGGTTAAAACAACATAAATACAATTTAATAAAGCATAGGATAAAACAACATAAATACAATTTAATAAAGCATAGGATAAAACAACATAAATACAATTTAATAAAGCATAGGATTAAACAACATAAATACAATTTAATAAAGCATAGGATAAAACAACATAAATACAATTTAATAAAGCATAGGATAAAACAACATAAATACAATTTAATAAAGCATAGGATGAAACAACATAAATACAATTTAATAAAGCATAGGATAAAACAACATAAATAAAATTTAATAAAGCATAGGTTAAAACAACATAAATACAATTTAATAAAGCATAGGACAAAACAACATAAATACAATTTAATAAAGCATAGTTTAAAACAACATAAATACAATTTAAAAAAGCATAGGATAAAACCATAGAAATACGATTTAATAAAGCAAAGGATAAAACAACATAAATACAATTTAATAAAGCATAGGACAAAACAACATAAATACAATTTAATAAAGCATAGGATAAAACAACATAAATACAATTTAATGAAACATAGGATAAACAACATAAATACAATTTAATAAAGCATAGACAAAGCAACATAAATACAATTTAATGAAACATAGGATAAACAACATAAATACAATTTAATAAAGCATAAGATAAAACAACATGAATATAATTTAGTAAAGCATAAGATAAAACAACATGAATACATTTTAATAAAGCATAGGATAAAACAACGTAAATACAATTTAATAAAGCATAGGCTAAAACTACATAAATACAATTTATTAAAGCATAGGATAAAACAAATTAAATACAATTTAATAAAGCATAGGATAAAACAACATAAATTCAATTTAATAAAGCATAGGATAAAACAACATAAATACAATTTAATAAAGCATAGGATAAAACAACATAAATACAATTTAATAAAGCATAGGTTAAAACAACATAAATACAATTTAATAAAGCATAGGATAAAACAACATAAATACAATTTAATAAAGCATAGGATAAAACAACATAAATACAATTTAATAAAGCATAGGATAAAACAACATAAATACAATTTAATAAAGCATAGGACAAAACAACATAAATACAATTTAATAAAGCATAGGATAAAACAACATAAATAAAATTTAATGAAACATAGGATAAACAACATCAATACAATTTAATAAAGCATAGACAAAACAACATAAATACAATTTAATAAAGCATATGTTAAAACAACATAAATACAATTTAATAAAGCATAAGATAAAACAACATGAATATAATTTAATAAAGCATAGGATAAAACAACATAAATACAATTAAATAAAGCATAGGACAAAACAACATAAATAAAATTTAATAAAGCATAGGATAAAACAACATAAATACAATTTAATAAAGCATAGGATAAAACAACATAAATACAATTTAATAAAGCATAGGACAAAACAACATAAATACAATTTAATAAAGCATAGGATAAAACAACATAAATAAAATTTAATGAAACATAGGATAAACAACATCAATACAATTTAATAAAGCATAGACAAAACAACATAAATACAATTTAATAAAGCATATGTTAAAACAACATAAATACAATTTAATAAAGCATAAGATAAAACAACATGAATATCATTTAATAAAGCATAGGATAAAACAACATAAATACAATTTAATAAAGCATAGGACAAAACAACATAAATACAATTTAATAAAGCATAGGATAAAACAACATAAATACAATTTAATGAAACATAGGATAAACAACATAATACAATTTAATAAAGCATAGACAAAACAACATAAATACAATTTAATAAAGCATATGTTAAAACAGCATAAATACAATTTAATAAAGCATAGGCTAAAACTACATAAATACAATTTATTAAAGCATAGGCTAAAACTACATAAATACAATTTATTAAAGCATAGGATAAAACAAATTAAATACAATTTAATAAAGCATAGGATAAAACAACATAAATTCAATTTAATAAAGCATAGGATAAAACAACATAAATACAATTTAATAAAGCATAGGACAAAACAACATAAATACAATTTAATAAAGCATAGGATAAAACAACATAAATACAATTTAATAAAGCATAGGCTAAAACTACATAAATACAATTTATTAAAGCATAGGATAAAACAAATTAAATACAATTTAATAAAGCATAGGATAAAACAACATAAATTCAATTTAATAAAGCATAGGATAAAACAACATAAATACAATTTAATAAAGCATAGGTTAAAACAACATAAATACAATTTAATAAAGCATAGGATAAAACAACATAAATACAATTTAATAAAGCATAGGATAAAACAACATAAATACAATTTAATAAAGCATAGGATAAAACAACATAAATACAATTTAATAAAGCATAGGATAAAACAACATAAATACAATTTAATAAAGCATAGGATAAAACAACATAAATAAAATTTAATAAAGCATAGGTTAAAACAACATAAATACAATTTAATAAAGCATAGGACAAAACAACATAAATACAATTTAATAAAGCATAGTTTAAAACAACATAAATACAATTTAATAAAGCATAGGATAAAACCACATTAATACAATTTAATAAAGCATAGGATAAAACAACATAAATACAATTTAATAAAGCATAGGATAAAACAACATAAATACAATTTAATGAAACATAGGATAAACAACATAAATACAATTTAATAAAGCATAGACAAAACAACATAAATACAATTTAATAAAGCATATGTTAAAACAACATAAATACAATTTAATAAAGCATAAGATAAAACAACATGAATATAATTTAGTAAAGCATAAGATAAAACAACATGAATACAATTTAATAAAGCATAGGATAAAACAACATAAATACAATTTAATAAAGCATAGGCTAAAACTACATAAATACAATTTATTAAAGCATAGGATAAAACAAATTAAATACAATTTAATAAAGCATAGGATAAAACAACATAAATTCAATTTAATAAAGCATAGGATAAAACAACATAAATACAATTTAATAAAGCATAGGACAAAACAACATAAATACAATTTAATAAAGCATAGGCTAAAACTACATAAATACACTTTATTAAAGCATAGGATAAAACAAATTAAATACAATTTAATAAAGCATAGGATAAAACAACATAAATTCAATTTAATAAAGCATAGGATAAAACAACATAAATACAATTTAATAAAGCATAGGATAAAACAACATAAATACAATTTAATAAAGCATAGGTTAAAACAACATAAATACAATTTAATAAAGCATAGGATAAAACAACATAAATACAATTTAATAAAGCATAGGATAAAACAACATAAATACAATTTAATAAAGCATAGGATAAAACAACATAAATACAATTTAATAAAGCATAGGATAAAACAACATAAATACAATTTAATAAAGCATAGGATAAAACAACATAAATACAATTTAATAAAGCATAGGATGAAACAACATAAATACAATTTAATAAAGCATAGGATAAAACAACATAAATAAAATTTAATAAAGCATAGGTTAAAACAACATAAATACAATTTAATAAAGCATAGGATAAAACAACATAAATACAATTTAATGAAACATAGGATAAACAACATAAATACAATTTAATAAAGCATAGACAAAGCAACATAAATACAATTTAATGAAACATAGGATAAACAACATAAATACAATTTAATAAAGCATAGACAAAGCAACATAAATACAATTTAAAAAAGCATATGTTAAAACAACATAAATACAATTTAATAAAGCATAAGATAAAACAACATGAATATAATTTAGTAAAGCATAAGATAAAACAACATGAATACATTTTAATAAAGCATAGGATAAAACAACATAAATACAATTTAATAAAGCATAGGCTAAAACTACATAAATACAATTTATTAAAGCATAGGATAAAACAAATTAAATACAATTTAATAAAGCATAGGATAAAACAACATAAATTCAATTTAATAAAGCATAGGATAAAACAACATAAATACAATTTAATAAAGCATAGGATAAAACAACATAAATACAATTTAATAAAGCATAGGTTAAAACAACATAAATACAATTTAATAAAGCATAGGACAAAACAACATAAATACAATTTAATAAAGCATAGTTTAAAACAACATAAATACAATTTAATAAAGCATAGGATAAAACCACAGAAATACAATTTAATAAAGCATAGGATAAAACAACATAAATACAATTTAATAAAGCATAGGATAAAACAACATAAATACAATTTAATGAAACATAGGATAAACAACATAAATACAATTTAATAAAGCATAGACAAAACAACATAAATACAATTTAATAAAGCATAGGATAAAACAACATAAATACAATTTAATGAAACATAGGATAAAACAACATAAATACAATTTAATAAAGCATAGGATAAAACAACATAAATACAATTTAATAAAGCATAGGATAAAACAACATAAATACAATTTAATAAAGCATAGGATAAAACAACATAAATTCAATTTAATAAAGCATAGGATAAAACAACATAAATACAATTTAATAAAGCATAGGATAAAACAACATAAATACAATTTAATAAAGCATAGGTTAAAACAACATAAATACAATTTAATAAAGCATAGGATAAAACAACATAAATACAATTTAATAAAGCATAGGATAAAACAACATAAATACAATTTAATAAAGCATAGGATTAAACAACATAAATACAATTTAATAAAGCATAGGATAAAACAACATAAATACAATTTAATAAAGCATAGGATAAAACAACATAAATACAATTTAATAAAGCATAGGATGAAACAACATAAATACAATTTAATAAAGCATAGGATAAAACAACATAAATAAAATTTAATAAAGCATAGGTTAAAACAACATAAATACAATTTAATAAAGCATAGGACAAAACAACATAAATACAATTTAATAAAGCATAGTTTAAAACAACATAAATACAATTTAAAAAAGCATAGGATAAAACCATAGAAATACGATTTAATAAAGCAAAGGATAAAACAACATAAATACAATTTAATAAAGCATAGGACAAAACAACATAAATACAATTTAATAAAGCATAGGATAAAACAACATAAATACAATTTAATAAAGCATAGGATAAAACAACATAAATACAATTTAATAAAGCATAGGACAAAACAACATAAATACAATTTAATAAAGCATAGGATAAAACAACATAAATAAAATTTAATGAAACATAGGATAAACAACATCAATACAATTTAATAAAGCATAGACAAAACAACATAAATACAATTTAATAAAGCATATGTTAAAACAACATAAATACAATTTAATAAAGCATAAGATAAAACAACATGAATATAATTTAATAAAGCATAGGATAAAACAACATAAATACAATTTAATAAAGCATAGGACAAAACAACATAAATACAATTTAATAAAGCATAGGATAAAACAACATAAATACAATTTAATGAAACATAGGATAAACAACATAAATACAATTTAATAAAGCATAGACAAAACAACATAAATACAATTTAATAAAGCATATGTTAAAACAGCATAAATACAATTTAATAAAGCATAGGCTAAAACTACATAAATACAATTTATTAAAGCATAGGCTAAAACTACATAAATACAATTTATTAAAGCATAGGATAAAACAAATTAAATACAATTTAATAAAGCATAGGATAAAACAACATAAATTCAATTTAATAAAGCATAGGATAAAACAACATAAATACAATTTAATAAAGCATAGGACAAAACAACATAAATACAATTTAATAAAGCATAGGATAAAACAACATAAATACAATTTAATAAAGCATAGGCTAAAACTACATAAATACAATTTATTAAAGCATAGGATAAAACAAATTAAATACAATTTAATAAAGCATAGGATAAAACAACATAAATTCAATTTAATAAAGCATAGGATAAAACAACATAAATACAATTTAATAAAGCATAGGATAAAACAACATAAATACAATTTAATAAAGCATAGGTTAAAACAACATAAATACAATTTAATAAAGCATAGGATAAAACAACATAAATACAATTTAATAAAGCATAGGATAAAACAACATAAATACAATTTAATAAAGCATAGGATAAAACAACATAAATACAATTTAATAAAGCATAGGATAAAACAACATAAATACAATTTAATAAAGCATAGGATAAAACAACATAAATACAATTTAATAAAGCATAGGATAAAACAACATAAATAAAATTTAATAAAGCATAGGTTAAAACAACATGAATAAAATTTAATAAAGCATAGGTTAAAACAACATAAATACAATTTAAGAAAGCATAGGATAAAACTACATAAATACATTTTAATAAAGCATAGGATAAAACAACATAAATACAATTTAATAAAGCATAGGATAAAACAACATAAATAAAATTTAATAAAGCATAGGTTAAACAACATAAATACAATTTAATAAAGCATAGGATAAAACAACATAAATACAATTTAATAAAGCATAGGATAAAACAACATAGATACAATTTAATAAAGCATAGGTTAAAACAACATAAATACAATTTAATAAAGCATAGGACAAAACAACATAAATACAATTTAATAAAGCATAGTTTAAAACAACATAAATACAATTTAATAAAGCATAGGATAAAACCATAGAAATACAATTTAATAAAGCAAAGGATAAAACAACATAAATACAATTTAATAAAGCATAGGACAAAACAACATAAATACAATTTAATAAAGCATAGGATAACACAACATAAATACAATTTAATGAAACATAGGATAAACAACATAAATACAATTTAATAAAGCATACACAAAGCAACATATATACAATATAATGAAACATAGGATAAACAACATAAATACAATTTAATAAAGCATAGACAAAGCAACATAAATACAATTTAAAAAAGCATATGTTAAAACAACATAAATACAATTTAATAAAGCATAAGATAAAACAACATGAATATAATTTAGTAAAGCATAAGATAAAACAACATGAATACATTTTAATAAAGCATAGGATAAAACAACATAAATACAATTTAATAAAGCATAGGCTAAAACTACATAAATACAATTTATTAAAGCATAGGATAAAACAAATTAAATACAATTTAATAAAGCATAGGATAAAACAACATAAATTCAATTTAATAAAGCATAGGATAAAACAACATAAATACAATTTAATAAAGCATAGGATAAAACAACATAAATACAATTTAATAAAGCATAGGTTAAAACAACATAAATACAATTTAATAAAGCATAGGATAAAACAACATAAATACAATTTAATAAAGCATAGGATAAAACAACATAAATAAAATTTAATAAAGCATAGGATAAAACAACATAAATACAATTTAATAAAGCATAGGATAAAACAACATAAATACAATTTAATAAAGCATAGGACAAAACAACATAAATACAATTTAATAAAGCATAGGATAAAACAACATAAATAAAATTTAATGAAACATAGGATAAACAACATCAATACAATTTAATAAAGCATAGACAAAACAACATAAATACAATTTAATAAAGCATATGTTAAAACAACATAAATACAATTTAATAAAGCATAAGATAAAATAACATGAATATAATTTAATAAAGCATAGGATAAAACAACATCAATACAATTTAATAAAGCATAGGACAAAACAACATAAATACAATTTAATAAAGCATAGGATAAAACAACATAAATACAATTTAATGAAACACAGGATAAACAACATAAATACAATTTAATAAAGCATAGACAAAACAACATAAATACAATTTAATAAAGCATATGTTAAAACAGCATAAATACAATTTAATAAAGCATAGGCTAAAACTACATAAATACAATTTATTAAAGCATAGGCTAAAACTACATAAATACAATTTATTAAAGCATAGGATAAAACAAATTAAATACAATTTAATAAAGCATAGGATAAAACAACATAAATTCAATTTAATAAAGCATAGGATAAAACAACATAAATACAATTTAATAAAGCATAGGACAAAACAACCTAAATACAATTTAATAAAGCATAGGATAAAACAACATAAATACAATTTAATAAAGCATAGGCTAAAACTACATAAATACAATTTATTAAAGCATAGGATAAAACAAATTAAATACAATTTAATAAAGCATAGGATAAAACAACATAAATTCAATTTAATAAACCATAGGATAAAACAACATAAATACAATTTAAAAAAGCATAGGATAAAACAACATAAATACAATTTAATAAAGCATAGGTTAAAACAACATAAATACAATTTAATAAAGCATAGGATAAAACAACATAAATACAATTTAATAAAGCATAGGATAAAACAACATAAATACAATTTAATAAAGCATAGGATAAAACAACATAAATACAATTTAATAAAGCATAGGATAAAACAACATAAATACAATTTAATAAAGCATAGGATAAAACAACATAAATACAATTTAATGAAACATAGGATAAACAACATAAATACAATTTAATAAAGCATAGACAAAACAACATAAATACAATTTAATAAAGCATATGTTAAAACAGCATAAATACAATTTAATAAAGCATAGGGTAAAACTACATAAATACAATTTATTAAAGCATAGGCTAAAACTACATAAATACAATTTATTAAAGCATAGGATAAAACAAATTAAATACAATTTAATAAAGCATAGGATAAAACAACATAAATTCAATTTAATAAAGCATAGGATAAACAACATAAATACAATTTAATAAAGCATAGGACAAAACAACCTAAATACAATTTAATAAAGCATAGGATAAAACAACATAAATACAATTTAATAAAGCATATGCTAAAACTACATAAATACAATTTATTAAAGCATAGGATAAAACAAATTAAATACAATTTAATAAAGCATAGGATAAAACAACATAAATTCAATTTAATAAAGCATAGGATAAAACAACATAAATACAATTTAAAAAAGCATAGGATAAAACAACATAAATACAATTTAATAAAGCATAGGTTAAAACAACATAAATACAATTTAATAAAGCATAGGATAAAACAACATAAATACAATTTAATAAAGCATAGGATAAAACAACATAAATACAATTTAATAAAGCATAGGATAAAACAACATAAATACAATTTAATAAAGCATAGTTTAAAACAACATAAATACAATTTAAGAAAGCATAGGATAAAACTACATAAATACATTTTAATAAAGCATAGGATAAAACAACATAAATACAATTTAATAAAGCATAGGATAAAACAACATAAATAAAATTTAATAAAGCATAGGTTAAAACAACATGAATAAAATTTAATAAAGCATAGGTTAAAACAACATAAATACAATTTAAGAAAGCATAGGATAAAACTACATAAATACATTTTAATAAAGCATAGGATAAAACAACATAAATACAATTTAATAAAGCATAGGATAAAACAACATAAATAAAATTTAATAAAGCATAGGTTAAAACAACATAAATACAATTTAATAAAGCATAGTTTAAAACAACATAAATACAATTTAAGAAAGCATAGGATAAAACTACATAAATACATTTTAATAAAGCATAGGATAAAACAACATAAATACAATTTAATAAAGCATAGGATAAAACAACATAAATAAAATTTAATAAAGCATAGGTTAAACAACATAAATACAATTTAATAAAGCATAGGATAAAACAACATAAATACAATTTAATAAAGCATAGGATAAAACAACATAGATACAATTTAATAAAGCATAAGATAAAACAACATGAATACAATTTAATAAAGCATAGGTTAAAACAACATAAATACAATTTAATAAAGCATAGGATAAAACAACCTTAATACAATTTAATAAAGCATAGGTTAAAACAACATAAATACAATTTAATAAAGCATAGGATAAAACAACATAAATACAATTTATTAAAGCATAGTATAAAACAATATAAATAAAATTTAATAAAGCATAGGTTAAAACAACATAAATACAATTTAATAAAGCATAGGATAAAACAACATAAATACAATTTAATAAAGCATAGGATAAAACAACAGAAATACTTTTTAATAAAGCATAGGATAAAACCACATAAATACAATTTAATAAAGCACAGGATAAAACAACATAAATACAATTTAATAAAGCATAGGATAAAACAACATAAATACAATTTAATAAAGCATAGGATAAAACAACAGAAATACTTTTTAATAAAGCATAGGATAAAACCACATAAATACAATTTAATAAAGCACAGGATAAAACCACAGAAATACAATTTAATAAAGCATAGGATAAAACAACATAAATACAATTTAATAAAGCATAGGACAAAACAACATAAATACAATTTAATAAAGTATAGGATAAATCAACATAAATACAATTTAATGAAACATAGGATAAACAACATAAATACAATTTAATAAAGCACAGGACAAAACAACATAAATACAATTTAATAAAGCATATGTTAAAACAACATAAATACAATTTAATAAAGCATAAGATAAAACAACATGAATATAATTTAGTAAAGCATAAGATAAAACAACATGAATACAATTTAATAAAGCATAGGTTAAAACAAGATAAATACAATTTAAGAAAGCATAGGATAAAACTACATAAATACATTTTAATAAAGCAAAGGATAAAACAACATAAATACAATTTAATAAAGCATAGGTTAAAACAACATAAATACAATTTAATAAAGCATAGGACAAAACAACATAAATACAATTTAATAAAGCATAGGATAAAACAACATAAATACAATTTATAAAGCATAGGATAAAACAACATAAATACAATTTAATAAAGCATAGGATAAAACAACATAAATAAAATTTAATAAAGCATAGGCTAAAACTACATAAATATAATTTAATAAAGCATAGGATAAAACAAATTAAATACAGTTTAATAAAGCATAGGATAAAACAACATAAATAAAATTTAATAAAGCATAGGTTAAAACAACATAAATACAATTTAATAAAGCATAGGATAAAACAACATAAATACAATTTAATAAAGCATAGGATAAAACAACATAAATACAATTTAATAAAGCATAGGATAAAACAACATAAATACAATTTAATAAAGCATATGTTAAAACAACATAAATACAATTTAATAAAGCATAAGATAAAATAACATGAATATAATTTAATAAAGCATAGGATAAAACAACATCAATACAATTTAATAAAGCATAGGACAAAACAACATAAATACAATTTAATAAAGCATAGGATAAAACAACATAAATACAATTTAATGAAACATAGGATAAACAACATAAATACAATTTAATAAAGCATAGACAAAGCAACATAAATACAATATAATGAAACATAGGATAAACAACATAAATACAATTTAATAAAGCATAGACAAAGCAACATAAATACAATTTAAAAAAGCATATGTTAAAACAACATAAATACAATTTAATAAAGCATAAGATAAAACAACATGAATATAATTTAGTAAAGCATAAGATAAAACAACATGAATACATTTTAATAAAGCATAGGATAAAACAACATAAATACAATTTAATAAAGCATAGGCTAAAACTACATAAATACAATTTATTAAAGCATAGGATAAAACAAATTAAATACAATTTAATAAAGCATAGGATAAAACAACATAAATTCAATTTAATAAAGCATAGGATAAAACAACATAAATACAATTTAATAAAGCATAGGATAAAACAACATAAATACAATTTAATAAAGCATAGGTTAAAACAACATAAATACAATTTAATAAAGCATAGGATAAAACAACATAAATACAATTTAATAAAGCATAGGATAAAACAACATAAATAAAATTTAATAAAGCATAGGATAAAACAACATAAATACAATTTAATAAAGCATAGGATAAAACAACATAAATACAATTTAATAAAGCATAGGACAAAACAACATAAATACAATTTAATAAAGCATAGGATAAAACAACATAAATAAAATTTAATGAAACATAGGATAAACAACATCAATACAATTTAATAAAGCATAGACAAAACAACATAAATACAATTTAATAAAGCATATGTTAAAACAACATAAATACAATTTAATAAAGCATAAGATAAAATAACATGAATATAATTTAATAAAGCATAGGATAAAACAACATCAATACAATTTAATAAAGCATAGGACAAAACAACATAAATACAATTTAATAAAGCATAGGATAAAACAACATAAATACAATTTAATGAAACATAGGATAAACAACATAAATACAATTTAATAAAGCATAGACAAAACAACATAAATACAATTTAATAAAGCATAGGCTAAAACTACATAAATACAATTTAATAAAGCATAAGATAAAATAACATGAATATAATTTAATAAAGCATAGGATAAAACAACATCAATACAATTTAATAAAGCATAGGACAAAACAACATAAATACAATTTATTAAAGCATAGGATAAAACAAATTAAATACAATTTAATAAAGCATAGGATAAAACAACATAAATTCAATTTAATAAACCATAGGATAAAACAACATAAATACAATTTAAAAAAGCATAGGATAAAACAACATAAATACAATTTAATAAAGCATAGGTTAAAACAACATAAATACAATTTAATAAAGCATAGGATAAAACAACATAAATACAATTTAATAAAGCATAGGATAAAACAACATAAATACAATTTAATAAAGCATAGGATAAAACAACATAAATACAATTTAATAAAGCATAGGATAAAACAACATAAATACAATTTAATAAAGCATAGGATAAAACAACATAAATACAATTTAATGAAACATAGGATAAACAACATAAATACAATTTAATAAAGCATAGACAAAACAACATAAATACAATTTAATAAAGCATATGTTAAAACAGCATAAATACAATTTAATAAAGCATAGGCTAAAACTACATAAATACAATTTATTAAAGCATAGGCTAAAACTACATAAATACAATTTATTAAAGCATAGGATAAAACAAATTAAATACAATTTAATAAAGCATAGGATAAAACAACATAAATTCAATTTAATAAAGCATAGGATAAACAACATAAATACAATTTAATAAAGCATAGGACAAAACAACCTAAATACAATTTAATAAAGCATAGGATAAAACAACATAAATACAATTTAATAAAGCATATGCTAAAACTCATAAATACAATTTATTAAAGCATAGGATAAAACAAATTAAATACAATTTAATAAAGCATAGGATAAAACAACATAAATTCAATTTAATAAAGCATAGGATAAAACAACATAAATACAATTTAAAAAAGCATAGGATAAAACAACATAAATACAATTTAATAAAGCATAGGTTAAAACAACATAAATACAATTTAATAAAGCATAGGATAAAACAACATAAATACAATTTAATAAAGCATAGGATAAAACAACATAAATACAATTTAATAAAGCATAGGATAAAACAACATAAATACAATTTAATAAAGCATAGTTTAAAACAACATAAATACAATTTAAGAAAGCATAGGATAAAACTACATAAATACATTTTAATAAAGCATAGGATAAAACAACATAAATACAATTTAATAAAGCATAGGATAAAACAACATAAATAAAATTTAATAAAGCATAGGTTAAAACAACATGAATAAAATTTAATAAAGCATAGGTTAAAACAACATAAATACAATTTAAGAAAGCATAGGATAAAACTACATAAATACATTTTAATAAAGCATAGGATAAAACAACATAAATACAATTTAATAAAGCATAGGATAAAACAACATAAATAAAATTTAATAAAGCATAGGTTAAAACAACATAAATACAATTTAATAAAGCATAGTTTAAAACAACATAAATACAATTTAAGAAAGCATAGGATAAAACTACATAAATACATTTTAATAAAGCATAGGATAAAACAACATAAATACAATTTAATAAAGCATAGGATAAAACAACATAAATAAAATTTAATAAAGCATAGGTTAAAACAACATGAATAAAATTTAATAAAGCATAGGTTAAAACAACATAAATACAATTTAAGAAAGCATAGGATAAAACTACATAAATACATTTTAATAAAGCATAGGATAAAACAACATAAATACAATTTAATAAAGCATAGGATAAAACAACATAAATAAAATTTAATAAAGCATAGGTTAAACAACATAAATACAATTTAATAAAGCATAGGATAAAACAACATAAATACAATTTAATAAAGCATAGGATAAAACAACATAGATACAATTTAATAAAGCATAAGATAAAACAACATGAATACAATTTAATAAAGCATAGGTTAAAACAACATAAATACAATTTAATAAAGCATAGGATAAAACAACATTAATACAATTTAATAAAGCATAGGTTAAAACAACATAAATACAATTTAATAAAGCATAGGATAAAACAACATAAATACAATTTATTAAAGCATAGTATAAAACAATATAAATAAAATTTAATAAAGCATAGGTTAAAACAACATAAATACAATTTAATAAAGCATAGGATAAAACAACATAAATACAATTTAATAAAGCATAGGATAAAACAACAGAAATACTTTTTAATAAAGCATAGGATAAAACCACATAAATACAATTTAATAAAGCACAGGATAAAACAACATAAATACAATTTAATAAAGCATAGGATAAAACAACATAAATACAATTTAATAAAGCATAGGATAAAACAACAGAAATACTTTTTAATAAAGCATAGGATAAAACCACATAAATACAATTTAATAAAGCACAGGATAAAACCACAGAAATACAATTTAATAAAGCATAGGATAAAACAACATAAATACAATTTAATAAAGCATAGGACAAAACAACATAAATACAATTTAATAAAGTATAGGATAAATCAACATAAATACAATTTAATGAAACATAGGATAAACAACATAAATACAATTTAATAAAGCACAGGACAAAACAACATAAATACAATTTAATAAAGCATATGTTAAAACAACATAAATACAATTTAATAAAGCATAAGATAAAACAACATGAATATAATTTAGTAAAGCATAAGATAAAACAACATGAATACAATTTAATAAAGCATAGGTTAAAACAACATAAATACAATTTAAGAAAGCATAGGATAAAACTACATAAATACATTTTAATAAAGCAAAGGATAAAACAACATAAATACAATTTAATAAAGCATAGGTTAAAACAACATAAATACAATTTAATAAAGCATAGGACAAAACAACATAAATACAATTTAATAAAGCATAGGATAAAACAACATAAATACAATTTATAAAGCATAGGATAAAACAACATAAATACAATTTAATAAAGCATAGGATAAAACAACATAAATAAAATTTAATAAAGCATAGGCTAAAACTACATAAATATAATTTAATAAAGCATAGGATAAAACAAATTAAATACAGTTTAATAAAGCATAGGATAAAACAACATAAATAAAATTTAATAAAGCATAGGTTAAAACAACATAAATACAATTTAATAAAGCATAGGATAAAACAACATAAATACAATTTAATAAAGCATAGGATAAAACAACATAAATACAATTTAATAAAGCATAGGATAAAACAACATAAATACAATTTAATAAAGCATATGTTAAAACAACATAAATACAATTTAATAAAGCATAAGATAAAATAACATGAATATAATTTAATAAAGCATAGGATAAAACAACATCAATACAATTTAATAAAGCATAGGACAAAACAACATAAATACAATTTAATAAAGCATAGGATAAAACAACATAAATACAATTTAATGAAACATAGGATAAACAACATAAATACAATTTAATAAAGCATAGACAAAACAACATAAATACAATTTAATAAAGCATATGTTAAAACAGCATAAATACAATTTAATAAAGCATAGGCTAAAACTACATAAATACAATTTATTAAAGCATAGGCTAAAACTACATAAATACAATTTATTAAAGCATAGGATAAAAAAAATTAAATACAATTTAATAAAGCATAGGATAAAACAACATAAATTCAATTTAATAAAGCATAGGATAAAACAACATAAATACAATTTAATAAAGCATAGGACAAAACAACCTAAATACAATTTAATAAAGCATAGGATAAAACAACATGAATACAATTTAATAAAGCATAGGCTAAAACTACATAAATACAATTTATTAAAGCATAGGATAAAACAAATTAAATACAATTTAATAAAGCATAGGATAAAACAACATAAATTCAATTTAATAAAGCATAGGATAAAACAACATAAATACAATTTAAAAAAGCATAGGATAAAACAACATAAATACAATTTAATAAAGCATAGGTTAAAACAACATAAATACAATTTAATAAAGCATAGAATAAAACAACATAAATACAATTTAATAAAGCATAGGATAAAACAACATAAATACAATTTAATAAAGCATAGGATAAAACAACATAAATACAATTTAATAAAGCATAGGATAAAACAACATAAATACAATTTAATAAAGCATAGGATAAAACAACATAAATACAATTTAATGAAACATAGGATAAACAACATAAATACAATTTAATAAAGCATAGACAAAACAACATAAATACAATTTAATAAAGCATATGTTAAAACAGCATAAATACAATTTAATAAAGCATAGGCTAAAACTACATAAATACAATTTATTAAAGCATAGGATAAAACAAATTAAATACAATTTAATAAAGCATAGGATAAAACAACATAAATTCAATTTAATAAAGCATAGGATAAACAACATAAATACAATTTAATAAAGCATAGGACAAAACAACCTAAATACAATTTAATAAAGCATAGGATAAAACAACATAAATACAATTTAATAAAGCATATGCTAAAACTACATAAATACAATTTATTAAAGCATAGGATAAAACAAATTAAATACAATTTAATAAAGCATAGGATAAAACAACATAAATTCAATTTAATAAAGCATAGGATAAAACAACATAAATACAATTTAAAAAAGCATAGGATAAAACAACATAAATACAATTTAATAAAGCATAGGTTAAAACAACATAAATACAATTTAATAAAGCATAGGATAAAACAACATAAATACAATTTAATAAAGCATAGGATAAAACAACATAAATACAATTTAATAAAGCATAGTTTAAAACAACATAAATACAATTTAAGAAAGCATAGGATAAAACTACATAAATACATTTTAATAAAGCATAGGATAAAACAACATAAATACAATTTAATAAAGCATAGGATAAAACAACATAAATAAAATTTAATAAAGCATAGGTTAAAACAACATGAATAAAATTTAATAAAGCATAGGTTAAAACAACATAAATACAATTTAAGAAAGCATAGGATAAAACTACATAAATACATTTTAATAAAGCATAGGATAAAACAACATAAATACAATTTAATAAAGCATAGGATAAAACAACATAAATAAAATTTAATAAAGCATAGGTTAAAACAACATAAATACAATTTAATAAAGCATAGTTTAAAACAACATAAATACAATTTAAGAAAGCATAGGATAAAACTACATAAATACATTTTAATAAAGCATAGGATAAAACAACATAAATACAATTTAATAAAGCATAGGATAAAACAACATAAATAAAATTTAATAAAGCATAGGTTAAAACAACATGAATAAAATTTAATAAAGCATAGGTTAAAACAACATAAATACAATTTAAGAAAGCATAGGATAAAACTACATAAATACATTTTAATAAAGCATAGGATAAAACAACATAAATACAATTTAATAAAGCATAGGATAAAACAACATAAATAAAATTTAATAAAGCATAGGTTAAACAACATAAATACAATTTAATAAAGCATAGGATAAAACAACATAAATACAATTTAATAAAGCATAGGATAAAACAACATAGATACAATTTAATAAAGCATAAGATAAAACAACATGAATACAATTTAATAAAGCATAGGTTAAAACAACATAAATACAATTTAATAAAGCATAGGATAAAACAACATTAATACAATTTAATAAAGCATAGGTTAAAACAACATAAATACAATTTAATAAAGCATAGGATAAAACAACATAAATACAATTTATTAAAGCATAGTATAAAACAATATAAATAAAATTTAATAAAGCATAGGTTAAAACAACATAAATACAATTTAATAAAGCATAGGATAAAACAACATAAATACAATTTAATAAAGCATAGGATAAAACAACAGAAATACTTTTTAATAAAGCATAGGATAAAACCACATAAATACAATTTAATAAAGCACAGGATAAAACAACATAAATACAATTTAATAAAGCATAGGATAAAACAACATAAATACAATTTAATAAAGCATAGGATAAAACAACAGAAATACTTTTTAATAAAGCATAGGATAAAACCACATAAATACAATTTAATAAAGCACAGGATAAAACCACAGAAATACAATTTAATAAAGCATAGGATAAAACAACATAAATACAATTTAATAAAGCATAGGACAAAACAACATAAATACAATTTAATAAAGTATAGGATAAATCAACATAAATACAATTTAATGAAACATAGGATAAACAACATAAATACAATTTAATAAAGCACAGGACAAAACAACATAAATACAATTTAATAAAGCATATGTTAAAACAACATAAATACAATTTAATAAAGCATAAGATAAAACAACATGAATATAATTTAGTAAAGCATAAGATAAAACAACATGAATACAATTTAATAAAGCATAGGTTAAAACAACATAAATACAATTTAAGAAAGCATAGGATAAAACTACATAAATACATTTTAATAAAGCAAAGGATAAAACAACATAAATACAATTTAATAAAGCATAGGTTAAAACAACATAAATACAATTTAATAAAGCATAGGACAAAACAACATAAATACAATTTAATAAAGCATAGGATAAAACAACATAAATACAATTTATAAAGCATAGGATAAAACAACATAAATACAATTTAATAAAGCATAGGATAAAACAACATAAATAAAATTTAATAAAGCATAGGCTAAAACTACATAAATATAATTTAATAAAGCATAGGATAAAACAAATTAAATACAGTTTAATAAAGCATAGGATAAAACAACATAAATAAAATTTAATAAAGCATAGGTTAAAACAACATAAATACAATTTAATAAAGCATAGGATAAAACAACATAAATACAATTTAATAAAGCATAGGATAAAACAACATAAATACAATTTAATAAAGCATAGGATAAAACAACATAAATACAATTTAATAAAGCATACGTTAAAACAACATAAATACAATTAAATAAAGCATAGGATAAAACAACATAAATACAATTTAATAAAGCATAGGTTAAAACAACATAAATACAATTTAATAAAGCATAGGATAAAACAACATAAATTCAATTTAATAAAGCATAGGATAAAACAACATAAATACAATTTAATAAAGCACAGGATAAAACAACATAAATAAAATTTAATAAAGCATAGGATAAAACAACATAAATAAAATTTAATAAAGCATAGGATAAAACAACGTAAATACAATTTAATAAAGCATAGGATAAAACAACATAAATAAAATTTAATAAAGCACAGGATAAAACAACATAAATACAATTTAATAAAGCATAGGATAAAACAACATAAATACAATTTAATAAAGCATATGTTAAAACAACATAAATACAATTTAATAAAGCATAAGATAAAATAACATGAATATAATTTAATAAAGCATAGGATAAAACAACATCAATACAATTTAATAAAGCATAGGACAAAACAACATAAATACAATTTAATAAAGCATAGGATAAAACAACATAAATACAATTTAATGAAACATAGGATAAACAACATAAATACAATTTAATAAAGCATAGACAAAACAACATAAATACAATTTAATAAAGCATATGTTAAAACAGCATAAATACAACTTAATAAAGCATAGGCTAAAACGACATAAATACAATTTATTAAAGCATAGGCTAAAACTACATAAATACAATTTATTAAAGCATAGGATAAAACAAATTAAATACAATTTAATAAAGCATAGGATAAAACAACATAAATTCAATTTAATAAAGCATAGGATAAAACAACATAAATACAATTTAATAAAGCATAGGACAAAACAACATAAATACAATTTAATAAAGCATAGGATAAAACAACATAAATACAATTTAATAAAGCATAGGCTAAAACTACATAAATACAATTTATTAAAGCATAGGATAAAACAAATTAAATACAATTTAATAAAGCATAGGATAAAACAACATAAATTCAATTTAATAAAGCATAGGATAAAACAACATAAATACAATTTAAAAAAGCATAGGATAAAACAACATAAATACAATTTAATAAAGCATAGGTTAAAACAACATAAATACAATTTAATAAAGCATAGGATAAAACAACATAAATACAATTTAATAAAGCATAGGATAAAACAACATAAATACTATTTAATAAAGCATAGGATAAAACAACATAAATACAATTTAATAAAGCATAGGATAAAACAACATAAATACAATTTAATAAAGCATAGGATAAAACAACATAAATACAATTTAATAAAGCATAGGATAAAACAACATAAATACAATTTAATAAAGCATAGGATAAAACAACATAAATAAAATTTAATAAAGCATAGGTTAAAACAACATAAATACAATTTAAGAAAGCATAGGATAAAACTACATAAATACATTTTAATAAAGCATAGGATAAAACAACATAAATACAATTTAATAAAGCATAGGATAAAACAACATAAATAAAATTTAATAAAGCATAGGTTAAACAACATAAATACAATTTAATAAAGCATAGGATAAAACAACATAAATACAATTTAATAAAGCATAGGATAAAACAACATAGATACAATTTAATAAAGCATAAGATAAAACAACATGAATACAATTTAATAAAGCATAGGTTAAAACAACATAAATACAATTTAAGAAAGCATAGGATAAAACTACATAAATACATTTTAATAAAGCAAAGGATAAAACAACATAAATACAATTTATAAAGCATAGGATAACACAACATAAATACAATTTAATAAAGCATAGGATAAAACAACATAAATACTTTTTAATAAAGCATAGGATAAAACCACATAAATACAATTTAATAAAGCATAGGATAAAACAACATAAATAAAATTTTATAAAGCATAGGTTAAAACAACATAAATACAATTTAATAAAGCATAGGACAAAACAACATAAATACAATTTAATAAAGCATAGTTTAAAACAACATAAATACAATTTAATAAAGCATAGGATAAAACCGCAGAAATACAATTTAATAAAGCATAGGATAAAACAACATAAATACAATTTAATAAAGCATAGGATAAAACAACATAAATACAATTTAATGAAACATAGGATAAACAACATAAATACAATTTAATAAAGCATAGGACAAAACAACATAAATAGAATTTAATAAAGCATATGTTAAAACAACATAAATACAATTTAATAAAGCATAGGATAAAACAACATAAATAAAATTTTATAAAGCATAGGTTAAAACAACATAAATACAATTTAAGAAAGCATAGGATAAAACAACATAAATACATTTTAATAAAGCATAGGATAAAACAACATAAATACAATTTAATAAAGCATAGGTTAAAACAGCATAAATATAATTTAATAAAGCATAGGACAAAACAACATAAATACAATTTAATAAAGCATAGGATAAAACAACATAAATACAATTTAATAAAGCATAGGTTAAAACAGCATAAATATAATTTAATAAAGCATAGGTTAAAACAACATAAATACAATTTAATAAAGCATAGGATAAAACAACATAAATTCAATTTAATAAAGCATAGGATAAAACAACATAAATACAATTTAATAAAGCACAGGATAAAACAACATAAATAAAATTTAATAAAGCATAGGATAAAACAACATAAATAAAATTTAATAAAGCATAGGATAAAACAACGTAAATACAATTTAATAAAGCATAGGATAAAACAACATAAATAAAATTTAATAAAGCATAGGATAAAACAACATAAATACAATTTAATAAAGCATAGGATAAAACAACATAAATACAATTTAATAAAGCATAGGACAAAACAACATAAATACAATTTAATAAAGCATAGGATAAAACAACATAAATAAAATTTAATGAAACATAGGATAAACAACATCAATACAATTTAATAAAGCATAGACAAAACAACATAAATACAATTTAATAAAGCATATGTTAAAACAACATAAATACAATTTAATAAAGCATAAGATAAAATAACATGAATATAATTTAATAAAGCATAGGATAAAACAACATCAATACAATTTAATAAAGCATAGGACAAAACAACATAAATACAATTTAATAAAGCATAGGATAAAACAACATAAATACAATTTAATGAAACATAGGATAAACAACATAAATACAATTTAATAAAGCATAGACAAAACAACATAAATACAATTTAATAAAGCATATGTTAAAACAGCATAAATACAACTTAATAAAGCATAGGCTAAAACTACATAAATACAATTTATTAAAGCATAGGCTAAAACTACATAAATACAATTTATTAAAGCATAGGATAAAACAAATTAAATACAATTTAATAAAGCATAGGATAAAACAACATAAATTCAATTTAATAAAGCATAGGATAAAACAACATAAATACAATTTAATAAAGCATAGGACAAAACAACATAAATACAATTTAATAAAGCATAGGATAAAACAACATAAATACAATTTAATAAAGCATAGGCTAAAACTACATAAATACAATTTATTAAAGGATAGGATAAAACAAATTAAATACAATTTAATAAAGCATAGGATAAAACAACATAAATTCAATTTAATAAAGCATAGGATAAAACAACATAAATACAATTTAAAAAAGCATAGGATAAAACAACATAAATACAATTTAATAAAGCATAGGTTAAAACAACATAAATACAATTTAATAAAGCATAGGATAAAACAACATAAATACAATTTAATAAAGCATAGGATAAAACAACATAAATTCAATTTAATAAAGCATAGGATAAAACAACATAAATACAATTTAAAAAAGCATAGGATAAAACAACATAAATACAATTTAATAAAGCATAGGTTAAAACAACATAAATACAATTTAATAAAGCATAGGATAAAACAACATAAATACATTTTAATAAAGCAAAGGATAAAACAACATAAATACAATTTATAAAGCATAGGATAACACAACATAAATACAATTTAATAAAGCATAGGATAAAACAACATAAATACAATTTAATAAAGCATAGGATAAAACAACATAAATACAATTTAATAAAGCATAGGATAAAACAACATAAATACAATTTAATAAAGCATAGGATAAAACAACATAAATACAATTTAATAAAGCATAGGATAAAACAACATAAATACAATTTAATAAAGCATAGGATAAAACAACATAAATACAATTTAATAAAGCATAGGATAAAACAACATAAATAAAATTTAATAAAGCATAGGTTAAAACAACATAAATACAATTTAAGAAAGCATAGGATAAAACTACATAAATACATTTTAATAAAGCATAGGATAAAACAACATAAATACAATTTAATAAAGCATAGGATAAAACAACATAAATAAAATTTAATAAAGCATAGGTTAAACAACATAAATACAATTTAATAAAGCATAGGATAAAACAACATAAATACAATTTAATAAAGCATAGGATAAAACAACATAGATACAATTTAATAAAGCATAAGATAAAACAACATGAATACAATTTAATAAAGCATAGGTTAAAACAACATAAATACAATTTAAGAAAGCATAGGATAAAACTACATAAATACATTTTAATAAAGCAAAGGATAAAACAACATAAATACAATTTATAAAGCATAGGATAACACAACATAAATACAATTTAATAAAGCATAGGATAAAACAACATAAATACTTTTTAATAAAGCATAGGATAAAACCACATAAATACAATTTAATAAAGCATAGGATAAAACAACATAAATAAAATTTTATAAAGCATAGGTTAAAACAACATAAATACAATTTAATAAAGCATAGGACAAAACAACATAAATACAATTTAATAAAGCATAGTTTAAAACAACATAAATACAATTTAATAAAGCATAGGATAAAACCGCAGAAATACAATTTAATAAAGCATAGGATAAAACAACATAAATACAATTTAATAAAGCATAGGATAAAACAACATAAATACAATTTAATGAAACATAGGATAAACAACATAAATACAATTTAATAAAGCATAGGACAAAACAACATAAATAGAATTTAATAAAGCATATGTTAAAACAACATAAATACAATTTAATAAAGCATAGGATAAAACAACATAAATAAAATTTTATAAAGCATAGGTTAAAACAACATAAATACAATTTAAGAAAGCATAGGATAAAACAACATAAATACATTTTAATAAAGCATAGGATAAAACAACATAAATACAATTTAATAAAGCATAGGTTAAAACAGCATAAATATAATTTAATAAAGCATAGGACAAAACAACATAAATACAATTTAATAAAGCATAGGATAAAACAACATAAATACAATTTATAAAGCATAGGATAAAACAACATAAATACAATTTAATAAAGCATAGGATAAAACAACATAAATACAATTTAATAAAGCATAGGATAAAACAACATAAATACAATTTAATAAAGCATAGGCTAAAACTACATGAATACAATTTAATAAAGCATAGGATAAAACAAATTAAATACAATTTAATAAAGCATAGGATAAAACAACATAAATTTAATTTAATAAAGCATAGGAGAAAACAACAAAAATACAATTTAATAAAGCATAGGATAAAACAACATAAATACAATTTAATAAAGCATAAGATAAAACAACATGAATACAATTTAATAAAGCATAGGTTAAAACAACATAAATACAATTTAATAAAGCATAGGATAAAACAACATTAATACAATTTAATAAAGCATAGGTTAAAACAACATAAATACAATTTAATAAAGCATAGGATAAAACAACATAAATACAATTTATTAAAGCATAGTATAAAACAATATAAATAAAATTTAATAAAGCATAGGTTAAAACAACATAAATACAATTTAATAAAGCATAGGATAAAACAACATAAATACAATTTAATAAAGCATAGGATAAAACAACAGAAATACTTTTTAATAAAGCATAGGATAAAACCACATAAATACAATTTAATAAAGCACAGGATAAAACAACATAAATACAATTTAATAAAGCATAGGATAAAACAACATAAATACAATTTAATAAAGCATAGGATAAAACAACAGAAATACTTTTTAATAAAGCATAGGATAAAACCACATAAATACAATTTAATAAAGCACAGGATAAAACCACAGAAATACAATTTAATAAAGCATAGGATAAAACAACATAAATACAATTTAATAAAGCATAGGACAAAACAACATAAATACAATTTAATAAAGTATAGGATAAATCAACATAAATACAATTTAATGAAACATAGGATAAACAACATAAATACAATTTAATAAAGCACAGGACAAAACAACATAAATACAATTTAATAAAGCATATGTTAAAACAACATAAATACAATTTAATAAAGCATAAGATAAAACAACATGAATATAATTTAGTAAAGCATAAGATAAAACAACATGAATACAATTTAATAAAGCATAGGTTAAAACAACATAAATACAATTTAAGAAAGCATAGGATAAAACTACATAAATACATTTTAATAAAGCAAAAGATAAAACAACATAAATACAATTTAATAAAGCATAGGTTAAAACAACATAAATACAATTTAATAAAGCATAGGACAAAACAACATAAATACAATTTAATAAAGCATAGGATAAAACAACATAAATACAATTTATAAAGCATAGGATAAAACAACATAAATACAATTTAATAAAGCATAGGATAAAACAACATAAATAAAATTTAATAAAGCATAGGCTAAAACTACATAAATATAATTTAATAAAGCATAGGATAAAACAAATTAAATACAATTTAATAAAGCATAGGATAAAACAACATAAATAAAATTTAATAAAGCATAGGTTAAAACAACATAAATACAATTTAATAAAGCATAGGATAAAACAACATAAATACAATTTAATAAAGCATAGGATAAAACAACATAAATACAATTTAATAAAGCATAGGATAAAACAACATAAATACAATTTAATAAAGCATACGTTAAAACAACATAAATACAATTAAATAAAGCATAGGATAAAACAACATAAATACAATTTAATAAAGCATAGGTTAAAATCAACATAAATACAATTTAATAAAGCATAGGATAAAACAACATAAATTCAATTTAATAAAGCATAGGATAAAACAACATAAATACAATTTAATAAAGCACAGGATAAAACAACATAAATAAAATTTAATAAAGCATAGGATAAAACAACATAAATAAAATTTAATAAAGCATAGGATAAAACAACGTAAATACAATTTAATAAAGCATAGGATAAAACAACATAAATAAAATTTAATAAAGCATAGGATAAAACAACATAAATACAATTTAATAAAGCATAGGATAAAACAACATAAATACAATTTAATAAAGCATAGGACAAAACAACATAAATACAATTTAATAAAGCATAGGATAAAACAACATAAATAAAATTTAATGAAACATAGGATAAACACCATCAATACAATTTAATAAAGCATAGACAAAACAACATAAATACAATTTAATAAAGCATATGTTAAAACAACATAAATACAATTTAATAAAGCATAAGATAAAATAACATGAATATAATTTAATAAAGCATAGGATAAAACAACATCAATACAATTTAATAAAGCATAGGACAAAACAACATAAATACAATTTAATAAAGCATAGGATAAAACAACATAAATACAATTTAATGAAACATAGGATAAACAACATAAATACAATTTAATAAAGCATAGACAAAACAACATAAATACAATTTAATAAAGCATATGTTAAAACAGCATAAATACAATTTAATAAAGCATAGGCTAAAACTACATAAATACAATTTATTAAAGCATAGGCTAAAACTACATAAATACAATTTATTAAAGCATAGGATAAAACAAATTAAATACAATTTAATAAAGCATAGGATAAAACAACATAAATTCAATTTAATAAAGCATAGGATAAAACAACATAAATACAATTTAAAAAAGCATAGGATAAAACAACATAAATACAATTTAATAAAGCATAGGTTAAAACAACATAAATACAATTTAATAAAGCATAGGATAAAACAACATAAATACAATTTAATAAAGCATAGGATAAAACAACATAAATACAATTTAATAAAGCATAGGATAAAACAACATAAATACAATTTAATAAAGCATAGGATAAAACAACATAAATACAATTTAATAAAGCATAGGATAAAACAACATAAATACAATTTAATAAAGCATAGGATAAAACAACATAAATACAATTTAATAAAGCATAGTATAAAACAACATAAATAAAATTTAATAAAGCATAGGTTAAAACAACATAAATACAATTTAATAAAGCATAGGACAAAACAACATAAATACAATTTAATAAAGCATAGTTTAAAACAACATAAATACAATTTAAGAAAGCATAGGATAAAACTACATAAATACATTTTAATAAAGCATAGGATAAAACAACATAAATACAATTTAATAAAGCATAGGATAAAACAACATAAATAAAATTTAATAAAGCATAGGTTAAAACAACATGAATAAAATTTAATAAAGCATAGGTTAAAACAACATAAATACAATTTAAGAAAGCATAGGATAAAACTACATAAATACATTTTAATAAAGCATAGGATAAAACAACATAAATACAATTTAATAAAGCATAGGATAAAACAACATAAATGAAATTTAATAAAGCATAGGTTAAAACAACATAAATACAATTTAATAAAGCATAGTTTAAAACAACATAAATACAATTTAAGAAAGCATGGGATAAAACTACATAAATACATTTTAATAAAGCATAGGATAAAACAACATAAATACAATTTAATAAAGCATAGGATAAAACAACATAAATAAAATTTAATAAAGCATAGGTTAAAACAACATGAATAAAATTTAATAAAGCATAGGTTAAAACAACATAAATACAATTTAAGAAAGCATAGGATAAAACTACATAAATACATTTTAATAAAGCATAGGATAAAACAACATAAATACAATTTAATAAAGCATAGGATAAAACAACATAAATAAAATTTAATAAAGCATAGGTTAAACAACATAAATACAATTTAATAAAGCATAGGATAAAACAACATAAATACAATTTAATAAAGCATAGGATAAAACAACATAGATACAATTTAATAAAGCATAAGATAAAACAACATGAATACAATTTAATAAAGCATAGGTTAAAACAACATAAATACAATTTAAGAAAGCATAGGATAAAACTACATAAATACATTTTAATAAAGCAAAGGATAAAACAACATAAATACAATTTATAAAGCATAGGATAACACAACATAAATACAATTTAATAAAGCATAGGATAAAACAACATAAATACTTTTTAATAAAGCATAGGATAAAACCACATAAATACAATTTAATAAAGCATAGGATAAAACAACATAAATAAAATTTTATAAAGCATAGGTTAAAACAACATAAATACAATTTAATAAAGCATAGGACAAAACAACATAAATACAATTTAATAAAGCATAGTTTAAAACAACATAAATACAATTTAATAAAGCATAGGATAAAACCACAGAAATACAATTTAATAAAGCATAGGATAAAACAACATAAATACAATTTAATAAAGCATAGGATAAAACCACATAAATACAATTTAATAAAGCACAGGATAAAACAACATAAATACAATTTAATAAAGCATAGGATAAAACAACATAAATACAATTTAATAAAGCATAGGATAAAACAACAGAAATACTTTTTAATAAAGCATAGGATAAAACCACATAAATACAATTTAATAAAGCACAGGATAAAACCACAGAAATACAATTTAATAAAGCATAGGATAAAACAACATAAATACAATTTAATAAAGCATAGGACAAAACAACATAAATACAATTTAATAAAGTATAGGATAAATCAACAAAAATACAATTTAATGAAACATAGGATAAACAACATAAATACAATTTAATAAAGCACAGGACAAAACAACATAAATACAATTTAATAAAGCATATGTTAAAACAACATAAATACAATTTAATAAAGCATAAGATAAAACAACATGAATATAATTTAGTAAAGCATAAGATAAAACAACATGAATACAATTTAATAAAGCATAGGTTAAAACAACATAAATACAATTTAAGAAAGCATAGGATAAAACTACATAAATACATTTTAATAAAGCAAAGGATAAAACAACATAAATACAATTTAATAAAGCATAGGTTAAAACAACATAAATACAATTTAATAAAGCATAGGACAAAACAACATAAATACAATTTAATAAAGCATAGGATAAAACAACATAAATACAATTTATAAAGCATAGGATAAAACAACATAAATACAATTTAATAAAGCATAGGATAAAACAACATAAATAAAATTTAATAAAGCATAGGTTAAAACAACATAAATACAATTTAATAAAGCATAGGATAAAACAACATAAATACAATTTAATAAAGCATAGGATAAAACAACATAAATACAATTTAATAAAGCATAGGATAAAACAACATAAATACAATTTAATAAAGCATACGTTAAAACAACATAAATACAATTAAATAAAGCATAGGATAAAACAACATAAATACAATTTAATAAAGCATAGGTTAAAATCAACATAAATACAATTTAATAAAGCATAGGATAAAACAACATAAATTCAATTTAATAAAGCATAGGATAAAACAACATAAATACAATTTAATAAAGCACAGGATAAAACAACATAAATAAAATTTAATAAAGCATAGGATAAAACAACATAAATAAAATTTAATAAAGCATAGGATAAAACAACGTAAATACAATTTAATAAAGCATAGGATAAAACAACATAAATAAAATTTAATAAAGCATAGGATAAAACAACATAAATACAATTTAATAAAGCATAGGATAAAACAACATAAATACAATTTAATAAAGCATAGGACAAAACAACATAAATACAATTTAATAAAGCATAGGATAAAACAACATAAATAAAATTTAATGAAACATAGGATAAACACCATCAATACAATTTAATAAAGCATAGACAAAACAACATAAATACAATTTAATAAAGCATATGTTAAAACAACATAAATACAATTTAATAAAGCATAAGATAAAATAACATGAATATAATTTAATAAAGCATAGGATAAAACAACATCAATACAATTTAATAAAGCATAGGACAAAACAACATAAATACAATTTAATAAAGCATAGGATAAAACAACATAAATACAATTTAATGAAACATAGGATAAACAACATAAATACAATTTAATAAAGCATAGACAAAACAACATAAATACAATTTAATAAAGCATATGTTAAAACAGCATAAATACAATTTAATAAAGCATAGGCTAAAACTACATAAATACAATTTATTAAAGCATAGGCTAAAACTACATAAATACAATTTATTAAAGCATAGGATAAAACAAATTAAATACAATTTAATAAAGCATAGGATAAAACAACATAAATTCATTTTAATAAAGCATAGGATAAAACAACATAAATACAATTTAATAAAGCATAGGACAAAACAACATAAATACAATTTAATAAAGCATAGGATAAAACAACATAAATACAATTTAATAAAGCATAGGCTAAAACTACATAAATACAATTTATTAAAGCATAGGATAAAACAAATTAAATACAATTTAATAAGGCATAGGATAAAACAACATAAATTCAATTTAATAAAGCATAGGATAAAACAACATAAATACAATTTAAAAAAGCATAGGATAAAACAACATAAATACAATTTAATAAAGCATAGGTTAAAACAACATAAATACAATTTAATAAAGCATAGGATAAAACAACATAAATACAATTTAATAAAGCATAGGATAAAACAACATAAATACAATTTAATAAAGCATAGGATAAAACAACATAAATACAATTTAATAAAGCATAGGATAAAACAACATAAATACAATTTAATAAAGCATAGGATAAAACAACATAAATACAATTTAATAAAGCATAGGATAAAACAACATAAATACAATTTAATAAAGCATAGTATAAAACAACATAAATAAAATTTAATAAAGCATAGGTTAAAACAACATAAATACAATTTAATAAAGCATAGGACAAAACAACATAAATACAATTTAATAAAGCATAGTTTAAAACAACATAAATACAATTTAAGAAAGCATAGGATAAAACTACATAAATACATTTTAATAAAGCATAGGATAAAACAACATAAATACAATTTAATAAAGCATAGGATAAAACAACATAAATAAAATTTAATAAAGCATAGGTTAAAACAACATGAATAAAATTTAATAAAGCATAGGTTAAAACAACATAAATACAATTTAAGAAAGCATAGGATAAAACTACATAAATACATTTTAATAAAGCATAGGATAAAACAACATAAATACAATTTAATAAAGCATAGGATAAAACAACATAAATGAAATTTAATAAAGCATAGGTTAAAACAACATAAATACAATTTAATAAAGCATAGTTTAAAACAACATAAATACAATTTAAGAAAGCATGGGATAAAACTACATAAATACATTTTAATAAAGCATAGGATAAAACAACATAAATACAATTTAATAAAGCATAGGATAAAACAACATAAATAAAATTTAATAAAGCATAGGTTAAAACAACATGAATAAAATTTAATAAAGCATAGGTTAAAACAACATAAATACAATTTAAGAAATCATAGGATAAAACTACATAAATACATTTTAATAAAGCATAGGATAAAACAACATAAATACAATTTAATAAAGCATAGGATAAAACAACATAAATAAAATTTAATAAAGCATAGGTTAAACAACATAAATACAATTTAATAAAGCATAGGATAAAACAACATAAATACAATTTAATAAAGCATAGGATAAAACAACATAGATACAATTTAATAAAGCATAAGATAAAACAACATGAATACAATTTAATAAAGCCTGGTTAAAACAACATAAATACAATTTAAGAAAGCATAGGATAAAACTACATAAATACATTTTAATAAAGCAAAGGATAAAACAACATAAATACAATTTATAAAGCATAGGATAACACAACATAAATACAATTTAATAAAGCATAGGATAAAACAACATAAATACTTTTTAATAAAGCATAGGATAAAACCACATAAATACAATTTAATAAAGCATAGGATAAAACAACATAAATAAAATTTTATAAAGCATAGGTTAAAACAACATAAATACAATTTAATAAAGCATAGGACAAAACAACATAAATACAATTTAATAAAGCATAGTTTAAAACAACATAAATACAATTTAATAAAGCATAGGATAAAACCACAGAAATACAATTTAATAAAGCATAGGATAAAACAACATAAATACAATTTAATAAAGCATAGGATAAAACCACATAAATACAATTTAATAAAGCACAGGATAAAACAACATAAATACAATTTAATAAAGCATAGGATAAAACAACATAAATACAATTTAATAAAGCATAGGATAAAACAACAGAAATACTTTTTAATAAAGCATAGGATAAAACCACATAAATACAATTTAATAAAGCACAGGATAAAACCACAGAAATACAATTTAATAAAGCATAGGATAAAACAACATAAATACAATTTAATAAAGCATAGGACAAAACAACATAAATACAATTTAATAAAGTATAGGATAAATCAACAAAAATACAATTTAATGAAACATAGGATAAACAACATAAATACAATTTAATAAAGCACAGGACAAAACAACATAAATACAATTTAATAAAGCATATGTTAAAACAACATAAATACAATTTAATAAAGCATAAGATAAAACAACATGAATATAATTTAGTAAAGCATAAGATAAAACAACATGAATACAATTTAATAAAGCATAGGTTAAAACAACATAAATACAATTTAAGAAAGCATAGGATAAAACTACATAAATACATTTTAATAAAGCAAAGGATAAAACAACATAAATACAATTTAATAAAGCATAGGTTAAAACAACATAAATACAATTTAATAAAGCATAGGACAAAACAACATAAATACAATTTAATAAAGCATAGGATAAAACAACATAAATACAATTTATAAAGCATAGGATAAAACAACATAAATACAATTTAATAAAGCATAGGATAAAACAACATAAATAAAATTTAATAAAGCATAGGCTAAAACTACATAAATATAATTTAATAAAGCATAGGATAAAACAAATTAAATACAATTTAATAAAGCATAGGATAAAACAACATAAATAAAATTTAATAAAGCATAGGTTAAAACAACATAAATACAATTTAATAAAGCATAGGATAAAACAACATAAATACAATTTAATAAAGCATAGGATAAAACAACATAAATACAATTTAATAAAGCATAGGATAAAACAACATAAATACAATTTAATAAAGCATACGTTAAAACAACATAAATACAATTAAATAAAGCATAGGATAAAACAACATAAATACAATTTAATAAAGCATAGGTTAAAACAACATAAATACAATTTAATAAAGCATAGGATAAAACAACATAAATTCAATTTAATAAAGCATAGGATAAAACAACATAAATACAATTTAATAAAGCACAGGATAAAACAACATAAATAAAATTTAATAAAGCATTGGATAAAACAACATAAATAAAATTTAATAAAGCATAGGATAAAACAACGTAAATACAATTTAATAAAGCATAGGATAAAACAACATAAATAAAATTTAATAAAGCATAGGATAAAACAACATAAATACAATTTAATAAAGCATAGGATAAAACAACATAAATACAATTTAATAAAGCATAGGACAAAACAACATAAATACAATTTAATAAAGCATAGGATAAAACAACATAAATAAAATTTAATGAAACATAGGATAAACAACATCAATACAATTTAATAAAGCATAGACAAAACAACATAAATACAATTTAATAAAGCATATGTTAAAACAACATAAATACAATTTAATAAAGCATAAGATAAAATAACATGAATATAATTTAATAAAGCATAGGATAAAACAACATCAATACAATTTAATAAAGCATAGGACAAAACAACATAAATACAATTTAATAAAGCATAGGATAAAACAACATAAATACAATTTAATGAAACATAGGATAAACAACATAAATACAATTTAATAAAGCATAGACAAAACAACATAAATACAATTTAATAAAGCATATGTTAAAACAGCATAAATACAATTTAATAAAGCATAGGCTAAAACTACATAAATACAATTTATTAAAGCATAGGATAAAACAAATTAAATACAATTTAATAAAGCATAGGATAAAACAACATAAATTCAATTTAATAAAGCATAGGATAAAACAACATAAATACAATTTAATAAAGCATAGGACAAAACAACATAAATACAATTTAATAAAGCATAGGATAAAACAACATAAATACAATTTAATAAAGCATAGGCTAAAACTACATAAATACAATTTATTAAAGCATAGGATAAAACAAATTAAATACAATTTAATAAAGCATAGGATAAAACAACATAAATTCAATTTAATAAAGCATAGGATAAAACAACATAAATACAATTTAAAAAAGCATAGGATAAAACAACATAAATACAATTTAATAAAGCATAGGTTAAAACAACATAAATACAATTTAATAAAGCATAGGATAAAACAACATAAATACAATTTAATAAAGCATAGGATAAAACAACATAAATACAATTTAATAAAGCATAGGATAAAACAACATAAATACAATTTAATAAAGCATAGGATAAAACAACATAAATACAATTTAATAAAGCATAGGATAAAACAACATAAATACAATTTAATAAAGCATAGGATAAAACAACATAAATACAATTTAATAAAGCATAGGATAAAACAACATAAATAAAATTTAATAAAGCATAGGTTAAAACAACATAAATACAATTTAATAAAGCATAGGACAAAACAACATAAATACAATTTAATAAAGCATAGTTTAAAACAACATAAATACAATTTAAGAAAGCATAGGATAAAACTACATAAATACATTTTAATAAAGCATAGGATAAAACAACATAAATACAATTTAATAAAGCATAGGATAAAACAACATAAATAAAATTTAATAAAGCATAGGTTAAAACAACATGAATAAAATTTAATAAAGCATAGGTTAAAACAACATAAATACAATTTAAGAAAGCATAGGATAAAACTACATAAATACATTTTAATAAAGCATAGGATAAAACAACATAAATACAATTTAATAAAGCATAGGATAAAACAACATAAATGAAATTTAATAAAGCATAGGTTAAAACAACATAAATACAATTTAATAAAGCATAGTTTAAAACAACATAAATACAATTTAAGAAAGCATAGGATAAAACTACATAAATACATTTTAATAAAGCATAGGATAAAACAACATAAATACAATTTAATAAAGCATAGGATAAAACAACATAAATAAAATTTAATAAAGCATAGGTTAAAACAACATGAATAAAATTTAATAAAGCATAGGTTAAAACAACATAAATACAATTTAAGAAAGCATAGGATAAAACTACATAAATACATTTTAATAAAGCATAGGATAAAACAACATAAATACAATTTAATAAAGCATAGGATAAAACAACATAAATAAAATTTAATAAAGCATAGGTTAAACAACATAAATACAATTTAATAAAGCATAGGATAAAACAACATAAATACAATTTAATAAAGCATAGGATAAAACAACATAGATACAATTTAATAAAGCATAAGATAAAACAACATGAATACAATTTAATAAAGCATAGGTTAAAACAACATAAATACAATTTAAGAAAGCATAGGATAAAACTACATAAATACATTTTAATAAAGCAAAGGATAAAACAACATAAATACAATTTATAAAGCATAGGATAACACAACATAAATACAATTTAATAAAGCATAGGATAAAACAACATAAATACTTTTTAATAAAGCATAGGATAAAACCACATAAATACAATTTAATAAAGCATAGGATAAAACAACATAAATAAAATTTTATAAAGCATAGGTTAAAACAACATAAATACAATTTAATAAAGCATAGGACAAAACAACATAAATACAATTTAATAAAGCATAGTTTAAAACAACATAAATACAATTTAATAAAGCATAGGATAAAACCACAGAAATACAATTTAATAAAGCATAGGATAAAACAACATAAATACAATTTAATAAAGCATAGGATAAAACAACATAAATACAATTTAATGAAACATAGGATAAACAACATAAATACAATTTAATAAAGCATAGGACAAAACAACATAAATACAATTTAATAAAGCATAGGTAAAAACAACATAAATACAATTTATGAAAGCATAGGATAAAACTACATAAATACATTTTAATAAAGCATAGGATAAAACAACATAAATACAATTTAATAAAGCATAGGATAAAACAACATAAATAAAATTTAATAAAGCATAGGTTAAAACAACATGAATAAAATTTAATAAAGCACAGGATAAAACAACATAAATACAATTTAATAAAGCATAGGATAAAACAACATAAATACAATTTAATAAAGCATAGGATAAAACAACAGAAATACTTTTTAATAAAGCATAGGATAAAACCACATAAATACAATTTAATAAAGCACAGGATAAAACCACAGAAATACAATTTAATAAAGCATAGGATAAAACAACATAAATACAATTTAATAAAGCATAGGACAAAACAACATAAATACAATTTAATAAAGTATAGGATAAATCAACATAAATACAATTTAATGAAACATAGGATAAACAACATAAATACAATTTAATAAAGCACAGGACAAAACAACATAAATACAATTTAATAAAGCATATGTTAAAACAACATAAATACAATTTAATAAAGCATAAGATAAAACAACATGAATATAATTTAGGAAAGCATAAGATAAAACAACATGAATACAATTTAATAAAGCATAGGTTAAAACAACATAAATACAATTTAAGAAAGCATAGGATAAAACTACATAAATACATTTTAATAAAGCAAAGGATAAAACAACATAAATACAATTTAATAAAGCATAGGTTAAAACAACATAAATACAATTTAATAAAGCATAGGACAAAACAACATAAATACAATTTAATAAAGCATAGGATAAAACAACATAAATACACTTTATAAAGCATAGGATAAAACAACATAAATACAATTTAATAAAGCATAGGATAAAACAACATAAATAAAATTTAATAAAGCATAGGCTAAAACTACATAAATATAATTTAATAAAGCATAGGATAAAACAAATTAAATACAATTTAATAAAGCATAGGATAAAACAACATAAATAAAATTTAATAAAGCATAGGATAAAACAACATAAATACAATTTAATAAAGCATAGGATAAAACAACATAAATACAATTTAATAAAGCATAGGATAAAACAACATAAATACAATTTAATAAAGCATAGGATAAAACAACATAAATACAATTTAATAAAGCATAGGATAAAACAACATAAATACAATTTAATAAAGCATAGGATAAAACAACATAAATACAATTTAATAAAGCATAGGATAAAACAGCATAAATACAATTTAATAAAGCATACGTTAAAACAACATAAATACAATTAAATAAAGCATAGGATAAAACAACATAAATACAATTTAATAAAGCATAGGTTAAAACAACATAAATACAATTTAATAAAGCATAGGATAAAACAACATAAATTCAATTTAATAAAGCATAGGATAAAACAACATAAATACAATTTAATAAAGCACAGGATAAAACAACATAAATAAAATTTAATAAAGCATAGGATAAAACAACATAAATAAAATTTAATAAAGCATAGGATAAAACAACGTAAATACAATTTAATAAAGCATAGGATAAAACAACATAAATAAAATTTAATAAAGCATAGGATAAAACAACATAAATACAATTTAATAAAGCATAGGATAAAACAACATAAATACAATTTAATAAAGCATAGGACAAAACAACATAAATACAATTTAATAAAGCATAGGATAAAACAACATAAATAAAATTTAATGAAACATAGGATAAACAACATCAATACAATTTAATAAAGCATAGACAAAACAACATAAATACAATTTAATAAAGCATATGTTAAAACAACATAAATACAATTTAATAAAGCATAAGATAAAATAACATGAATATAATTTAATAAAGCATAGGATAAAACAACATCAATACAATTTAATAAAGCATAGGACAAAACAACATAAATACAATTTAATAAAGCATAGGATAAAACAACATAAATACAATTTAATGAAACATAGGATAAACAACATAAATACAATTTAATAAAGCATAGACAAAACAACATAAATACAATTTAATAAAGCATATGTTAAAACAGCATAAATACAATTTAATAAAGCATAGGCTAAGACTACATAAATACAATTTATTAAAGCATAGGCTAAAACTACATAAATACAATTTATTAAAGCATAGGATAAAACAAATTAAATACAATTTAATAAAGCATAGGATAAAACAACATAAATTCAATTTAATAAAGCATAGGATAAAACAACATAAATACAATTTAATAAAGCATAGGACAAAACAACATAAATACAATTTAATAAAGCATAGGATAAAACAACATAAATACAATTTAATAAAGCATAGGATAAGACTACATAAATACAATTTATTAAAGCATAGGCTAAAACTACATAAATACAATTTATTAAAGCATAGGATAAAACAAATTAAATACAATTTAATAAAGCATAGGATAAAACAACATAAATTCAATTTAATAAAGCATAGGATAAAACAACATAAATACAATTTAAAAAAGCATAGGATAAAACAACATAAATACAATTTAATAAAGCATAGGTTAAAACAACATAAATACAATTTAATAAAGCATAGGATAAAACAACATAAATACAATTTAATAAAGCATAGGATAAAACAACATAAATACAATTTAATAAAGCATAGGATAAAACAACATAAATACAATTTAATAAAGCATAGGATAAAACAACATAAATACAATTTAATAAAGCATAGGATAAAACAACATAAATACAATTTAATAAAGCATAGGATAAAACAACATAAATACAATTTAATAAAGCATAGGATAAAACAACATAAATAAAATTTAATAAAGCATAGGTTAAAACAACATAAATACAATTTAATAAAGCATAGGACAAAACAACATAAATACAATTTAATAAAGCATAGTTTAAAACAACATAAATACAATTTAAGAAAGCATAGGATAAAACTACATAAATACATTTTAATAAAGCATAGGATAAAACAACATAAATACAATTTAATAAAGCATAGGATAAAACAACATAAATAAAATTTAATAAAGCATAGGTTAAAACAACATGAATAAAATTTAATAAAGCATAGGTTAAAACAACATAAATACAATTTAAGAAAGCATAGGATAAAACTACATAAATACATTTTAATAAAGCATAGGATAAAACAACATAAATACAATTTAATAAAGCATAGGATAAAACAACATAAATGAAATTTAATAAAGCATAGGTTAAAACAACATAAATACAATTTAATAAAGCATAGTTTAAAACAACATAAATACAATTTAAGAAAGCATAGGATAAAACTACATAAATACATTTTAATAAAGCATAGGATAAAACAACATAAATACAATTTAATAAAGCATAGGATAAAACAACATAAATAAAATTTAATAAAGCATAGGTTAAAACAACATGAATACAATTTAATAAAGCATAGGTTAAAACAACATAAATACAATTTAAGAAAGCATAGGATAAAACTACATAAATACATTTTAATAAAGCATAGGATAAAACAACATAAATACAATTTAATAAAGTATAGGATAAAACAACATCAATAAAATTTAATAAAGCATAGGTTAAACAACATAAATACAATTTAATAAAGCATAGGATAAAACAACATAAATACAATTTAATAAAGCATAGGATAAAACAACATAGATACAATTTAATAAAGCATAAGATAAAACAACATGAATACAATTTAATAAAGCATAGGTTAAAACAACATAAATACAATTTAAGAAAGCATAGGATAAAACTACATAAATACATTTTAATAAAGCAAAGGATAAAACAACATAAATACAATTTATAAAGCATAGGAAAACACAACATAAATACAATTTAATAAAGCATAGGATAAAACAACATAAATACTTTTTAATAAAGCATAGGATAAAACCACATAAATACAATTTAATAAAGCATAGGATAAAACAACATAAATAAAATTTTATAAAGCATAGGTTAAAACAACATAAATACAATTTAATAAAGCATAGGACAAAACAACATAAATACAATTTAATAAAGCATAGTTTAAAACAACATAAATACAATTTAATAAAGCATAGGATAAAACCACAGAAATACAATTTAATAAAGCATAGGATAAAACAACATAAATACAATTTAATAAAGCATAGGATAAAACCACATAAATACAATTTAATAAAGCACAGGATAAAACAACATAAATACAATTTAATAAAGCATAGGATAAAACAACATAAATACAATTTAATAAAGCATAGGATAAAACAACAGAAATACTTTTTAATAAAGCATAGGATAAAACCACATAAATACAATTTAATAAAGCACAGGATAAAACCACAGAAATACAATTTAATAAAGCATAGGATAAAACAACATAAATACAATTTAATAAAGCATAGGACAAAACAACATAAATACAATTTAATAAAGTATAGGATAAATCAACATAAATACAATTTAATGAAACATAGGATAAACAACATAAATACAATTTAATAAAGCACAGGACAAAACAACATAAATACAATTTAATAAAGCATATGTTAAAACAACATAAATACAATTTAATAAAGCATAAGATAAAACAACATGAATATAATTTAGTAAAGCATAAGATAAAACAACATGAATACAATTTAATAAAGCATAGGTTAAAACAACATAAATACAATTTAAGAAAGCATAGGATAAAACTACATAAATACATTTTAATAAAGCAAAGGATAAAACAACATAAATACAATTTAATAAAGCATAGGTTAAAACAACATAAATACAATTTAATAAAGCATAGGACAAAACAACATAAATACAATTTAATAAAGCATAGGATAAAACAACATAAATACAATTTATAAAGCATAGGATAAAACAACATAAATACAATTTAATAAAGCATAGGATAAAACAACATAAATAAAATTTAATAAAGCATAGGCTAAAACTACATAAATATAATTTAATAAAGCATAGGATAAAACAAATTAAATACAATTTAATAAAGCATAGGATAAAACAACATAAATAAAATTTAATAAAGCATAGGTTAAAACAACATAAATACAATTTAATAAAGCATAGGATAAAACAAAATAAATACAATTTAATAAAGCATAGGATAAAACAACATAAATACAATTTAATAAAGCATAGGATAAAAGAACATAAATACAATTTAATAAAGCATACGTTAAAACAACATAAATACAATTAAATAAAGCATAGGATAAAACAACATAAATACAATTTAATAAAGCATAGGTTAAAACAACATAAATACAATTTAATAAAGCATAGGATAAAACAACATAAATTCAATTTAATAAAGCATAGGATAAAACAACATAAATACAATTTAATAAAGCACAGGATAAAACAACATAAATAAAATTTAATAAAGCATAGGATAAAACAACATAAATAAAATTTAATAAAGCATAGGATAAAACAACGTAAATACAATTTAATAAAGCATAGGATAAAACAACATAAATAAAATTTAATAAAGCATAGGATAAAACAACATAAATACAATTTAATAAAGCATAGGATAAAACAACATAAATACAATTTAATAAAGCATAGGACAAAACAACATAAATACAATTTAATAAAGCATAGGATAAAACAACATAAATAAAATTTAATGAAACATAGGATAAACAACATCAATACAATTTAATAAAGCATAGACAAAACAACATAAATACAATTTAATAAAGCATATGTTAAAACAACATAAATACAATTTAATAAAGCATAAGATAAAATAACATGAATATAATTTAATAAAGCATAGGATAAAACAACATCAATACAATTTAATAAAGCATAGGACAAAACAACATAAATACAATTTAATAAAGCATAGGATAAAACAACATAAATACAATTTAATGAAACATAGGATAAACAACATAAATACAATTTAATAAAGCATAGACAAAACAACATAAATACAATTTAATAAAGCATATGTTAAAACAGCATAAATACAATTTAATAAAGCATAGGCTAAAACTACATAAATACAATTTATTAAAGCATAGGCTAAAACTACATAAATACAATTTATTAAAGCATAGGATAAAACAAATTAAATACAATTTAATAAAGCATAGGATAAAACAACATAAATACAATTTAATGAAACATAGGATAAACAACATAAATACAATTTAATAAAGCATAGGACAAAACAACATAAATACAATTTAATAAAGCATAGGTAAAAACAACATAAATACAATTTATGAAAGCATAGGATAAAACTACATAAATACATTTTAATAAAGCATAGGATAAAACAACATAAATACAATTTAATAAAGCATAGGATAAAACAACATAAATAAAATTTAATAAAGCATAGGTTAAAACAACATGAATAAAATTTAATAAAGCATAGGTTAAAACAACATAAATACAATTTAAGAAAGCATAGGATAAAACTACATAAATACATTTTAATAAAGCATAGGATAAAACAACATAAATACAATTTAATAAAGCATAGGATAAAACAACATAAATAAAATTTAATAAAGCATAGGTTAAACAACATAAATACAATTTAATAAAGCATAGGATAAAACAACATAAATACAATTTAATAAAGCATAGGATAAAACAACATAGATACAATTTAATAAAGCATAAGATAAAACAACATGAATACAATTTAATAAAGCATAGGTTAAAACAACATAAATACAATTTAAGAAAGCATAGGATAAAACTACATAAATACATTTTAATAAAGCAAAGGATAAAACAACATAAATACAATTTATAAAGCATAGGATAACACAACATAAATACAATTTAATAAAGCATAGGATAAAACAACATAAATACTTTTTAATAAAGCATAGGATAAAACCACATAAATACAATTTAATAAAGCATAGGATAAAACAACATAAATAAAATTTTATAAAGCATAGGTTAAAACAACATAAATACAATTTAATAAAGCATACGACAAAACAACATAAATACAATTTAATAAAGCATAGTTTAAAACAACATAAATACAATTTAATAAAGCATAGGATAAAACCACAGAATACAATTTAATAAAGCATAGGATAAAACAACATAAATACAATTTAATAAAGCATAGGATAAAACAACATAAATACAATTTAATGAAACATAGGATAAACAACATAAATACAATTTAATAAAGCATAGGACAAAACAACATAAATAGAATTTAATAAAGCATATGTTAAAACAACATAAATACAATTTAATAAAGCATAGGATAAAACAACATAAATACTTTTTAATAAAGCATAGGATAAAACCACATAAATACAATTTAGTAAAGCATAGGATAAAACAACATAAATAAAATTTTATAAAGCATAGGTTAAAACAACATAAATACAATTTAATAAAGCATAAGATAAAACAACATGAATATAATTTAGTAAAGCATAAGATAAAACAACATGAATACAATTTAATAAAGCATAGGTTAAAACAACATAAATACAATTTAAGAAAGCATAGGATAAAACAACATAAATACATTTTAATAAAGCATAGGATAAAACAACATAAATACAATTTAATAAAGCATAGGTTAAAACAACATAAATATAATTTAATAAAGCATAGGACAAAACAACATAAATACAATTTAATAAAGCATAGGATAAAACAACATAAATACAATTTATAAAGCATAGGATAAAACAACATAAATACAATTTAATAAAGCATAGGATAAAGCAACATAAATACAATTTAATAAAGCATAGGCTAAAACTACATGAATACAATTTAATAAAGCATAGGATAAAACAAATTAAATACAATTTAATAAAGCATAGGATAAAACAACATAAATTCAATTTAATAAAGCATAGGAGAAAACAACAAAAATACAATTTAATAAAGCATAGGATAAAACAACATAAATACAATTTAATAAAGCATAAGATAAAACAACATGAATACAATTTAATAAAGCATAGGTTAAAACAACATAAATACAATTTAATAAAGCATAGGATAAAACAACATTAATACAATTTAATAAAGCATAGGTTAAAACAAAATAAATACAATTTAATAAAGCATAGGATAAAACAACATAAATACAATTTATTAAAGCATAGTATAAAACAATATAAATAAAATTTAATAAAGCATAGGTTAAAACAACATAAATACAATTTAATAAAGCATAGGATAAAACAACATAAATACAATTTAATAAAGCATAGGATAAAACAACAGAAATACTTTTTAATAAAGCATAGGATAAAACCACATAAATACAATTTAATAAAGCACAGGATAAAACAACATAAATACAATTTAATAAAGCATAGGATAAAACAACATAAATACAATTTAATAAAGCATAGGATAAAACAACAGAAATACTTTTTAATAAAGCATAGGATAAAACCACATAAATACAATTTCATAAAGCACAGGATAAAACCACAGAAATACAATTTAATAAAGCATAGGATAAAACAACATAAATACAATTTAATAAAGCATAGGACAAAACAACATAAATACAATTTAATAAAGTATAGGATAAATCAACATAAATACAATTTAATGAAACATAGGATAAACAACATAAATACAATTTAATAAAGCACAGGACAAAACAACATAAATACAATTTAATAAAGCATATGTTAAAACAACATAAATACAATTTAATAAAGCATAAGATAAAACAACATGAATATAATTTAGTAAAGCATAAGATAAAACAACATGAATACAATTTAATAAAGCATAGGTTAAAACAACATAAATACAATTTAAGAAAGCATAGGATAAAACTACATAAATACATTTTAATAAAGCAAAGGATAAAACAACATAAATACAATTTAATAAAGCATAGGTTAAAACAACATAAATACAATTTAATAAAGCATAGGACAAAACAACATAAATACAATTTAATAAAGCATAGGATAAAACAACATAAATACAATTTATAAAGCATAGGATAAAACAACATAAATACAATTTAATAAAGCATAGGATAAAACAACATAAATAAAATTTAATAAAGCATAGGCTAAAACTACATAAATATAATTTAATAAAGCATAGGATAAAACAAATTAAATACAATTTAATAAAGCATAGGATAAAACAACATAAATAAAATTTAATAAAGCATAGGTTAAAACAACATAAATACAATTTAATAAAGCATAGGATAAAACAACATAAATACAATTTAATAAAGCATAGGATAAAACAACATAAATACAATTTAATAAAGCATAGGATAAAACAACATAAATACAATTTAATAAAGCATACGTTAAAACAACATAAATACAATTAAATAAAGCATAGGATAAAACAACATAAATACAATTTAATAAAGCATAGGTTAAAACAACATAAATACAATTTAATAAAGCATAGGATAAAACAACATAAATTCAATTTAATAAAGCATAGGATAAAACAACATAAATACAATTTAATAAAGCACAGGATAAAACAACATAAATAAAATTTAATAAAGCATAGGATAAAACAACATAAATAAAATTTAATAAAGCATAGGATAAAACAACGTAAATACAATTTAATAAAGCATAGGATAAAACAACATAAATAAAATTTAATAAAGCATAGGATAAAACAACATAAATACAATTTAATAAAGCATAGGATAAAACAACATAAATACAATTTAATAAAGCATAGGTTAAAACAACATAAATGCAATTTAATCAAGCATAGGATAAAACAACATAAATACAATTTAATATAGCATATGATAAAACAACATAAATAAAATTTAATAAAGCATAGGATAAAACAACATAAATACAATTTAATAAAGCATAGGATAAAACAACATAAATACAATTTAATAAAGCATAGGATAAAACAACATAAATACAATTTAATAAAGCATAGGATAAAACAACATAAATACAATTTAATAAAGCATAGGATAAAACAACATAAATACAATTTAATGAAACATAGGATAAACAACATAAATACAATTTAATAAAGCATAGGACAAAACAACATAAATACAATTTAATAAAGCATAGGTTAAAACAACATAAATACAATTTAATAAAGCATCGGACAAAACAACATAAATACAATTTAATAAAGCATAGGATAAAACAACATAAATACAATTTATAAAGCATAGGATAAAACAACATAAATACAATTTAATAAAGCATAGGATAAAACAACATAAATACAATTTAATAAAGCATAGGATAAAACTACATAAATACATTTTAATAAAGCATAGGATAAAACAACATAAATACAATTTAATAAAGCATAGGATAAAACAACATAAATAAAATTTAATAAAGCATAGGTTAAAACAACATGAATAAAATTTAATAAAGCATAGGTTAAAACAACATAAATACAATATAAGAAAGCATAGGATAAAACTACATAAATACATTTTAATAAAGCATAGGATAAAACAACATAAATACAATTTAATAAAGCATAGGATAAAACAACATAAATAAAATTTAATAAAGCATAGGTTAAACAACATAAATACAATTTAATAAAGCATAGGATAAAACAACATAAATACAATTTAATAAAGCATAGGATAAAACAACATAGATACAATTTAATAAAGCATAAGATAAAACAACATGAATACAATTAAATAAAGCATAGGTTAAAACAACATAAATACAATTTAAGAAAGCATAGGATAAAACTACATAAATACATTTTAATAAAGCAAAGGATAAAACAACATAAATACAATTTATAAAGCATAGGATAACACAACATAAATACAATTTAATAAAGCATAGGATAAAACAACATAAATACTTTTTAATAAAGCATAGGATAAAACCACATAAATACAATTTAATAAAGCATAGGATAAAACAACATAAATAAAATTTTATAAAGCATAGGTTAAAACAACATAAATACAATTTAATAAAGCATAGGACAAAACAACATAAATACAATTTAATAAAGCATAGTTTAAAACAACATAAATACAATTTAATAAAGCATAGGATAAAACCACAGAAATACAATTTAATAAAGCATAGGACAAAACAACATAAATAGAATTTAATAAAGCATATGTTAAAACAACATAAATACAATTTAATAAAGCATAGGATAAAACAACATAAATACTTTTTAATAAAGCATAGGATAAAACCACATAAATACAATTTAGTAAAGCATAGGATAAAACAACATAAATAAAATTTTATAAAGCATAGGTTAAAACAACATAAATACAATTTAATAAAGCATAAGATAAAACAACATGAATATAATTTAGTAAAGCATAAGATAAAACAACATGAATACAATTTAATAAAGCATAGGTTAAAACAACATAAATACAATTTAAGAAAGCATAGGATAAAACAACATAAATACATTTTAATAAAGCATAGGATAAAACAACATAAATACAATTTAATAAAGCATAGGTTAAAACAACATAAATATAATTTAATAAAGCATAGGACAAAACAACATAAATACAATTTAATAAAGCATAGGATAAAACAACATAAATACAATTTATAAAGCATAGGATAAAACAACATAAATACAATTTAATAAAGCATAGGATAAAACAACATAAATACAATTTAATAAAGCATAGGATAAAACAACATAAATACAATTTAATAAAGCATAGGCTAAAACTACATGAATACAATTTAATAAAGCATAGGATAAAACAAATTAAATACAATTTAATAAAGCATAGGATAAAACAACATAAATTCAATTTAATAAAGCATAGGAGAAAACAACAAAAATACAATTTAATAAAGCATAGGATAAAACAACATAAATACAATTTAATAAAGCATAAGATAAAACAACATGAATATAATTTAATAAAGCATAGGTTAAAACAACATAAATACAATTTAATAAAGCATAGGATAAAACAACATTAATACAATTTAATAAAGCATAGGTTAAAACAACATAAATACAATTTAATAAAGCATAGGATAAAACAACATAAATACAATTTATTAAAGCATAGTATAAAACAATATAAATAAAATTTAATAAAGCATAGGTTAAAACAACATAAATACAATTTAATAAAGCATAGGATAAAACAACATAAATACAATTTAATAAAGCATAGGATAAAACAACAGAAATACTTTTTAATAAAGCATAGGATAAAACCACATAAATACAATTTAATAAAGCACAGGATAAAACAACATAAATACAATTTAATAAAGCATAGGATAAAACAACATAAATACAATTTAATAAAGCATAGGATAAAACAACAGAAATACTTTTTAATAAAGCATAGGATAAAACCACATAAATACAATTTAATAAAGCACAGGATAAAACTACAGAAATACAATTTAATAAAGCATAGGATAAAACAATATAAATACAATTTAATAAAGCATAGGACAAAACAACATAAATACAATTTAATAAAGTATAGGATAAATCAACATAAATACAATTTAATGAAACATAGGATAAACAACATAAATACAATTTAATAAAGCACAGGACAAAACAACATAAATACAATTTAATAAAGCATATGTTAAAACAACATAAATACAATTTAATAAAGCATAAGATAAAACAACATGAATATAATTTAGTAAAGCATAAGATAAAACAACATGAATACAATTTAATAAAGCATAGGTTAAAACAACATAAATACAATTTAAGAAAGCATAGGTTAAAACAACATAAATACAATTTAATAAAGCATAGGACAAAACAACATAAATACAATTTAATAAAGCATAGGATAAAACAACATAAATACAATTTATAAAGCATAGGATAAAACAACATAAATACAATTTAATAAAGCATAGGATAAAACAACATAAATAAAATTTAATAAAGCATAGGCTAAAACTACATAAATATAATTTAATAAAGCATAGGATAAAACAAATTAAATACAATTTAATAAAGCATAGGATAAAACAACATAAATAAAATTTAATAAAGCATAGGTTAAAACAACATAAATACAATTTAATAAAGCATAGGATAAAACAACATAAATACAATTTAATAAAACATAGGATAAAACAACATAAATACAATTTAATAAAGCATAGGATAAAACAACATAAATACAATTTAATAAAGCATACGTTAAAACAACATAAATACAATTAAATAAAGCATAGGATAAAACAACATAAATACAATTTAATAAAGCATAGGTTAAAACAACATAAATACAATTTAATAAAGCATAGGATAAAACAACATAAATTCAATTTAATAAAGCATAGGATAAAACAACATAAATACAATTTAATAAAGCACAGGATAAAACAACATAAATAAAATTTAATAAAGCATAGGATAAAGCAACATAAATAAAATTTAATAAAGCATAGGATAAAACAACGTAAATACAATTTAATAAAGCATAGGATAAAACAACATAAATAAAATTTAATAAAGCATAGGATAAAACAACATAAATACAATTTAATAAAGCATAGGATAAAACAACATAAATACAATTTAATAAAGCATAGGACAAAACAACATAAATACAATTTAATAAAGCATAGGATAAAAAAACATAAATAAAATTTAATGAAACATAGGATAAACAACATCAATACAATTTAATAAAGCATAGACAAAACAACATAAATACAATTTAATGAAGCATATGTTAAAACAACATAAATACAATTTAATAAAGCATAAGATAAAATAACATGAATATAATTTAATAAAGCATAGGATAAAACAACATCAATACAATTTAATAAAGCATAGGACAAAACAACATAAATACAATTTAATAAAGCATAGGATAAAACAACATAAATACAATTTAATGAAACATAGGATAAACAACATAAATACAATTTAATAAAGCATAGACAAAACAACATAAATACAATTTAATAAAGCATATGTTAAAACAGCATAAATACAATTTAATAAAGCATAGGCTAAAACTACATAAATACAATTTATTAAAGCATAGGCTAAAACTACATAAATACAATTTATTAAAGCATAGGATAAAACAAATTAAATACAATTTAATAAAGCATAGGATAAAACAACATAAATTCAATTTAATAAAGCATAGGATAAAACAACATAAATACAATTTAATAAAGCATAGGACAAAACAACATAAATACAATTTAATAAAGCATAGGATAAAACAACATAAATACAATTTAATAAAGCATAGGCTAAAACTACATAAATACAATTTATTAAAGCATAGGATAAAACAAATTAAATACAATTTAATAAAGCATAGGATAAAACAACATAAATTCAATTTAATAAAGCATAGGATAAAACAACATAAATACAATTTAAAAAAGCATAGGATAAAACAACATAAATACAATTTAATAAAGCATAGGTTAAAACAACATAAATACAATTTAATAAAGCATAGGATAAAACAACATAAATACAATTTAATAAAGCATAGGATAAAACAACATAAATACAATTTAATAAAGCATAGGATAAAACAACATAAATACAATTTAATAAAGCATAGGATAAAACAACATAAATACAATTTAATAAAGCATAGGATAAAACAACATAAATACAATTTAATAAAGCATAGGATAAAACAACATAAATACAATTTAATAAAGCATAGGATAAAACAACATAAATAAAATTTAATAAAGCATAGGTTAAAACAACATAAATACAATTTAATAAAGCATAGGACAAAACAACATAAATACAATTTAATAAAGCATAGTTTAAAACAACATAAATACAATTTAAGAAAGCATAGGATAAAACTACATAAATACATTTTAATAAAGCATAGGATAAAACAACATAAATACAATTTAATAAAGCATAGGATAAAACAACATAAATAAAATTTAATAAAGCATAGGTTAAAACAACATGAATAAAATTTAATAAAGCATAGGTTAAAACAACATAAATACAATTTAAGAAAGCATAGGATAAAACTACATAAATACATTTTAATAAAGCATAGGATAAAACAACATAAATACAATTTAATAAAGCATAGGATAAAACAACATAAATGAAATTTAATAAAGCATAGGTTAAAACAACATAAATACAATTTAATAAAGCATAGTTTAAAACAACATAAATACAATTTAAGAAAGCATAGGATAAAACTACATAAATACATTTTAATAAAGCATAGGATAAAACAACATAAATACAATTTAATAAAGCATAGGATAAAACAACATAAATAAAATTTAATAAAGCATAGGTTAAAACAACATGAATAAAATTTAATAAAGCATAGGTTAAAACAACATAAATACAATTTAAGAAAGCATAGGATAAAACTACATAAATACATTTTAATAAAGCATAGGATAAAACAACATAAATACAATTTAATAAAGCATAGGATAAAACAACATAAATAAAATTTAATAAAGCATAGGTTAAACAACATAAATACAATTTAATAAAGCATAGGATAAAACAACATAAATACAATTTAATAAAGCATAGGATAAAACAACATAGATACAATTTAATAAAGCATAAGATAAAACAACATGAATACAATTTAATAAAGCATAGGTTAAAACAACATAAATACAATTTAAGAAAGCATAGGATAAAACTACATAAATACATTTTAATAAAGCAAAGGATAAAACAACATAAATACAATTTATAAAGCATAGGATAACACAACATAAATACAATTTAATAAAGCATAGGATAAAACAACATAAATACTTTTTAATAAAGCATAGGATAAAACCACATAAATACAATTTAATAAAGCATAGGATAAAACAACATAAATAAAATTTTATAAAGCATAGGTTAAAACAACATAAATACAATTTAATAAAGCATAGGACAAAACAACATAAATACAATTTAATAAAGCATAGTTTAAAACAACATAAATACAATTTAATAAAGCATAGGATAAAACCACAGAAATACAATTTAATAAAGCATAGGATAAAACAACATAAATACAATTTAATAAAGCATAGGATAAAACAACATAAATACAATTTAATGAAACATAGGATAAACAACATAAATACAATTTAATAAAGCATAGGACAAAACAACATAAATACAATTTAATAAAGCATAGGTAAAAACAACATAAATACAATTTATGAAAGCATAGGATAAAACTACATAAATACATTTTAATAAAGCATAGGATAAAACAACATAAATACAATTTAATAAAGCATAGGATAAAACAACATAAATAAAATTTAATAAAGCATAGGTTAAAACAACATGAATAAAATTTAATAAAGCATAGGTTAAAACAACATAAATACAATTTAAGAAAGCATAGGATAAAACTACATAAATACATTTTAATAAAGCATAGGATAAAACAACATAAATACAATTTAATAAAGCATAGGATAAAACAACATAAATAAAATTTAATAAAGCATAGGTTAAACAACATAAATACAATTTAATAAAGCATAGGATAAAACAACATAAATACAATTTAATAAAGCATAGGATAAAACAACATAGATACAATTTAATAAAGCATAAGATAAAACAACATGAATACAATTTAATAAAGCATAGGTTAAAACAACATAAATACAATTTAAGAAAGCATAGGATAAAACTACATAAATACATTTTAATAAAGCAAAGGATAAAACAACATAAATACAATTTATAAAGCATAGGATAACACAACATAAATACAATTTAATAAAGCATAGGATAAAACAACATAAATACTTTTTAATAAAGCATAGGATAAAACCACATAAATACAATTTAATAAAGCATAGGATAAAACAACATAAATAAAATTTTATAAAGCATAGGTTAAAACAACATAAATACAATTTAATAAAGCATACGACAAAACAACATAAATACAATTTAATAAAGCATAGTTTAAAACAACATAAATACAATTTAATAAAGCATAGGATAAAACCACAGAATACAATTTAATAAAGCATAGGATAAAACAACATAAATACAATTTAATAAAGCATAGGATAAAACAACATAAATACAATTTAATGAAACATAGGATAAACAACATAAATACAATTTAATAAAGCATAGGACAAAACAACATAAATAGAATTTAATAAAGCATATGTTAAAACAACATAAATACAATTTAATAAAGCATAGGATAAAACAACATAAATACTTTTTAATAAAGCATAGGATAAAACCACATAAATACAATTTAGTAAAGCATAGGATAAAACAACATAAATAAAATTTTATAAAGCATAGGTTAAAACAACATAAATACAATTTAATAAAGCATAAGATAAAACAACATGAATATAATTTAGTAAAGCATAAGATAAAACAACATGAATACAATTTAATAAAGCATAGGTTAAAACAACATAAATACAATTTAAGAAAGCATAGGATAAAACAACATAAATACATTTTAATAAAGCATAGGATAAAACAACATAAATACAATTTAATAAAGCATAGGTTAAAACAACATAAATATAATTTAATAAAGCATAGGACAAAACAACATAAATACAATTTAATAAAGCATAGGATAAAACAACATAAATACAATTTATAAAGCATAGGATAAAACAACATAAATACAATTTAATAAAGCATAGGATAAAACAACATAAATACAATTTAATAAAGCATAGGCTAAAACTACATGAATACAATTTAATAAAGCATAGGATAAAACAAATTAAATACAATTTAATAAAGCATAGGATAAAACAACATAAATTCAATTTAATAAAGCATAGGAGAAAACAACAAAAATACAATTTAATAAAGCATAGGATAAAACAACATAAATACAATTTAATAAAGCATAAGATAAAACAACATGAATACAATTTAATAAAGCATAGGTTAAAACAACATAAATACAATTTAATAAAGCATAGGATAAAACAACATTAATACAATTTAATAAAGCATAGGTTAAAACAAAATAAATACAATTTAATAAAGCATAGGATAAAACAACATAAATACAATTTATTAAAGCATAGTATAAAACAATATAAATAAAATTTAATAAAGCATAGGTTAAAACAACATAAATACAATTTAATAAAGCATAGGATAAAACAACATAAATACAATTTAATAAAGCATAGGATAAAACAACAGAAATACTTTTTAATAAAGCATAGGATAAAACCACATAAATACAATTTAATAAAGCACAGGATAAAACAACATAAATACAATTTAATAAAGCATAGGATAAAACAACATAAATACAATTTAATAAAGCATAGGATAAAACAACAGAAATACTTTTTAAAAAAGCATAGGATAAAACCACATAAATACAATTTCATAAAGCACAGGATAAAACCACAGAAATACAATTTAATAAAGCATAGGATAAAACAACATAAATACAATTTAATAAAGCATAGGACAAAACAACATAAATACAATTTAATAAAGTATAGGATAAATCAACATAAATACAATTTAATGAAACATAGGATAAACAACATAAATACAATTTAATAAAGCACAGGACAAAACAACATAAATACAATTTAATAAAGCATATGTTAAAACAACATAAATACAATTTAATAAAGCATAAGATAAAACAACATGAATATAATTTAGTAAAGCATAAGATAAAACAACATGAATACAATTTAATAAAGCATAGGTTAAAACAACATAAATACTGTTATGTTCTGCTACCAAAGCTAAGGAAAGAGAGGAGATCTGTCCCTACTATAAGACTCAGCTGAATCCCTACGATGTAACAGGGAACCTGATCCTGCGATCAGACCTGCTAAAGTCCTAATCTAGTCTGTACGAAGACCTATAGATGTGGGGAGGAAATCCCTACAGGTACTAAGGACTGGGAGGAATATGGGACACCTCCTAACAGAAATAGTAGCAGACAGACGAACAAACAAAATAGATAGAACATAGAGGTCCGTAGACCAAGCAAACTAACAGAGTTAGATACAGAGCACAGGCTAGCCAGAAAGTAGATATACAATAAAGTCCAGCAAAGCCAGAAGGGCGGAGCAGGATTAAATAGGCCAACAAGGTCATGTGACCAGCAAAGGAAAAAAAACCTAACAGCAAGGTTCTAACAGTACCCCCCCTTCTAAGAGGATCCTCCGGATCCCCTAGGACCAGGCTTATCAGGAAATCTCCTGTGAAACGCTCTGATAAGTCTGGACGCGGAAACATCATCTGACCTCACCCAAGAGTTATCCTCGGGTCCGAAACCTTTCCAGGCCACAAGATACTGCAAACTACCTCTATACCGTCTAGAGTCAAGGATGCGAGAAATTTCATATTCCCCGTCCTCCACCACCGGAGGAACAGAGGCAGAGGCGTCACCATCCGACACGACAGCTTTTTTTAACAGAGAGACATGAAAGACCGGATTAATTCTCCAGGAGGTAGGAACCTCCAACCTAACAGCAGATTGGTTGACAACCTGAAGCACCTTAAAGGGCCCTACAAACTTGGGACCCAATTTCTTAGAAGGAATCCTCAACCGCAGATTCCTAGAGGACAACCAAACCATGTCACCAACAGCGAACAAAACCTCCTGTCGTTTCCTATCAAAGTAGTCTTTAGATTTTCTGTTGGCCTCCTGAAGATTACCACGCACATCCGTCCAAACTCTTTCCAAATCACCGGAAAAATTCTCCTCCTCAGGCACGGCAGATCCCAACTTGGAGAACGACCCAAACGACGGATGTCTCCCAGAACAACAAAAAAAAGGCGAACAACCAGCAGAAGAAGATGTATGATTGTTCAGAGCAAATTCGGCAAGTGGCAGAAACTCAGACCACCCCTCTTGATTGTCTGCCACAAAACAACGCAAGAACTGCTCAACATCCTGGTTTTTCCTTTCTGTTTGGCCATTAGATTCAGGATGGTATCCGGACGAAAACGACAAATGAATTCCCAACCTGTCACAAAAGGCACGCCAAAAACGAGCCACGAACTGAGGACCCCTATCAGAAACAATGTCAGTAGGAACGCCATGAAGTCTGACAATTTCCTTGACAAAGGCCTTAGCGAGAGTTTTAGCGCAGGGCAGTTTGACGAAGGGAACCAAGTGACACATCTTGCTAAAACGGTCCACGACCACCCAGATGACAGTAAAACCCTCAGAGGGGGGAAGGTCAGTTATAAAGTCCATAGCCAAATGTGTCCAAGGAGCACTGGGGACCTCCAAAGGACAAAGCAACCCCGCAGCAGGAGTATGTGAGGACTTGGATCTAGCACATATAGTACATTGGCGCACCCACTTAATGACTTCCTTCTGCCATCCAGGCCACCAAAAACTGCGACCCACCAGTCTCTTGGTCTCAGAGATTCCGGGATGACCTGCCAACCGAGATTCGTGACACTCAACAAACAAATCTCTCCTAAAGGTCCCAGGCACAAACAACCTCCCATGAGGAGTGTTAGATGGGGCATTCTCCTGTGCTTTAAGAATCTCATCTTCCAAAACGGAGTCTAAAGCAGCTATCACAACACCTTCTTGTAAAATGTTTTCCTCTTTCTCAGCACCGACTATGGGAGAAAAACTGCGAGACAAGGCATCCGCCTTAACATTCTTAGTACCAGGGATGTAAGTAACGGAGAAATTAAACCGCGAGAAAAACAGTGCCCACCTAGCCTGACGGGCATTCAGGCGCTTGGCAGCATCAAGATATATCAGATTTTTATGATCCGTAAGAACCTGAACGGGAAATTCCGCACCTTCCAAGAAGTGGCGCCAGTGTTCAAATGTGAGTTTAATAGCCAATAATTCCCGATTACCAATATCGTAATTCAATTCAGTCTCCGAAAATTTTTTGGAAAAAAAAGGCACAAGGATGTAATCCATCCCCGTTATCCTGAGACAATACTGCGCCAACCCCCACAGAGGAAGCATCAACCTCAACCAAAAACGGCCTAGTAACATCAGGCTGCATAAGGATGGGAGCAGAGGTGAACCTCTCCTTGAGATACACAAAAGCTTCAATGGCCTCAGAAGACCACTGAACAGCATCAGCACCTTTCCTGGTGAGATCAGTCAGAGGTTTGACAATACTAGAAAAATTTTTTATGAATTTTCTATAGTAATTGGCGAAACCCAAAAACCTCTGTATCGATTTCAAACCAATAGGCCTAGGCCATTCCTGCACAGCCTGAACCTTAACCGGATCCATCTCAAAACCTTTGCTGGAGATAATGTAGCCCAAAAAACTAATTCTCTGTACAGCGAACTCACATTTCTCCAGCTTAGCAAAAAGCGAATTGTCCATTAATAACTGTAATACCTCACGCACGCTCCGCCAATGAGACTCCAGATCTGGCGAATAAATCAAAATGTCATCCAAATACACAACCACATTTTTACCAATCAAAGGTCTAAGGATGTCATTAATCAGATTCTGAAAAAATGCAGGAGCATTAGTAAGACCAAAAGGCATAACCAGATTCTCAAAATGACCCACAGGAGTGTTAAAAGCAGTCTTCCATTCATCACCCTCCTTCATGCGCAACAGATTGTATGCCCCCTTAAGGTCAATTTTAGAGAACCACTTGGCCCCCAATAACTGGTTAAACAGATCAGGAATCAATGGCAGTGGGTAAGGATTGCGTACCGTAATTTTGTTAATCTCACGGAAATCCAGACAAGGACGTAAACCACCGTCCTTTTTTTTTACAAAAAAAAATCCAACCGCCACAGGAGACTTAGAGGGCCTAATGTGACCGGCGGCCAAACTTGTCTGTATGTATTCCTCCAAAGCCTTCCTCTCAGGAATAGTAAGGTTAAATAAACGACTTTTAGGAAGAGTCGCTCCAGGGACAAATTCAATAGAACAATCATAGTCTCTATGGGGAGGCAAAACCTGCGATTCCTTCTCAGAAAAAACTCTCCAAAAATCCTGAATAGGAACAGGCAATTCTCCCCTATCCAAAGCTGCAATACGCCCGTTACAACACTTGTCATAACATTTATGGCTCCAGGATTTAATTTCACTGGTAGACCAATCCAGTACAGGATTGTGAAATTTTAACCAGGGCAAACCCAATATTACTGGAGAAGGCAAGTTATTCAACACTACCAAATCCAATTTCTCATGGTGAACACCATTAATAGTGAGAGGAAATTCACTGACCTTGAGAGTAATATTCTTCAAAGGGGAGCCATCCACAGAAACCACAGCAATGGGGGATGATAAAGGTTCAGGTTTTAAATTGAGTTTTTCCACGAATCCCCCATCAATTACATTCAATGTAGACCCGCAATCAACAAACACCCGAAATTCCATTAATTTTTCCTGAGCAATCGTGGAAGCAGCTAAAAATATACCCTTGGAATTTAAACAGGCAATACGGGCGTGACTGACCATTTTTTTTTCTTTCTTCATACGAAGCTCACAGCCTTTAATCAAATGACCAGATTTTCCGCAATAGTAACACAAGCCTTCTGAAAAACGACGATCTTTTTCTTGAGAGCGAGGTGCCACCGATCCAAACTCCATCGGTTCACCACTGTTAGTACACACATTATCATAACCAGAAACTGACATAGCAGAGGATTTGCTCTCATTAACCCTAGCACGCAGTCTCCTATCCACCCGTATAGCTAATTGCATAGCCTGTTGTAAATCCTCAGGTGTAGGATAAGCAATTAGCAGGTCTTTAACCCTTTCACTGAGCCCAGCAAGAAATAGACTTTTCAGAGCAGAATCGTTCCACCCTGTTTGAGTAGACCAACGACGAAAATGTGTACAATATTTTTCTACAGTACCAGATCCTTGTTTTAGACGTCTCAACTCAGTCTCAGCTGATGCGACACGGTCAGGATCATCATATAATAGTCCTAAAGCAGAAAAAAAACTATCCACTGATCTGAAGCATGTATCACTAGGTTGCAAAGAAAAGGCCCACTCCTGAGGCTCTTTGCGCAAAAGTGACATTATGAACCCTACGCGCTGGGATTCATCCCCAGAGGACTTGGGTCTCAAACGAAAATACAATAAGCAAGCATTTTTAAATGAAAAAAATTCTCGATGTTCACCAAAAAATAAATCCGGCAAACATACCTTAGGCTCCAAGAAATATGCTCCAGGACAGTTACTCACGTGCTGACGGAGCTCGGCCACTTCCAGAGAGAGTCCCTGCAGGTGTTTAGCCAAATCCTGAACCGACACCATGATGGAACAAAAAAAAAAAAAAAAAAAAAATCTTTCCTTAGAGAATTTGCAGGCTGGACTTACTGTTATGTTCTGCTACCAAAGCTAAGGAAAGAGAGGAGATCTGTCCCTACTATAAGACTCAGCTGAATCCCTACGATGTAACAGGGAACCTGATCCTGCGATCAGACCTGCTAAAGTCCTAATCTAGTCTGTACGAAGACCTATAGATGTGGGGAGGAAATCCCTACAGGTACTAAGGACTGGGAGGAATATGGGACACCTCCTAACAGAAATAGTAGCAGACAGACGAACAAACAAAATAGATAGAACATAGAGGTCCGTAGACCAAGCAAACTAACAGAGTTAGATACAGAGCACAGGCTAGCCAGAAAGTAGATATACAATAAAGTCCAGCAAAGCCAGAAGGGCGGAGCAGGATTAAATAGGCCAACAAGGTCATGTGACCAGCAAAGGAAAAAAAACCTAACAGCAAGGTTCTAACAAATACAATTTAAGAAAGCATAGGATAAAACTACATAAATACATTTTAATAAAGCAAAGGATAAAACAACATAAATACAATTTAATAAAGCATAGGTTAAAACAACATAAATACAATTTAATAAAGCATAGGACAAAACAACATAAATACAATTTAATAAAGCATAGGATAAAACAACATAAATACAATTTATAAAGCATAGGATAAAACAACATAAATACAATTTAATAAAGCATAGGATAAAACAACATAAATAAAATTTAATAAAGCATAGGCTAAAACTACATAAATATAATTTAATAAAGCATAGGATAAAACAAATTAAATACAATTTAATAAAGCATAGGATAAAACAACATAAATAAAATTTAATAAAGCATAGGTTAAAACAACATAAATACAATTTAATAAAGCATAGGATAAAACAACATAAATACAATTTAATAAAGCATAGGATAAAACAACATAAATACAATTTAATAAAGCATAGGATAAAACAACATAAATACAATTTAATAAAGCATACGTTAAAACAACATAAATACAATTAAATAAAGCATAGGATAAAACAACATAAATACAATTTAATAAAGCATAGGTTAAAACAACATAAATACAATTTAATAAAGCATAGGATAAAACAACATAAATTCAATTTAATAAAGCATAGGATAAAACAACATAAATACAATTTAATAAAGCACAGGATAAAACAACATAAATAAAATTTAATAAAGCATAGGATAAAACAACATAAATAAAATTTAATAAAGCATAGGATAAAACAACGTAAATACAATTTAATAAAGCATAGGATAAAACAACATAAATAAAATTTAATAAAGCATAGGATAAAACAACATAAATACAATTTAATAAAGCATAGGATAAAACAACATAAATACAATTTAATAAAGCATAGGTTAAAACAACATAAATGCAATTTAATCAAGCATAGGATAAAACAACATAAATACAATTTAATATAGCATATGATAAAACAACATAAATAAAATTTAATAAAGCATAGGATAAAACAACATAAATACAATTTAATAAAGCATAGGATAAAACAACATAAATACAATTTAATAAAGCATAGGATAAAACAACATAAATACAATTTAATAAAGCATAGGATAAAACAACATAAATACAATTTAATAAAGCATAGGATAAAACAACATAAATACAATTTAATGAAACATAGGATAAACAACATAAATACAATTTAATAAAGCATAGGACAAAACAACATAAATACAATTTAATAAAGCATAGGTTAAAACAACATAAATACAATTTAATAAAGCATCGGACAAAACAACATAAATACAATTTAATAAAGCATAGGATAAAACAACATAAATACAATTTATAAAGCATAGGATAAAACAACATAAATACAATTTAATAAAGCATAGGATAAAACAACATAAATACAATTTAATAAAGCATAGGATAAAATAACATAAATACAATTTAATAAAGCATAGTTTAAAACAACATAAATACAATTTAAGAAAGCATAGGATAAAACTACATAAATACATTTTAATAAAGCATAGGATAAAACAACATAAATACAATTTAATAAAGCATAGGATAAAACAACATAAATAAAATTTAATAAAGCATAGGTTAAAACAACATGAATAAAATTTAATAAAGCATAGGTTAAAACAACATAAATACAATTTAAGAAAGCATAGGATAAAACTACATAAATACATTTTAATAAAGCATAGGATAAAACAACATAAATACAATTTAATAAAGCATAGGATAAAACAACATAAATAAAATTTAATAAAGCATAGGTTAAACAACATAAATACAATTTAATAAAGCATAGGATAAAACAACATAAATACAATTTAATAAAGCATAGGATAAAACAACATAGATACAATTTAATAAAGCATAAGATAAAACAACATGAATACAATTAAATAAAGCATAGGTTAAAACAACATAAATACAATTTAAGAAAGCATAGGATAAAACTACATAAATACATTTTAATAAAGCAAAGGATAAAACAACATAAATACAATTTATAAAGCATAGGATAACACAACATAAATACAATTTAATAAAGCATAGGATAAAACAACATAAATACTTTTTAATAAAGCATAGGATAAAACCACATAAATACAATTTAATAAAGCATAGGATAAAACAACATAAATAAAATTTTATAAAGCATAGGTTAAAACAACATAAATACAATTTAATAAAGCATAGGACAAAACAACATAAATACAATTTAATAAAGCATAGTTTAAAACAACATAAATACAATTTAATAAAGCATAGGATAAAACCACAGAAATACAATTTAATAAAGCATAGGACAAAACAACATAAATAGAATTTAATAAAGCATATGTTAAAACAACATAAATACAATTTAATAAAGCATAGGATAAAACAACATAAATACTTTTTAATAAAGCATAGGATAAAACCACATAAATACAATTTAGTAAAGCATAGGATAAAACAACATAAATAAAATTTTATAAAGCATAGGTTAAAACAACATAAATACAATTTAATAAAGCATAAGATAAAACAACATGAATATAATTTAGTAAAGCATAAGATAAAACAACATGAATACAATTTAATAAAGCATAGGTTAAAACAACATAAATACAATTTAAGAAAGCATAGGATAAAACAACATAAATACATTTTAATAAAGCATAGGATAAAACAGCATAAATACAATTTAATAAAGCATAGGTTAAAACAACATAAATATAATTTAATAAAGCATAGGACAAAACAACATAAATACAATTTAATAAAGCATAGGATAAAACAACAGAAATACTTTTTAATAAAGCATAGGATAAAACCACATAAATACAATTTAATAAAGCACAGGATAAAACTACAGAAATACAATTTAATAAAGCATAGGATAAAACAACATAAATTCAATTTAATAAAGCATAGGATAAAACAACATAAATACAATTAAATAAAGCATAGGATAAAACAACATAAATACAATTTAATAAAGCATAGGTTAAAACAACATAAATACAATTTAATAAAGCATAGGATAAAACAACATAAATTCAATTTAATAAAGCATAGGATAAAACAACATAAATACAATTTAATAAAGCACAGGATAAAACAACATAAATAAAATTTAATAAAGCATAGGATAAAACAACATAAATAAAATTTAATAAAGCATAGGATAAAACAACGTAAATACAATTTAATAAAGCATAGGATAAAACAACATAAATAAAATTTAATAAAGCATAGGATAAAACAACATAAATACAATTTAATAAAGCATAGGATAAAACAACATAAATACAATTTAATAAAGCATAGGTTAAAACAACATAAATGCAATTTAATCAAGCATAGGATAAAACAACATAAATACAATTTAATATAGCATAGGATAAAACAACATAAATAAAATTTAATAAAGCATAGGATAAAACAACATAAATACAATTTAATAAAGCATAGGATAAAACAACATAAATACAATTTAATAAAGCATAGGATAAAACAACATAAATACAATTTAATAAAGCATAGGATAAAACAACATAAATACAATTTAATAAAGCATAGGATAAAACAACATAAATACAATTTAATGAAACATAGGATAAACAACATAAATACAATTTAATAAAGCATAGGACAAAACAACATAAATACAATTTAATAAAGCATAGGTTAAAACAACATAAATACAATTTAATAAAGCATCGGACAAAACAACATAAATACAATTTAATAAAGCATAGGATAAAACAACATAAATACAATTTATAGAGCATAGGATAAAACAAGATAAATACAATTTAATAAAGCATAGGACAAAACAACATAAATACAATTTAATAAAGCATAGGTTAAAACAACATAAATACAATTTAATAAAGCATCGGACAAAACAACATAAATACAATTTAATAAAGCATAGGATAAAACAACATAAATACAATTTATAAAGCATAGGATAAAACAACATAAATACAATTTAATAAAGCATAGGATAAAACAACATAAATACAATTTAATAAAGCATAGGATAAAATAACATAAATACAATTTAATAAAGCATAGTTTAAAACAACATAAATACAATTTAAGAAAGCATAGGATAAAACTACATAAATACATTTTAATAAAGCATAGGATAAAACAACATAAATAAAATTTAATAAAGCATAGGATAAAACAACATAAATAAAATTTAATAAAGCATAGGTTAAAACAACATGAATAAAATTTAATAAAGCATAGGTTAAAACAACATAAATACAATTTAAGAAAGCATAGGATAAAACTACATAAATACATTTTAATAAAGCATAGGATAAAACAACATAAATACAATTTAATAAAGCATAGGATAAAACAACATAAATAAAATTTAATAAAGCATAGGTTAAACAACATAAATACAATTTAATAAAGCATAGGATAAAACAACATAAATACAATTTAATAAAGCATAGGATAAAACAACATAGATACAATTTAATAAAGCATAAGATAAAACAACATGAATACAATTAAATAAAGCATAGGTTAAAACAACATAAATACAATTTAAGAAAGCATAGGATAAAACTACATAAATACATTTTAATAAAGCAAAGGATAAAACAACATAAATACAATTTATAAAGCATAGGATAACACAACATAAATACAATTTAATAAAGCATAGGATAAAACAACATAAATACTTTTTAATAAAGCATAGGATAAAACCACATAAATACAATTTAATAAAGCATAGGATAAAACAACATAAATAAAATTTTATAAAGCATAGGTTAAAACAACATAAATACAATTTAATAAAGCATAGGACAAAACAACATAAATACAATTTAATAAAGCATAGTTTAAAACAACATAAATACAATTTAATAAAGCATAGGATAAAACCACAGAAATACAATTTAATAAAGCATAGGATAAAACAACATAAATACAATTTAATAAAGCATAGGATAAAACAACATAAATACAATTTAATGAAACATAGGATAAACAACATAAATACAATTTAATAAAGCATAGGACAAAACAACATAAATAGAATTTAATAAAGCATATGTTAAAACAACATAAATACAATTTAATAAAGCATAGGATAAAACAACATAAATACTTTTTAATAAAGCATAGGATAAAACCACATAAATACAATTTAGTAAAGCATAGGATAAAACAACATAAATAAAATTTTATAAAGCATAGGTTAAAACAACATAAATACAATTTAATAAAGCATAAGATAAAACAACATGAATATAATTTAGTAAAGCATAAGATAAAACAACATGAATACAATTTAATAAAGCATAGGTTAAAACAACATAAATACAATTTAAGAAAGCATAGGATAAAACAACATAAATACATTTTAATAAAGCATAGGATAAAACAACATAAATACAATTTAATAAAGCATAGGTTAAAACAACATAAATATTTTTTAATAAAGCATAGGACAAAACAACATAAATACAATTTAATAAAGCATAGGATAAAACAACATAAATACAATTTATAAAGCATAGGATAAAACAACATAAATACAATTTAATAAAGCATAGGATAAAACAACATAAATACAATTTAATAAAGCATAGGATAAAACAACATAAATACAATTTAATAAAGCATAGGCTAAAACTACATGAATACAATTTAATAAAGCATAGGATAAAACAAATTAAATACAATTTAATAAAGCATAGGATAAAACAACATAAATTCAATTTAATAAAGCATAGGAGAAAACAACAAAAATACAATTTAATAAAGCATAGGATAAAACAACATAAATACAATTTAATAAAGCATAAGATAAAACAACATGAATACAATTTAATAAAGCATAGGTTAAAACAACATAAATACAATTTAATAAAGCATAGGATAAAACAACATTAATACAATTTAATAAAGCATAGGTTAAAACAACATAAATACAATTTAATAAAGCATAGGATAAAACAACATAAATACAATTTATTAAAGCATAGTATAAAACAATATAAATAAAATTTAATAAAGCATAGGTTAAAACAACATAAATACAATTTAATAAAGCATAGGATAAAACAACATAAATACAATTTAATAAAGCATAGGATAAAACAACAGAAATACTTTTTAATAAAGCATAGGATAAAACCACATAAATACAATTTAATAAAGCACAGGATAAAACCACAGAAATACAATTTAATAAAGCATAGGATAAAACAACATAAATACAATTTAATAAAGCATAGGACAAAACAACATAAATACAATTTAATAAAGTATAGGATAAATCAACATAAATACAATTTAATGAAACATAGGATAAACAACATAAATACAATTTAATAAAGCACAGGACAAAACAACATAAATACAATTTAATAAAGCATATGTTAAAACAACATAAATACAATTTAATAAAGCATAAGATAAAACAACATGAATATAATTTAGTAAAGCATAAGATAAAACAACATGAATACAATTTAATAAAGCATAGGATAAAACAACATAAATACAATTTAATAAAGCATAGGATAAAACAACATAAATACAATTTAATAAAGCATAGGTTAAAACAACATAAATGCAATTTAATCAAGCATAGGATAAAACAACATAAATACAATTTAATATAGCATAGGATAAAACAACATAAATAAAATTTAATAAAGCATAGGATAAAACAACATAAATACAATTTAATAAAGCATAGGATAAAACAACATAAATACAATTTAATAAAGCATAGGATAAAACAACATAAATACAATTTAATAAAGCATAGGATAAAACAACATAAATACAATTTAATAAAGCATAGGATAAAACAACATAAATACAATTTAATGAAACATAGGATAAACAACATAAATACAATTTAATAAAGCATAGGACAAAACAACATAAATACAATTTAATAAAGCATAGGTTAAAACAACATAAATACAATTTAATAAAGCATCGGACAAAACAACATAAATACAATTTAATAAAGCATAGGATAAAACAACATAAATACAATTTATAAAGCATAGGATAAAACAACATAAATACAATTTAATAAAGCATAGGATAAAACAACATAAATACAATTTAATAAAGCATAGGATAAAATAACATAAATACAATTTAATAAAGCATAGGCTAAAACTACATAAATACAATTTAATAAAGCATAGGATAAAACAACATAAATAAAATTTAATAAAGCATAGGTTAAACAACATAAATACAATTTAATAAAGCATGGGATAAAACAACATAAATACAATTTAATAAAGCATAGGATAAAACAACATAAATACTTTTTAATAAAGCATAGGATAAAAACACATAAATACAATTTAATAAAGCACAGGATAAAACAACATAAATACAATTTAATAAAGCATAGGATAAAACAACATAAATACAATTTAATAAAGCATAGGATAAAACAACATAAATACAATTTAATAAAGCATAGGATAAAACAACATAAATAAAATTTAATAAAGCATAGGATAAAACAACGTAAATACAATTTAATAAAGCATAGGATAAAACAACATAAATAAAATTTAATAAAGCATAGGCTAAAACTACATAAATATAATTTAATAAAGCATAGGATAAAACAAATTAAATACAATTTAATAAAGCATAGGATAAAACAACATAAATAAAATTTAATAAAGCATAGGTTAAAACAACATAAATACAATTTAATAAAGCATAGGATAAAACAACATAAATACAATTTAACAAAGCATAGGATAAAACAACATAAATACTTTTTAATAAAGCATAGGATAAAACCACATAAATACAATTTAATAAAGCACAGGATAAAACAACATAAATACAATTTAATAAAGCATAGGATAAAACAACATAAATACAATTTAATAAAGCATAGGATAAAACAACATAAATACAATTTAATAAAGCATAGGATAAAACAACATAAATACAATTTAATAAAGCATACGTTAAAACAACATAAATACAATTAAATAAAGCATAGGATAAAACAACATAAATACAATTTAATAAAGCATAGGTTAAAACAACATAAATACAATTTAATAAAGCATAGGATAAAACAACATAAATACAATTTAATAAAGCACAGGATAAAACAACATAAATAAAATTTAATAAAGCATAGGATAAAACAACATAAATAAAATTTAATAAAGCATAGGATAAAACAACGTAAATACAATTTAATAAAGCATAGGATAAAACAACATAAATAAAATTTAATAAAGCATAGGATAAAACAACATAAATACAATTTAATAAAGCATATGTTAAAACAACATAAATACAATTTAATAAAGCATAAGATAAAACAACATGAATATAATTTAGTAAAGCATAAGATAAAACAACATGAATACAATTTAATAAAGCATAGGTTAAAACAACATAAATACAATTTAAGAAAGCATAGGATAAAACTACGTAAATACATTTTAATAAAGCATAGGATAAAACAACATAAATATAATTTAATAAAGCATAGGTTAAAACAACATAAATAAAATTTAATAAAGCATAGGATAAAACAACATAAATACAATTTATAAAGCATAGGATAAAACAACATAAATACAATTTAATAAAGCATAGGATAAAACAACATAAATACAATTTAATAAAGCATAGGATAAAACAACATAAATACAATTTAATAAAGCATAGGCTAAAACAACATAAATACAATTTAAGAAAGCATAGTATAAAACTACATAAATACATTTTAATAAAGCATAGGATAAAACAACATAAATACAATTTAATAAAGCATAGGTTAAAACAACATAAATACAATTTAATAAAGCATTGGACAAGACAACATAAATACAATTTAATAAAGCATAGGATAAAACAACATAAATACAATTTATAAAGCATAGGATAAAACAACATAAATACAATTCAATAAAGCATAGGATAAAACAACATAAATACAATTTAATAAAGCATAGGATAAAATAACATAAATACAATTTAATAAAGCATAGGCTAAAACTACATAAATACAATTTAATAAAGCATAGGATAAAACAACATAAATACAATTTAATAAAGCATAAGATAAAACAACATGAATATAATTTAGTAAAGCATAAGATAAAACAACATGAATACAATTTAATAAAGCATAGGATAAAACAACATAAATACAATTTAATAAAGCATAGGCTAAAACTACATAAATACAATTTATTACAGCATAGGATAAAACAAATTAAATTCAATTTAATAAAGCATAGGATAAAACAACATAAATTCAATTTAATAAAGCATAGGATAAAACAACATAAATACAATTTAATAAAGCATAGGATAAAACAACATAAATACAATTTAATAAAGCATAGGTTAAAACAACATAAATACAATTTAATAAAGCATAGGATAAAACAACATAAATACAATTTAATAAAGCATAGGATAAACCAAAATAAATAAAATTTAATAAAGCATAGGTTAAAACAACATAAATACAAATAACAAGGCATAGGATAAAACAACATAAATACAATTTAATAAAGCATAGGATAAAACAACATAAATACTTTTTAATAGAGCATAGGATAAAACAACATAAATACAATTTAATGAAACATAGGATAAACAACATAAATACAATTTAATAAAGCATAGGACAAAACAACATAAATAGAATTTAATAAAGCATATGTTAAAACAACATAAATACAATTTAATAAAGCATAAGATAAAACAACATGAATATAATTTAGTAAAGCATAAGATAAAACAACATAAATACAATTTAATAAAGCATAGGTTAAAACAACATAAATACAATTTAATAAAGCATCGGACAAAACAACATAAATACAATTTAATAAAGCATAGGATAAAACAACATAAATACAATTTATAAAGCATAGGATAAAACAACATAAATACAATTTAATAAAGCATAGGATAAAACAACATAAATACAATTTAATAAAGCATAGGATAAAATAACATAAATACAATTTAATAAAGCATAGGCTAAAACTACATAAATACAATTTAATAAAGCATAGGATAAAACAACATAAATAAAATTTAATAAAGCATAGGTTAAACAACATAAATACAATTTAATAAAGCATAGGATAAAACAACATAAATAAAATTTAATAAAGCATAGGATAAAACAACATAAATACAATTTAATAAAGCATAGGATAAAACAACATAAATACAATTTAATGAAACATAGGATAAACAACATAAATACAATTTAATAAAGCATAGGACAAAACAACATAAATAGAATTTAATAAAGCATATGTTAAAACAACATAAATACAATTTAATAAAGCATAGGATAAAACAACATAAATACTTTTTAATAAAGCATAGGATAAAACCACATAAATACAATTTAGTAAAGCATAGGATAAAACAACATAAATAAAATTTTATAAAGCATAGGTTAAAACAACATAAATACAATTTAATAAAGCATAAGATAAAACAACATGAATATAATTTAGTAAAGCATAAGATAAAACAACATGAATACAATTTAATAAAGCATAGGTTAAAACAACATAAATACAATTTAAGAAAGCATAGGATAAAACAACATAAATACATTTTAATAAAGCATAGGATAAAACAACATAAATACAATTTAATAAAGCATAGGTTAAAACAACATAAATATTTTTTAATAAAGCATAGGACAAAACAACATAAATACAATTTAATAAAGCATAGGATAAAACAACATAAATACAATTTATAAAGCATAGGATAAAACAACATAAATACAATTTAATAAAGCATAGGATAAAACAACATAAATACAATTTAATAAAGCATAGGATAAAACAACATAAATACAATTTAATAAAGCATAGGCTAAAACTACATGAATACAATTTAATAAAGCATAGGATAAAACAAATTAAATACAATTTAATAAAGCATAGGATAAAACAACATAAATTCAATTTAATAAAGCATAGGAGAAAACAACAAAAATACAATTTAATAAAGCATAGGATAAAACAACATAAATACAATTTAATAAAGCATAAGATAAAACAACATGAATACAATTTAATAAAGCATAGGTTAAAACAACATAAATACAATTTAATAAAGCATAGGATAAAACAACATTAATACAATTTAATAAAGCATAGGTTAAAACAACATAAATACAATTTAATAAAGCATAGGATAAAACAACATAAATACAATTTATTAAAGCATAGTATAAAACAATATAAATAAAATTTAATAAAGCATAGGTTAAAACAACATAAATACAATTTAATAAAGCATAGGATAAAACAACATAAATACAATTTAATAAAGCATAGGATAAAACAACAGAAATACTTTTTAATAAAGCATAGGATAAAACCACATAAATACAATTTAATAAAGCACAGGATAAAACCACAGAAATACAATTTAATAAAGCATAGGATAAAACAACATAAATACAATTTAATAAAGCATAGGACAAAACAACATAAATACAATTTAATAAAGTATAGGATAAATCAACATAAATACAATTTAATGAAACATAGGATAAACAACATAAATACAATTTAATAAAGCACAGGACAAAACAACATAAATACAATTTAATAAAGCATATGTTAAAACAACATAAATACAATTTAATAAAGCATAAGATAAAACAACATGAATATAATTTAGTAAAGCATAAGATAAAACAACATGAATACAATTTAATAAAGCATAGGATAAAACAACATAAATACAATTTAATAAAGCATAGGATAAAACAACATAAATACAATTTAATAAAGCATAGGTTAAAACAACATAAATGCAATTTAATCAAGCATAGGATAAAACAACATAAATACAATTTAATATAGCATAGGATAAAACAACATAAATAAAATTTAATAAAGCATAGGATAAAACAACATAAATACAATTTAATAAAGCATAGGATAAAACAACATAAATACAATTTAATAAAGCATAGGATAAAACAACATAAATACAATTTAATAAAGCATAGGATAAAACAACATAAATACAATTTAATAAAGCATAGGATAAAACAACATAAATACAATTTAATGAAACATAGGATAAACAACATAAATACAATTTAATAAAGCATAGGACAAAACAACATAAATACAATTTAATAAAGCATAGGTTAAAACAACATAAATACAATTTAATAAAGCATCGGACAAAACAACATAAATACAATTTAATAAAGCATAGGATAAAACAACATAAATACAATTTATAAAGCATAGGATAAAACAACATAAATACAATTTAATAAAGCATAGGATAAAACAACATAAATACAATTTAATAAAGCATAGGATAAAATAACATAAATACAATTTAATAAAGCATAGGCTAAAACTACATAAATACAATTTAATAAAGCATAGGATAAAACAACATAAATAAAATTTAATAAAGCATAGGTTAAACAACATAAATACAATTTAATAAAGCATGGGATAAAACAACATAAATACAATTTAATAAAGCATAGGATAAAACAACATAAATACTTTTTAATAAAGCATAGGATAAAAACACATAAATACAATTTAATAAAGCACAGGATAAAACAACATAAATACAATTTAATAAAGCATAGGATAAAACAACATAAATACAATTTAATAAAGCATAGGATAAAACAACATAAATACAATTTAATAAAGCATAGGATAAAACAACATAAATAAAATTTAATAAAGCATAGGATAAAACAACGTAAATACAATTTAATAAAGCATAGGATAAAACAACATAAATAAAATTTAATAAAGCATAGGCTAAAACTACATAAATATAATTTAATAAAGCATAGGATAAAACAAATTAAATACAATTTAATAAAGCATAGGATAAAACAACATAAATAAAATTTAATAAAGCATAGGTTAAAACAACATAAATACAATTTAATAAAGCATAGGATAAAACAACATAAATACAATTTAACAAAGCATAGGATAAAACAACATAAATACTTTTTAATAAAGCATAGGATAAAACCACATAAATACAATTTAATAAAGCACAGGATAAAACAACATAAATACAATTTAATAAAGCATAGGATAAAACAACATAAATACAATTTAATAAAGCATAGGATAAAACAACATAAATACAATTTAATAAAGCATAGGATAAAACAACATAAATACAATTTAATAAAGCATACGTTAAAACAACATAAATACAATTAAATAAAGCATAGGATAAAACAACATAAATACAATTTAATAAAGCATAGGTTAAAACAACATAAATACAATTTAATAAAGCATAGGATAAAACAACATAAATACAATTTAATAAAGCACAGGATAAAACAACATAAATAAAATTTAATAAAGCATAGGATAAAACAACATAAATAAAATTTAATAAAGCATAGGATAAAACAACGTAAATACAATTTAATAAAGCATAGGATAAAACAACATAAATAAAATTTAATAAAGCATAGGATAAAACAACATAAATACAATTTAATAAAGCATATGTTAAAACAACATAAATACAATTTAATAAAGCATAAGATAAAACAACATGAATATAATTTAGTAAAGCATAAGATAAAACAACATGAATACAATTTAATAAAGCATAGGTTAAAACAACATAAATACAATTTAAGAAAGCATAGGATAAAACTACGTAAATACATTTTAATAAAGCATAGGATAAAACAACATAAATATAATTTAATAAAGCATAGGTTAAAACAACATAAATAAAATTTAATAAAGCATAGGATAAAACAACATAAATACAATTTATAAAGCATAGGATAAAACAACATAAATACAATTTAATAAAGCATAGGATAAAACAACATAAATACAATTTAATAAAGCATAGGATAAAACAACATAAATACAATTTAATAAAGCATAGGCTAAAACAACATAAATACAATTTAAGAAAGCATAGTATAAAACTACATAAATACATTTTAATAAAGCATAGGATAAAACAACATAAATACAATTTAATAAAGCATAGGTTAAAACAACATAAATACAATTTAATAAAGCATTGGACAAGACAACATAAATACAATTTAATAAAGCATAGGATAAAACAACATAAATACAATTTATAAAGCATAGGATAAAACAACATAAATACAATTCAATAAAGCATAGGATAAAACAACATAAATACAATTTAATAAAGCATAGGATAAAATAACATAAATACAATTTAATAAAGCATAGGCTAAAACTACATAAATACAATTTAATAAAGCATAGGATAAAACAACATAAATACAATTTAATAAAGCATAAGATAAAACAACATGAATATAATTTAGTAAAGCATAAGATAAAACAACATGAATACAATTTAATAAAGCATAGGATAAAACAACATAAATACAATTTAATAAAGCATAGGCTAAAACTACATAAATACAATTTATTACAGCATAGGATAAAACAAATTAAATTCAATTTAATAAAGCATAGGATAAAACAACATAAATTCAATTTAATAAAGCATAGGATAAAACAACATAAATACAATTTAATAAAGCATAGGATAAAACAACATAAATACAATTTAATAAAGCATAGGTTAAAACAACATAAATACAATTTAATAAAGCATAGGATAAAACAACATAAATACAATTTAATAAAGCATAGGATAAACCAAAATAAATAAAATTTAATAAAGCATAGGTTAAAACAACATAAATACAAATAACAAGGCATAGGATAAAACAACATAAATACAATTTAATAAAGCATAGGATAAAACAACATAAATACTTTTTAATAGAGCATAGGATAAAACAACATAAATACAATTTAATGAAACATAGGATAAACAACATAAATACAATTTAATAAAGCATAGGACAAAACAACATAAATAGAATTTAATAAAGCATATGTTAAAACAACATAAATACAATTTAATAAAGCATAAGATAAAACAACATGAATATAATTTAGTAAAGCATAAGATAAAACAACATAAATACAATTTAATAAAGCATAGGTTAAAACAACATAAATACAATTTAATAAAGCATCGGACAAAACAACATAAATACAATTTAATAAAGCATAGGATAAAACAACATAAATACAATTTATAAAGCATAGGATAAAACAACATAAATACAATTTAATAAAGCATAGGATAAAACAACATAAATACAATTTAATAAAGCATAGGATAAAATAACATAAATACAATTTAATAAAGCATAGGCTAAAACTACATAAATACAATTTAATAAAGCATAGGATAAAACAACATAAATAAAATTTAATAAAGCATAGGTTAAACAACATAAATACAATTTAATAAAGCATAGGATAAAACAACATAAATAAAATTTAATAAAGCATAGGATAAAACAACATAAATAAAATTTAATAAAGCATAGGATAAAACAACGTAAATACAATTTAATAAAGCATAGGATAAAACAACATAAATAAAATTTAATAAAGCATAGGATAAAACAACATAAATACAATTTAATAAAGCATATGTTAAAACAACATAAATACAATTTAATAAAGCATAAGATAAAACAACATGAATATAATTTAGTAAAGCATAAGATAAAACAACATGAATACAATTTAATAAAGCATAGGTTAAAACAACATAAATACAATTTAAGAAAGCATAGGATAAAACTACGTAAATACATTTTAATAAAGCATAGGATAAAACAACATAAATATAATTTAATAAAGCATAGGTTAAAACAACATAAATAAAATTTAATAAAGCATAGGATAAAACAACATAAATACAATTTATAAAGCATAGGATAAAACAACATAAACACAATTTAATAAAGCATAGGATAAAACAACATAAATACAATTTAATAAAGCATAGGATAAAACAACATAAATACAATTTAATAAAGCATAGGCTAAAACAACATAAATACAATTTAAGAAAGCATAGTATAAAACTACATAAATACATTTTAATAAAGCATAGGATAAAACAACATAAATACAATTTAATAAAGCATAGGTTAAAACAACATAAATACAATTTAATAAAGCATTGGACAAAACAACATAAATACAATTTAATAAAGCATAGGATAAAACAACATAAATACAATTTATAAAGCATAGGATAAAACAACATAAATACAATTCAATAAAGCATAGGATAAAACAACATAAATACAATTTAATAAAGCATAGGATAAAATAACATAAATACAATTTAATAAAGCATAGGCTAAAACTACATAAATACAATTTAATAAAGCATAGGATAAAACAACATAAATACAATTTAATAAAGCATAAGATAAAACAACATGAATATAATTTAGTAAAGCATAAGATAAAACAACATGAATACAATTTAATAAAGCATAGGATAAAACAACATAAATACAATTTAATAAAGCATAGGCTAAAACTACATAAATACAATTTATTACAGCATAGGATAAAACAAATTAAATTCAATTTAATAAAGCATAGGATAAAACAACATAAATTCAATTTAATAAAGCATAGGATAAAACAACATAAATACAATTTAATAAAGCATAGGATAAAACAACATAAATACAATTTAATAAAGCATAGGTTAAAACAACATAAATACAATTTAATAAAGCATAGGATAAAACAACATAAATACAATTTAATAAAGCATAGGATAAACCAAAATAAATAAAATTTAATAAAGCATAGGTTAAAACAACATAAATACAAATTAACAAGGCATAGGATAAAACAACATAAATACAATTTAATAAAGCATAGGATAAAACAACATAAATACTTTTTAATAGAGCATAGGATAAAACAACATAAATACAATTTAATGAAACATAGGATAAACAACATAAATACAATTTAATAAAGCATAGGACAAAACAACATAAATAGAATTTAATAAAGCATATGTTAAAACAACATAAATACAATTTAATAAAGCATAAGATAAAACAACATGAATATAATTTAGTAAAGCATAAGATAAAACAACATAAATACAATTTAATAAAGCATAGGTTAAAACAACATAAATACAATTTAATAAAGCATCGGACAAAACAACATAAATACAATTTAATAAAGCATAGGATAAAACAACATAAATACAATTTATAAAGCATAGGATAAAACAACATAAATACAATTTAATAAAGCATAGGATAAAACAACATAAATACAATTTAATAAAGCATAGGATAAAATAACATAAATACAATTTAATAAAGCATAGGCTAAAACTACATAAATACAATTTAATAAAGCATAGGATAAAACAACATAAATAAAATTTAATAAAGCATAGGTTAAACAACATAAATACAATTTAATAAAGCATAGGATAAAACAACATAAATACAATTTAATAAAGCATAGGATAAAACAACATAAATACTTTTTAATAAAGCATAGGATAAAACCACATAAATACAATTTAATAAAGCACAGGATAAAACAACATAAATACAATTTAATAAAGCATAGGATAAAACAACATAAATACAATTTAATAAAGCATAAGATAAAACAACATAAATACAATTTAATAAAGCATAGGATAAAACAACATAAATACAATTTAATAAAGCGTACGTTAAAACAACATAAATACAATTAAATAAAGCATAGGATAAAACAACATAAATACAATTTAATAAAGCATAGGTTAAAACAACATAAATACAATTTTATAAAGCATAGGATAAAACAACATAAATACAATTTAATAAAGCATAGGTTAAAACAACATAAATACAATTTAATAAAGCATAGGATAAAACAACATAAATTCAATTTAATAATGCATAGGATAAAACAACATAAATACAATTTAATAAAGCACAGGATAAAACAACATAAATAAAATTTAATAAAGCATAGGATAAAACAACATAAATAAAATTTAATAAAGCATAGGATAAAACAACGTAAATACAATTTAATAAAGCATAGGATAAAACAACATAAATAAAATTTAATAAAGCATAGGATAAAACAACATAAATACAATTTAATAAAGCATAGGATAAAACAACATAAATACAATTTAATAAAGCATAGGTTAAAACAACATAAATGCAATTTAATAAAGCATAGGATAAAACAACATAAATACAATTTAATAAAGCATAGGATAAAACAACATAAATAAAATTTAATAAAGCATAGGATAAAACAACATAAATACAATTTAATAAAGCATAGGATAAAATAACATAAATACAATTTAATAAAGCATAGGATAAAACAACATAAATACAATTTAATAAAGCATAGGATAAAACAACATAAATACAATTTAATAAAGCATAGGATAAAACAACATAAATACAATTTAATGAAACATAGGATAAACAACATAAATACAATTTAATAAAGCATAGGACAAAACAACATAAATACAATTTAATAAAGCATATGTTAAAACAACATAAATACAATTTAATAAAGCATAAGATAAAACAACATGAATATAATTTAGTAAAGCATACGATAAAACAACATGAATACAATTTAATAAAGCATAGGTTAAAACAACATAAATACAATTTAAGAAAGCATAGGATAAAACTACATGAATACATTTTAATAAAGCATAGGATAAAACAGCATAAATATAATTTAATAAAGCATAGGTTAAAACAACATAAATAAAATTTAATACAGCATAGGATAAAACAACATAAATACAATTTATAAGCATAGGATAAAACAACATAAATACTTTTTAATAAAGCATAGGATAAAACCACATAAATACAATTTAATAAAGCACAGGATAAAACAACATAAATACAATTTAATAAAGCATAGGATAAAACAACATAAATACAATTTAATAAAGCATAGGATAAAACAACATAAATACAATTTAATAAAGCATAGGATAAAACAACATAAATAAAATTTAATAAAGCATAGGATAAAACAACATGAATACAATTTAATAAAGCATAGGATAAAACAACATAAATACAATATAATAAAGCATAGGATAAAATAACATAAATACAATTTAATAAAGCATAGGCTAAAACTACATAAATACAATTTAATAAAGCATAGGATAAAACAACATAAATAAAATTTAATAAAGCATAGGTTAAAACAACATAAATACAATTTAATAAAGCATAGGATAAAACAACATAAATACAATTTAAAAAAGCATAGGATCAAACAACATAAATACTTTTTAATAAAGCATAGGATAAAACCACATAAATACAATTTAATAAAGCACAGGATAAAACAACATAAATACAATTTAATAAAGCATAGGATAAAACAACATAAATACAATTTAATAAAGCATAGGATAAAACAACATAAATACAATTTAATAAAGCATAGGATAAAACAACAAAAATACAATTTAATAAAGCATATGTTAAAACAACAAAAATACAATTAAATAAAGCATAGGATAAAACAACATAAATACAATTTAATAAAGCATAGGTTAAAACAACATAAATACAATTTTATAAAGCATAGGATAAAACAACATAAATACAATTTAATAAAGCATAGGTTAAAACAACATAAATACAATTTAATAAAGCATAGGTTAAAACAACATAAATGCAATTTAATAAAGCATAGGATAAAACAACATAAATACAATTTAATAAAGCATAGGATAAAACAACATAAATACAATTTAATAAAGCATAGGATAAAACAACATAAATACAATTTAATAAAGCATAGGATAAAACAACATAAATACAATTTAATAAAGCATAGGTTAAAACAACATAAATACAATTTAATAAAGCATAGGATAAAACAACATAAATACAATTTAAAAAAGCATAGGATCAAACAACATAAATACTTTTTAATAAAGCATAGGATAAAACCACATAAATACAATTTAATAAAGCACAGGATAAAACAACATAAATACAATTTAATAAAGCATAGGATAAAACAACATAAATACAATTTAATAAAGCATAGGATAAAACAACATAAATACAATTTAATAAAGCATAGGATAAAACAACAAAAATACAATTTAATAAAGCATATGTTAAAACAACAAAAATACAATTAAATAAAGCATAGGATAAAACAACATAAATACAATTTAATAAAGCATAGGTTAAAACAACATAAATACAATTTTATAAAGCATAGGATAAAACAACATAAATACAATTTAATAAAGCATAGGTTAAAACAACATAAATACAATTTAATAAAGCATAGGTTAAAACAACATAAATGCAATTTAATAAAGCATAGGATAAAACAACATAAATACAATTTAATAAAGCATAGGATAAAACAACATAAATACAATTTAATAAAGCATAGGATAAAACAACATAAATACAATTTAATAAAGCATAGGATAAAACAACATAAATACAATTTAATAAAGCATAGGATAAAACAACATAAATACAATTTAATAAAGCATAGGATAAAACAACATAAATACAATTTAATGAAACAGGATAAACAACATAAATACAATTTAATAAAGCATATGTTAAAACAACATAAATACAATTTAATAAAGCATAAGATAAAACAACATGAATATAATTTAGTAAAGCATAAGATAAAACAACATGAATACAATTTAATAAAGCATAGGTTAAAACAACATAAATACAATTTAAGAAAGCATAGGATAAAACTACGTAAATACATTTTAATAAAGCATAGGATAAAACAACATAAATATAATTTAATAAAGCATAGGTTAAAACAACATAAATAAAATTTAATAAAGCATAGGATAAAACAACATAAATACAATTTATAAAGCATAGGATAAAACAACATAAATACAATTTAATAAAGCATAGGATAAAACAACATAAATACAATTTAATAAAGCATAGGCTAAAACAACATAAATACAATTTAAGAAAGCATAGTATAAAACTACATAAATACATTTTAATAAAGCATAGGATAAAACAACATAAATACAATTTAATAAAGCATAGGTTAAAACAACATAAATACAATTTAATAAAGCATTGGACAAAACAACATAAATACAATTTAATAAAGCATAGGATAAAACAACATAAATACAATTTATAAAGCATAGGATAAAACAACATAAATACAATTCAATAAAGCATAGGATAAAACAACATAAATACAATTTAATAAAGCATAGGATAAAATAACATAAATACAATTTAATAAAGCATAGGCTAAAACTACATAAATACAATTTAATAAAGCATAGGATAAAACAACATAAATACAATTTAATAAAGCATAAGATAAAACAACATGAATATAATTTAGTAAAGCATAAGATAAAACAACATGAATACAATTTAATAAAGCATAGGATAAAACAACATAAATACAATTTAATAAAGCATAGGCTAAAACTACATAAATACAATTTATTACAGCATAGGATAAAACAAATTAAATTCAATTTAATAAAGCATAGGATAAAACAACATAAATTCAATTTAATAAAGCATAGGATAAAACAACATAAATACAATTTAATAAAGCATAGGATAAAACAACATAAATACAATTAAATAAAGCATAGGTTAAAACAACATAAATACAATTTAATAAAGCATAGGATAAAACAACATAAATACAATTTAATAAAGCATAGGATAAACCAACATAAATAAAATTTAATAAAGCATAGGTTAAAACAACATAAATACAAATTAACAAGGCATAGGATAAAACAACATAAATACAATTTAATAAAGCATAGGATAAAACAACATAAATACTTTTTAATAAAGCATAGGATAAAACAACATAAATACAATTTAATGAAACATAGGATAAACAACATAAATACAATTTAATAAAGCATAGGACAAAACAACATAAATAGAATTTAATAAAGCATATGTTAAAACAACATAAATACAATTTAATAAAGCATAAGATAAAACAACATGAATATAATTTAGTAAAGCATAAGATAAAACAACATGAATACAATTTAATAAAGCATAGGTTAAAACAACATAAATACAATTTAAGAAAGCATAGGATAAAACAACATAAATACATTTTAATAAAGCATAGGATAAAACGACATAAATACAATTTAATAAAGCATAGGTTAAAACAACATAAATATCATTTAATAAAGCATAGGACAAAACAACATAAATACAATTTAATAAAGCATAGGATAAAACAACATAAATACAATTTAATAAAGCATAGGATAAAACAACATAAATACAATTTAATAAAGCATAGGATAAAACAACATAAATACAATTTAATAAAGCATAGGATAAAACAACATAAATACAATTTAATAAAGCATAGGCTAAAACTACATAAATACAATTTAATAAAGCATAGGATAAAACAAATTAAATACAATTTAATAAAGCATAGGATAAAACAACATAAATTCAATTTAATAAAGCATAGGAGAAAACAACAAAAATACAATTTAATAAAGCATAGGAAAAAACAACATAAATACAATTTAATAAAACATAAGATAAAACAACATGAATACAATTTAATAAAGCATAGGTTAAAACAACATAAATATAATTTAATAAAGCATAGGATAAAACAACATTAATACAATTTAATAAAGCATAGGTTAAAGCAACATAAATACAATTTAATAAAGCATAGGATAAAACCACAGAAACACAATTTAATAAAGCATAGGATAAAACAACATAAATACAATTTAATAAAGCATAGGACAAAACAACATAAATACAATTTAATAAAGCATAGGATAAATCAACATAAATACAATTTAATGAAACATAGGATAAACAACATAAATACAATTTAATAAAGCACAGGACAAAACAACATAAATACAATTTAATAAAGCATATGTTAAAACAACATAAATACAATTTAATAAAGCATAAGATAAAACAACATGAATATAATTTAGTAAAGCATAAGATAAAACAACATGAATACAATTTAATAAAGCATAGGTTAAAACAACATAAATACAATTTAAGAAAGCATAGGATAAAACTACATAAATACATTTTAATAAAGCAAAGGATAAAACAACTTAAATACAATTTAATAAAGCATAGGTTAAAACAACATAAATACAATTTAATAAAGCATAGGACAAAACAACATAAATACAATTTAATAAAGCATAGGATAAAACAACATAAATACAATTTATAAAGCATAGGATAAAACAACATAAATACAATTTAATAAAGCATAGGATAAAACAACATAAATAAAATTTAATAAAGCATAGGCTAAAACTACATAAATATAATTTAATAAAGCATAGGATAAAACAAATTAAATACAATTTAATAAAGCATAGGATAAAACAACATACATTCAATTTAATAAAGCATAGGATAAAACAACATAAATAAAATTTAATAAAGCATAGGTTAAAACAACATAAATACAATTTAATAAAGCATAGGATAAAACAACATAAATACAATTTAATAAAGCATAGGATAAAACAACATAAATACTTTTTAATAAAGCATAGGATAAAACCACATAAATACAATTTAATAAAGCATAGGATAAAACAACATAAATAAAATTTAATAAAGCATAGGTTAAAACAACATAAATACAATTTAATAAAGCGTAGGACAAAACAACATAAATACAATTTAATAAAGCATAGTTTAAAACAACATAAATACAATTTAATAAAGCATAGGATAAAACCACAGAAATACAATTTAATAAAGCATAGGATAAAACAACATAAATACAATTTAATAAAGCATAGGACAAAACAACATAAATACAATTTAATAAAGCATAGGATAAAACAACATAAATACAATTTAATGAAACTTAGGATAAACAACATAAATACAATTTAATAAAGCATAGGACAAAACAACATAAATACAATTTAATAAAGCATATGTTAAAACAACATAAATACAATTTAATAAAGCATAAGATAAAACAACATGAATACAATTTAATAAAGCATAGGTTAAAACAACATAAATACAATTTAAGAAAGCATAGTATAAAACTACATAAATACATTTTAATAAAGCATAGGATAAAACAACATAAATACAATTTAATAAAGCATAGGTCAAAACAACATAAATACAATTTAATAAAGCATCGGACAAAACAACATAAATACAATTTAATAAAGCATAGGATAAAACAACATAAATACAATTTATAAAGCATAGGATAAAACAACATAAATACAATTTAATAAAGCATAGGATAAAATAACATAAATACAATTTAATAAAGCATAGGCTAAAACTACATAAATACTATTTAATAAAGCATAGGATAAAACAACATAAATAAAATTTAATAAAGCATAGGTTAAAACAACATAAATACAATTTAATAAAGCATAGGATAAAACAACATAAATACAATTTAATAAAGCATAGGATAAAACAACATAAATACTTTTTAATAAAGCATAGGATAAAACCACATAAAGACAATTTAATAAAGCACAGGATAAAACAACATAAATACAATTTAATAAAGCATAGGATAAAACAACATAAATACAATTTAATAAAGCATAGGATAAAACAACATAAATACAATTTAATAAAGCATAGGATAAAACAACATAAATACAATTTAATAAAGCATACGTTAAAACAACATAAATACAATTAAATAAAGCATAGGATAAAACAACATAAATACAATTTAATAAAGCATAGGTTAAAACAACATAAATACAATTTAATAAAGCATAGGATAAAACAACATAAATTCAATTTAATAAAGCATAGGATAAAACAACATAAATACAATTTAATAAAGCACAGGATAAAACAACATAAATAAAATTTAATAAAGCATAGGATAAAACAACATAAATAAAATTTAATAAAGCATAGGATAAAACAACGTAAATACAATTTAATAAAGCATTGGATAAAACAACATAAATAAAATTTAATAAAGCATAGGATAAAACAACATAAATACAATTTAATAAAGCATAGGATAAAACAACATAAATACAATTTAATAAAGCATAGGTTAAAACAACATAAATGCAATTTAATAAAGCATAGGATAAAACAACATAAATACAATTTAATAAAGCATAGGATAAAACAACATAAATAAAATTTAATAAAGCATAGGATAAAACAACATAAATACAATTTAATAAAGCATAGGATAAAACAACATAAATATAATTTAATAAAGCAAAGGATAAAACAACATAAATACAATTTAATAAAGCATAGGATAAAACAACATAAATACAATTTAATAAAGCATAGGATAAAACAACATAAATACAATTTAATAAAGCATAGGATAAAACAACATAAATACAATTTAATGAAACATAGGATAAACAACATAAATACAATTTAATAAAGCATAGGACAAAACAACATAAATACAATTTAATAAAGCATATGTTAAAACAACATAAATACAATTTAATAAAGCATAAGATAAAACAACATGAATACAATTTAATAAAGCATAGGTTAAAACAACATAAATACAATTTAAGAAAGCATAGGATAAAACTACATAAATACATTTTAATAAAGCATAGGATAAAACAACATAAATATAATTTAATAAAGCATAAGATAAAACAACATGAATACAATTTAATAAAGCATAGGATAAAACAACATAAATACAATTTAATAAAGCATAGGTTAAAACAACATAAATGCAATTTAATAAAGCATAGGATAAAACAACATAAATACAATTTAATAAAGCATAGGATAAAACAACATAAATAAAATTTAATAAAGCATAGGATAAAACAACATAAATACAATTTAATAAAGCATAGGATAAAACAACATAAATCTAATTTAATAAAGCATAGGATAAAACAACATAAATACAATTTAATAAAGCATAGGATAAAACAACATAAATACAATTTAATAAAGCATAGGATAAAACAACATAAATACAATTTAATAAAGCATAGGATAAAACAACATAAATACAATTTAATGAAACATAGGATAAACAACATAAATACAATTTAATAAAGCATAGGACAAAACAACATAAATACAATTTAATAAAGCATATGTTAAAACAACATAAATACAATTTAATAAAGCATAAGATAAAACAACATGAATACAATTTAATAAAGCATAGGTTAAAACAACATAAATACAATTTAAGAAAGCATAGGATAAAACTACATAAATACATTTTAATAAAGCATAGGATAAAACAACATAAATATAATTTAATAAAGCATAGGTTAAAACAACATAAATAAAATTTAATAAAGCATAGGATAAAACAACATAAATACAATTTATAAAGCATAGGATAAAACAACATAAATACAATTTAATAAAGCATAGGATAAAACAACATAAATACAATTTAATAAAGCATAGGATAAAACAACATAAATACAATTTAATAAAGCATAGGCTAAAACAACATAAATACAATTTAAGAAAGCATAGTATAAAACTACATAAATACATTTTAATAAAGCATAGAATAAAACAACATGAATACAATTTAATAAAGCATAGGTTAAAACAACATAAATACAATTTAATAAAGCATCGGACAAAACAACATAAATACAATTTAATAAAGCATAGGATAAAACAACATAAATACAATTTATAAAGCATAGGATAAAACAACATAAATAAAATTTAATAAAGCATAGGATAAAACAACATAAATACAATTTAATAAAGCATAGAATAAAATAACATAAATACAATTTAATAAAGCATAGGCTAAAACTACATAAATACAATTTAATAAAGCATAGGATAAAACAACATAAATAAAATTTAATAAAGCATAGGTTAAAACAACATAAATACAATTTAATAAAGCATAGGATAAAACAACATAAATACTTTTTAATAAAGCATAGGATAAAACCACATAAATACAATTTAATAAAGCACAGGATAAAACAACATAAATACAATTTAATAAAGCATAGGATAAAACAACATAAATACAATTTAATAAAGCATAGGATAAAACAACATAAATACAATTTAATAAAGCATAGGATAAAACAACATAAATACAATTTAATAAAGCGTACATTAAAACAACATAAATACAATTAAATAAAGCATAGGATAAAAAAACATAAATACAATTTAATAATGCATAGGTTAAAACAACATAAATACAATTTTATAAAGCATAGGATAAAACAACATAAATACAATTTAATAAAGCATAGGTTAAAACAACATAAATACAATTTAATAAAGCATAGAATAAAACAACATAAATTCAATTTAATAAAGCATAGGATAAAACAACATAAATACAATTTAATAAAGCACAGGATAAAACAACATAAATAAAATTTAATAAAGCATAGGATAAAACAACATAAATAAAATTTAATAAAGCATAGGATAAAACAACGTAAATACAATTTAATAAAGCATCCTTGAGATACACAAAAGCTTCAATGGCCTCAGAAGACCACTGAACAGCATCAGCACCTTTCCTGGTGAGATCAGTCAGAGGTTTGACAATACTAGAAAAATTTTTTATGAATTTTCTATAGTAATTGGCGAAACCCAAAAACCTCTGTATCGATTTCAAACCAATAGGCCTAGGCCATTCCTGCACAGCCTGAACCTTAACCGGATCCATCTCAAAACCTTTGCTGGAGATAATGTAGCCCAAAAAACTAATTCTCTGTACAGCGAACTCACATTTCTCCAGCTTAGCAAAAAGCGAATTGTCCATTAATAACTGTAATACCTCACGCACGCTCCGCCAATGAGACTCCAGATCTGGCGAATAAATCAAAATGTCATCCAAATACACAACCACATTTTTACCAATCAAAGGTCTAAGGATGTCATTAATCAGATTCTGAAAAAATGCAGGAGCATTAGTAAGACCAAAAGGCATAACCAGATTCTCAAAATGACCCACAGGAGTGTTAAAAGCAGTCTTCCATTCATCACCCTCCTTCATGCGCAACAGATTGTATGCCCCCTTAAGGTCAATTTTAGAGAACCACTTGGCCCCCAATAACTGGTTAAACAGATCAGGAATCAATGGCAGTGGGTAAGGATTGCGTACCGTAATTTTGTTAATCTCACGGAAATCCAGACAAGGACGTAAACCACCGTCCTTTTTTTTTACAAAAAAAAATCCAACCGCCACAGGAGACTTAGAGGGCCTAATGTGACCGGCGGCCAAACTTGTCTGTATGTATTCCTCCAAAGCCTTCCTCTCAGGAATAGTAAGGTTAAATAAACGACTTTTAGGAAGAGTCGCTCCAGGGACAAATTCAATAGAACAATCATAGTCTCTATGGGGAGGCAAAACCTGCGATTCCTTCTCAGAAAAAACTCTCCAAAAATCCTGAATAGGAACAGGCAATTCTCCCCTATCCAAAGCTGCAATACGCCCGTTACAACACTTGTCATAACATTTATGGCTCCAGGATTTAATTTCACTGGTAGACCAATCCAGTACAGGATTGTGAAATTTTAACCAGGGCAAACCCAATATTACTGGAGAAGGCAAGTTATTCAACACTACCAAATCCAATTTCTCATGGTGAACACCATTAATAGTGAGAGGAAATTCACTGACCTTGAGAGTAATATTCTTCAAAGGGGAGCCATCCACAGAAACCACAGCAATGGGGGATGATAAAGGTTCAGGTTTTAAATTGAGTTTTTCCACGAATCCCCCATCAATTACATTCAATGTAGACCCGCAATCAACAAACACCCGAAATTCCATTAATTTTTCCTGAGCAATCGTGGAAGCAGCTAAAAATATACCCTTGGAATTTAAACAGGCAATACGGGCGTGACTGACCATTTTTTTTTCTTTCTTCATACGAAGCTCACAGCCTTTAATCAAATGACCAGATTTTCCGCAATAGTAACACAAGCCTTCTGAAAAACGACGATCTTTTTCTTGAGAGCGAGGTGCCACCGATCCAAACTCCATCGGTTCACCACTGTTAGTACACACATTATCATAACCAGAAACTGACATAGCAGAGGATTTGCTCTCATTAACCCTAGCACGCAGTCTCCTATCCACCCGTATAGCTAATTGCATAGCCTGTTGTAAATCCTCAGGTGTAGGATAAGCAATTAGCAGGTCTTTAACCCTTTCACTGAGCCCAGCAAGAAATAGACTTTTCAGAGCAGAATCGTTCCACCCTGTTTGAGTAGACCAACGACGAAAATGTGTACAATATTTTTCTACAGTACCAGATCCTTGTTTTAGACGTCTCAACTCAGTCTCAGCTGATGCGACACGGTCAGGATCATCATATAATAGTCCTAAAGCAGAAAAAAAACTATCCACTGATCTGAAGCATGTATCACTAGGTTGCAAAGAAAAGGCCCACTCCTGAGGCTCTTTGCGCAAAAGTGACATTATGAACCCTACGCGCTGGGATTCATCCCCAGAGGACTTGGGTCTCAAACGAAAATACAATAAGCAAGCATTTTTAAATGAAAAAAATTCTCGATGTTCACCAAAAAATAAATCCGGCAAACATACCTTAGGCTCCAAGAAATATGCTCCAGGACAGTTACTCATGTGCTGACGGAGCTCGGCCACTTCCAGAGAGAGTCCCTGCAGGTGTTTAGCCAAATCCTGAACCGACACCATGATGGAACAAAAAAAAAAAAAAAAAAAAAATCTTTCCTTAGAGAATTTGCAGGCTGGACTTACTGTTATGTTCTGCTACCAAAGCTAAGGAAAGAGAGGAGATCTGTCCCTACTATAAGACTCAGCTGAATCCCTACGATGTAACAGGGAACCTGATCCTGCGATCAGACCTGCTAAAGTCCTAATCTAGTCTGTACGAAGACCTATAGATGTGGGGAGGAAATCCCTACAGGTACTAAGGACTGGGAGGAATATGGGACACCTCCTAACAGAAATAGTAGCAGACAGACGAACAAACAAAATAGATAGAACATAGAGGTCCGTAGACCAAGCAAACTAACAGAGTTAGATACAGAGCACAGGCTAGCCAGAAAGTAGATATACAATAAAGTCCAGCAAAGCCAGAAGGGCGGAGCAGGATTAAATAGGCCAACAAGGTCATGTGACCAGCAAAGGAAAAAAAACCTAACAGCAAGGTTCTAACAAATACAATTTAAGAAAGCATAGGATAAAACTACATAAATACATTTTAATAAAGCAAAGGATAAAACAACATAAATACAATTTAATAAAGCATAGGTTAAAACAACATAAATACAATTTAATAAAGCATAGGACAAAACAACATAAATACAATTTAATAAAGCATAGGATAAAACAACATAAATACAATTTATAAAGCATAGGATAAAACAACATAAATACAATTTAATAAAGCATAGGATAAAACAACATAAATAAAATTTAATAAAGCATAGGCTAAAACTACATAAATATAATTTAATAAAGCATAGGATAAAACAAATTAAATACAATTTAATAAAGCATAGGATAAAACAACATAAATAAAATTTAATAAAGCATAGGTTAAAACAACATAAATACAATTTAATAAAGCATAGGATAAAACAACATAAATACAATTTAATAAAGCATAGGATAAAACAACATAAATACAATTTAATAAAGCATAGGATAAAACAACATAAATACAATTTAATAAAGCATACGTTAAAACAACATAAATACAATTAAATAAAGCATAGGATAAAACAACATAAATACAATTTAATAAAGCATAGGTTAAAACAACATAAATACAATTTAATAAAGCATAGGATAAAACAACATAAATTCAATTTAATAAAGCATAGGATAAAACAACATAAATACAATTTAATAAAGCACAGGATAAAACAACATAAATAAAATTTAATAAAGCATAGGATAAAACAACATAAATAAAATTTAATAAAGCATAGGATAAAACAACGTAAATACAATTTAATAAAGCATAGGATAAAACAACATAAATAAAATTTAATAAAGCATAGGATAAAACAACATAAATACAATTTAATAAAGCATAGGATAAAACAACATAAATACAATTTAATAAAGCATAGGTTAAAACAACATAAATGCAATTTAATCAAGCATAGGATAAAACAACATAAATACAATTTAATATAGCATATGATAAAACAACATAAATAAAATTTAATAAAGCATAGGATAAAACAACATAAATACAATTTAATAAAGCATAGGATAAAACAACATAAATACAATTTAATAAAGCATAGGATAAAACAACATAAATACAATTTAATAAAGCATAGGATAAAACAACATAAATACAATTTAATAAAGCATAGGATAAAACAACATAAATACAATTTAATGAAACATAGGATAAACAACATAAATACAATTTAATAAAGCATAGGACAAAACAACATAAATACAATTTAATAAAGCATAGGTTAAAACAACATAAATACAATTTAATAAAGCATCGGACAAAACAACATAAATACAATTTAATAAAGCATAGGATAAAACAACATAAATACAATTTATAAAGCATAGGATAAAACAACATAAATACAATTTAATAAAGCATAGGATAAAACAACATAAATACAATTTAATAAAGCATAGGATAAAATAACATAAATACAATTTAATAAAGCATAGTTTAAAACAACATAAATACAATTTAAGAAAGCATAGGATAAAACTACATAAATACATTTTAATAAAGCATAGGATAAAACAACATAAATACAATTTAATAAAGCATAGGATAAAACAACATAAATAAAATTTAATAAAGCATAGGTTAAAACAACATGAATAAAATTTAATAAAGCATAGGTTAAAACAACATAAATACAATTTAAGAAAGCATAGGATAAAACTACATAAATACATTTTAATAAAGCATAGGATAAAACAACATAAATACAATTTAATAAAGCATAGGATAAAACAACATAAATAAAATTTAATAAAGCATAGGTTAAACAACATAAATACAATTTAATAAAGCATAGGATAAAACAACATAAATACAATTTAATAAAGCATAGGATAAAACAACATAGATACAATTTAATAAAGCATAAGATAAAACAACATGAATACAATTAAATAAAGCATAGGTTAAAACAACATAAATACAATTTAAGAAAGCATAGGATAAAACTACATAAATACATTTTAATAAAGCAAAGGATAAAACAACATAAATACAATTTATAAAGCATAGGATAACACAACATAAATACAATTTAATAAAGCATAGGATAAAACAACATAAATACTTTTTAATAAAGCATAGGATAAAACCACATAAATACAATTTAATAAAGCATAGGATAAAACAACATAAATAAAATTTTATAAAGCATAGGTTAAAACAACATAAATACAATTTAATAAAGCATAGGACAAAACAACATAAATACAATTTAATAAAGCATATTTTAAAACAACATAAATACAATTTAATAAAGCATAGGATAAAACCACAGAAATACAATTTAATAAAGCATAGGACAAAACAACATAAATAGAATTTAATAAAGCATATGTTAAAACAACATAAATACAATTTAATAAAGCATAGGATAAAACAACATAAATACTTTTTAATAAAGCATAGGATAAAACCACATAAATACAATTTAGTAAAGCATAGGATAAAACAACATAAATAAAATTTTATAAAGCATAGGTTAAAACAACATAAATACAATTTAATAAAGCATAAGATAAAACAACATGAATATAATTTAGTAAAGCATAAGATAAAACAACATGAATACAATTTAATAAAGCATAGGTTAAAACAACATAAATACAATTTAAGAAAGCATAGGATAAAACAACATAAATACATTTTAATAAAGCATAGGATAAAACAGCATAAATACAATTTAATAAAGCATAGGTTAAAACAACATAAATATAATTTAATAAAGCATAGGACAAAACAACATAAATACAATTTAATAAAGCATAGGATAAAACAACAGAAATACTTTTTAATAAAGCATAGGATAAAACCACATAAATACAATTTAATAAAGCACAGGATAAAACTACAGAAATACAATTTAATAAAGCATAGGATAAAACAACATAAATTCAATTTAATAAAGCATAGGATAAAACAACATAAATACAATTAAATAAAGCATAGGATAAAACAACATAAATACAATTTAATAAAGCATAGGTTAAAACAACATAAATACAATTTAATAAAGCATAGGATAAAACAACATAAATTCAATTTAATAAAGCATAGGATAAAACAACATAAATACAATTTAATAAAGCACAGGATAAAACAACATAAATAAAATTTAATAAAGCATAGGATAAAACAACATAAATAAAATTTAATAAAGCATAGGATAAAACAACGTAAACACAATTTAATAAAGCATAGGATAAAACAACATAAATAAAATTTAATAAAGCATAGGATAAAACAACATAAATACAATTTAATAAAGCATAGGATAAAACAACATAAATACAATTTAATAAAGCATAGGTTAAAACAACATAAATGCAATTTAATCAAGCATAGGATAAAACAACATAAATACAATTTAATATAGCATAGGATAAAACAACATAAATAAAATTTAATAAAGCATAGGATAAAACAACATAAATACAATTTAATAAAGCATAGGATAAAACAACATAAATACAATTTAATAAAGCATAGGATAAAACAACATAAATACAATTTAATAAAGCATAGGATAAAACAACATAAATACAATTTAATAAAGCATAGGATAAAACAACATAAATACAATTTAATGAAACATAGGATAAACAACATAAATACAATTTAATAAAGCATAGGACAAAACAACATAAATACAATTTAATAAAGCATAGGTTAAAACAACATAAATACAATTTAATAAAGCATCGGACAAAACAACATAAATACAATTTAATAAAGCATAGGATAAAACAACATAAATACAATTTATAGAGCATAGGATAAAACAAGATAAATACAATTTAATAAAGCATAGGACAAAACAACATAAATACAATTTAATAAAGCATAGGTTAAAACAACATAAATACAATTTAATAAAGCATCGGACAAAACAACATAAATACAATTTAATAAAGCATAGGATAAAACAACATAAATACAATTTATAAAGCATAGGATAAAACAACATAAATACAATTTAATAAAGCATAGGATAAAACAACATAAATACAATTTAATAAAGCATAGGATAAAATAACATAAATACAATTTAATAAAGCATAGTTTAAAACAACATAAATACAATTTAAGAAAGCATAGGATAAAACTACATAAATACATTTTAATAAAGCATAGGATAAAACAACATAAATAAAATTTAATAAAGCATAGGATAAAACAACATAAATAAAATTTAATAAAGCATAGGTTAAAACAACATGAATAAAATTTAATAAAGCATAGGTTAAAACAACATAAATACAATTTAAGAAAGCATAGGATAAAACTACATAAATACATTTTAATAAAGCATAGGATAAAACAACATAAATACAATTTAATAAAGCATAGGATAAAACAACATAAATAAAATTTAATAAAGCATAGGTTAAACAACATAAATACAATTTAATAAAGCATAGGATAAAACAACATAAATACAATTTAATAAAGCATAGGATAAAACAACATAGATACAATTTAATAAAGCATAAGATAAAACAACATGAATACAATTAAATAAAGCATAGGTTAAAACAACATAAATACAATTTAAGAAAGCATAGGATAAAACTACATAAATACATTTTAATAAAGCAAAGGATAAAACAACATAAATACAATTTATAAAGCATAGGATAACACAACATAAATACAATTTAATAAAGCATAGGATAAAACAACATAAATACTTTTTAATAAAGCATAGGATAAAACCACATAAATACAATTTAATAAAGCATAGGATAAAACAACATAAATAAAATTTTATAAAGCATAGGTTAAAACAACATAAATACAATTTAATAAAGCATAGGACAAAACAACATAAATACAATTTAATAAAGCATAGTTTAAAACAACATAAATACAATTTAATAAAGCATAGGATAAAACCACAGAAATACAATTTAATAAAGCATAGGATAAAACAACATAAATACAATTTAATAAAGCATAGGATAAAACAACATAAATACAATTTAATGAAACATAGGATAAACAACATAAATACAATTTAATAAAGCATAGGACAAAACAACATAAATAGAATTTAATAAAGCATATGTTAAAACAACATAAATACAATTTAATAAAGCATAGGATAAAACAACATAAATACTTTTTAATAAAGCATAGGATAAAACCACATAAATACAATTTAGTAAAGCATAGGATAAAACAACATAAATAAAATTTTATAAAGCATAGGTTAAAACAACATAAATACAATTTAATAAAGCATAAGATAAAACAACATGAATATAATTTAGTAAAGCATAAGATAAAACAACATGAATACAATTTAATAAAGCATAGGTTAAAACAACATAAATACAATTTAAGAAAGCATAGGATAAAACAACATAAATACATTTTAATAAAGCATAGGATAAAACAACATAAATACAATTTAATAAAGCATAGGTTAAAACAACATAAATATTTTTTAATAAAGCATAGGACAAAACAACATAAATACAATTTAATAAAGCATAGGATAAAACAACATAAATACAATTTATAAAGCATAGGATAAAACAACATAAATACAATTTAATAAAGCATAGGATAAAACAACATAAATACAATTTAATAAAGCATAGGATAAAACAACATAAATACAATTTAATAAAGCATAGGCTAAAACTACATGAATACAATTTAATAAAGCATAGGATAAAACAAATTAAATACAATTTAATAAAGCATAGGATAAAACAACATAAATTCAATTTAATAAAGCATAGGAGAAAACAACAAAAATACAATTTAATAAAGCATAGGATAAAACAACATAAATACAATTTAATAAAGCATAAGATAAAACAACATGAATACAATTTAATAAAGCATAGGTTAAAACAACATAAATACAATTTAATAAAGCATAGGATAAAACAACATTAATACAATTTAATAAAGCATAGGTTAAAACAACATAAATACAATTTAATAAAGCATAGGATAAAACAACATAAATACAATTTATTAAAGCATAGTATAAAACAATATAAATAAAATTTAATAAAGCATAGGTTAAAACAACATAAATACAATTTAATAAAGCATAGGATAAAACAACATAAATACAATTTAATAAAGCATAGGATAAAACAACAGAAATACTTTTTAATAAAGCATAGGATAAAACCACATAAATACAATTTAATAAAGCACAGGATAAAACCACAGAAATACAATTTAATAAAGCATAGGATAAAACAACATAAATACAATTTAATAAAGCATAGGACAAAACAACATAAATACAATTTAATAAAGTATAGGATAAATCAACATAAATACAATTTAATGAAACATAGGATAAACAACATAAATACAATTTAATAAAGCACAGGACAAAACAACATAAATACAATTTAATAAAGCATATGTTAAAACAACATAAATACAATTTAATAAAGCATAAGATAAAACAACATGAATATAATTTAGTAAAGCATAAGATAAAACAACATGAATACAATTTAATAAAGCATAGGTTAAAACAACATAAATACAATTTAAGAAAGCATAGGATAAAACTACATAAATACATTTTAATAAAGCAAAGGATAAAACAACATAAATACAATTTAATAAAGCATAGGTTAAAACAACATAAATACAATTTAATAAAGCATAGGACAAAACAACATAAATACAATTTAATAAAGCATAGGATAAAACAACATAAATACAATTTATAAAGCATAGGATAAAACAACATAAATACAATTTAATAAAGCATAGGATAAAACAACATAAATAAAATTTAATAAAGCATAGGCTAAAACTACATAAATATAAATTAATAAAGCATAGGATAAAACAAATTAAATACAATTTAATAAAGCATAGGATAAAACAACATAAATAAAATTTAATAAAGCATAGGTTAAAACAACATAAATACAATTTAATAAAGCATAGGATAAAACAACATAAATACAATTTAATAAAGCATAGGATAAAACAACATAAATACAATTTGATAAAGCATAGGATAAAACAACATAAATACAATTTAATAAAGCATACGTTAAAACAACATAAATACAATTAAATAAAGCATAGGATAAAACAACATAAATACAATTTAATAAAGCATAGGTTAAAACAACATAAATACAATTTAATAAAGCATAGGATAAAACAACATAAATTCAATTTAATAAAGCATAGGATAAAACAACATAAATACAATTTAATAAAGCACAGGATAAAACAACATAAATAAAATTTAATAAAGCATAGGATAAAACAACATAAATAAAATTTAATAAAGCATAGGATAAAACAACGTAAATACAATTTAATAAAGCATAGGATAAAACAACATAAATAAAATTTAATAAAGCATAGGATAAAACAACATAAATACAATTTAATAAAGCATAGGATAAAACAACATAAATACAATTTAATAAAGCATAGGTTAAAACAACATAAATGCAATTTAATCAAGCATAGGATAAAACAACATAAATACAATTTAATATAGCATAGGATAAAACAACATAAATAAAATTTAATAAAGCATAGGATAAAACAACATAAATACAATTTAATAAAGCATAGGATAAAACAACATAAATACAATTTAATAAAGCATAGGATAAAACAACATAAATACAATTTAATAAAGCATAGGATAAAACAACATAAATACAATTTAATAAAGCATAGGATAAAACAACATAAATACAATTTAATGAAACATAGGATAAACAACATAAATACAATTTAATAAAGCATAGGACAAAACAACATAAATACAATTTAATAAAGCATAGGTTAAAACAACATAAATACAATTTAATAAAGCATCGGACAAAACAACATAAATACAATTTAATAAAGCATAGGATAAAACAACATAAATACAATTTATAAAGCATAGGATAAAACAACATAAATACAATTTAATAAAGCATAGGATAAAACAACATAAATACAATTTAATAAAGCATAGGATAAAATAACATAAATACAATTTAATAAAGCATAGGCTAAAACTACATAAATACAATTTAATAAAGCATAGGATAAAACAACATAAATAAAATTTAATAAAGCATAGGTTAAACAACATAAATACAATTTAATAAAGCATGGGATAAAACAACATAAATACAATTTAATAAAGCATAGGATAAAACAACATAAATACTTTTTAATAAAGCATAGGATAAAAACACATAAATACAATTTAATAAAGCACAGGATAAAACAACATAAATACAATTTAATAAAGCATAGGATAAAACAACATAAATACAATTTAATAAAGCATAGGATAAAACAACATAAATACAATTTAATAAAGCATAGGATAAAACAACATAAATAAAATTTAATAAAGCATAGGATAAAACAACGTAAATACAATTTAATAAAGCATAGGATAAAACAACATAAATAAAATTTAATAAAGCATAGGCTAAAACTACATAAATATAATTTAATAAAGCATAGGATAAAACAAATTAAATACAATTTAATAAAGCATAGGATAAAACAACATAAATAAAATTTAATAAAGCATAGGTTAAAACAACATAAATACAATTTAATAAAGCATAGGATAAAACAACATAAATACAATTTAACAAAGCATAGGATAAAACAACATAAATACTTTTTAATAAAGCATAGGATAAAACCACATAAATACAATTTAATAAAGCACAGGATAAAACAACATAAATACAATTTAATAAAGCATAGGATAAAACAACATAAATACAATTTAATAAAGCATAGGATAAAACAACATAAATACAATTTAATAAAGCATAGGATAAAACAACATAAATACAATTTAATAAAGCATACGTTAAAACAACATAAATACAATTAAATAAAGCATAGGATAAAACAACATAAATACAATTTAATAAAGCATAGGTTAAAACAACATAAATACAATTTAATAAAGCATAGGATAAAACAACATAAATACAATTTAATAAAGCACAGGATAAAACAACATAAATAAAATTTAATAAAGCATAGGATAAAACAACATAAATAAAATTTAATAAAGCATAGGATAAAACAACGTAAATACAATTTAATAAAGCATAGGATAAAACAACATAAATAAAATTTAATAAAGCATAGGATAAAACAACATAAATACAATTTAATAAAGCATATGTTAAAACAACATAAATACAATTTAATAAAGCATAAGATAAAACAACATGAATATAATTTAGTAAAGCATAAGATAAAACAACATGAATACAATTTAATAAAGCATAGGTTAAAACAACATAAATACAATTTAAGAAAGCATAGGATAAAACTACGTAAATACATTTTAATAAAGCATAGGATAAAACAACATAAATATAATTTAATAAAGCATAGGTTAAAACAACATAAATAAAATTTAATAAAGCATAGGATAAAACAACATAAATACAATTTATAAAGCATAGGATAAAACAACATAAATACAATTTAATAAAGCATAGGATAAAACAACATAAATACAATTTAATAAAGCATAGGATAAAACAACATAAATACAATTTAATAAAGCATAGGCTAAAACAACATAAATACAATTTAAGAAAGCATAGTATAAAACTACATAAATACATTTTAATAAAGCATAGGATAAAACAACATAAATACAATTTAATAAAGCATAGGTTAAAACAACATAAATACAATTTAATAAAGCATTGGACAAGACAACATAAATACAATTTAATAAAGCATAGGATAAAACAACATAAATACAATTTATAAAGCATAGGATAAAACAACATAAATACAATTCAATAAAGCATAGGATAAAACAACATAAATACAATTTAATAAAGCATAGGATAAAATAACATAAATACAATTTAATAAAGCATAGGCTAAAACTACATAAATACAATTTAATAAAGCATAGGATAAAACAACATAAATACAATTTAATAAAGCATAAGATAAAACAACATGAATATAATTTAGTAAAGCATAAGATAAAACAACATGAATACAATTTAATAAAGCATAGGATAAAACAACATAAATACAATTTAATAAAGCATAGGCTAAAACTACATAAATACAATTTATTACAGCATAGGATAAAACAAATTAAATTCAATTTAATAAAGCATAGGATAAAACAACATAAATTCAATTTAATAAAGCATAGGATAAAACAACATAAATACAATTTAATAAAGCATAGGATAAAACAACATAAATACAATTTAATAAAGCATAGGTTAAAACAACATAAATACAATTTAATAAAGCATAGGATAAAACAACATAAATACAATTTAATAAAGCATAGGATAAACCAAAATAAATAAAATTTAATAAAGCATAGGTTAAAACAACATAAATACAAATAACAAGGCATAGGATAAAACAACATAAATACAATTTAATAAAGCATAGGATAAAACAACATAAATACTTTTTAATAGAGCATAGGATAAAACAACATAAATACAATTTAATGAAACATAGGATAAACAACATAAATACAATTTAATAAAGCATAGGACAAAACAACATAAATAGAATTTAATAAAGCATATGTTAAAACAACATAAATACAATTTAATAAAGCATAAGATAAAACAACATGAATATAATTTAGTAAAGCATAAGATAAAACAACATAAATACAATTTAATAAAGCATAGGTTAAAACAACATAAATACAATTTAATAAAGCATCGGACAAAACAACATAAATACAATTTAATAAAGCATAGGATAAAACAACATAAATACAATTTATAAAGCATAGGATAAAACAACATAAATACAATTTAATAAAGCATAGGATAAAACAACATAAATACAATTTAATAAAGCATAGGATAAAATAACATAAATACAATTTAATAAAGCATAGGCTAAAACTACATAAATACAATTTAATAAAGCATAGGATAAAACAACATAAATAAAATTTAATAAAGCATAGGTTAAACAACATAAATACAATTTAATAAAGCATAGGATAAAACAACATAAATAAAATTTAATAAAGCATAGGATAAAACAACGTAAATAAAATTTAATAAAGCATAGGATAAAACAACATAAATAAAATTTAATAAAGCATAGGATAAAACAACATAAATAAAATTTAATAAAGCATAGGATAAAACAACGTAAATACAATTTAATAAAGCATAGGATAAAACAACATAAATAAAATTTAATAAAGCATAGGATAAAACAACATAAATACAATTTAATAAAGCATATGTTAAAACAACATAAATACAATTTAATAAAGCATAAGATAAAACAACATGAATATAATTTAGTAAAGCATAAGATAAAACAACATGAATACAATTTAATAAAGCATAGGTTAAAACAACATAAATACAATTTAAGAAAGCATAGGATAAAACTACGTAAATACATTTTAATAAAGCATAGGATAAAACAACATAAATATAATTTAATAAAGCATAGGTTAAAACAACATAAATAAAATTTAATAAAGCATAGGATAAAACAACATAAATACAATTTATAAAGCATAGGATAAAACAACATAAACACAATTTAATAAAGCATAGGATAAAACAACATAAATACAATTTAATAAAGCATAGGATAAAACAACATAAATACAATTTAATAAAGCATAGGCTAAAACAACATAAATACAATTTAAGAAAGCATAGTATAAAACTACATAAATACATTTTAATAAAGCATAGGATAAAACAACATAAATACAATTTAATAAAGCATAGGTTAAAACAACATAAATACAATTTAATAAAGCATTGGACAAAACAACATAAATACAATTTAATAAAGCATAGGATAAAACAACATAAATACAATTTATAAAGCATAGGATAAAACAACATAAATACAATTCAATAAAGCATAGGATAAAACAACATAAATACAATTTAATAAAGCATAGGATAAAATAACATAAATACAATTTAATAAAGCATAGGCTAAAACTACATAAATACAATTTAATAAAGCATAGGATAAAACAACATAAATACAATTTAATAAAGCATAAGATAAAACAACATGAATATAATTTAGTAAAGCATAAGATAAAACAACATGAATACAATTTAATAAAGCATAGGATAAAACAACATAAATACAATTTAATAAAGCATAGGCTAAAACTACATAAATACAATTTATTACAGCATAGGATAAAACAAATTAAATTCAATTTAATAAAGCATAGGATAAAACAACATAAATTCAATTTAATAAAGCATAGGATAAAACAACATAAATACAATTTAATAAAGCATAGGATAAAACAACATAAATACAATTTAATAAAGCATAGGTTAAAACAACATAAATACAATTTAATAAAGCATAGGATAAAACAACATAAATACAATTTAATAAAGCATAGGATAAACCAAAATAAATAAAATTTAATAAAGCATAGGTTAAAACAACATAAATACAAATTAACAAGGCATAGGATAAAACAACATAAATACAATTTAATAAAGCATAGGATAAAACAACATAAATACTTTTTAATAGAGCATAGGATAAAACAACATAAATACAATTTAATGAAACATAGGATAAACAACATAAATACAATTTAATAAAGCATAGGACAAAACAACATAAATAGAATTTAATAAAGCATATGTTAAAACAACATAAATACAATTTAATAAAGCATAAGATAAAACAACATGAATATAATTTAGTAAAGCATAAGATAAAACAACATAAATACAATTTAATAAAGCATAGGTTAAAACAACATAAATACAATTTAATAAAGCATCGGACAAAACAACATAAATACAATTTAATAAAGCATAGGATAAAACAACATAAATACAATTTATAAAGCATAGGATAAAACAACATAAATACAATTTAATAAAGCATAGGATAAAACAACATAAATACAATTTAATAAAGCATAGGATAAAATAACATAAATACAATTTAATAAAGCATAGGCTAAAACTACATAAATACAATTTAATAAAGCATAGGATAAAACAACATAAATAAAATTTAATAAAGCATAGGTTAAACAACATAAATACAATTTAATAAAGCATAGGATAAAACAACATAAATACAATTTAATAAAGCATAGGATAAAACAACATAAATACTTTTTAATAAAGCATAGGATAAAACCACATAAATACAATTTAATAAAGCACAGGATAAAACAACATAAATACAATTTAATAAAGCATAGGATAAAACAACATAAATACAATTTAATAAAGCATAAGATAAAACAACATAAATACAATTTAATAAAGCATAGGATAAAACAACATAAATACAATTTAATAAAGCGTACGTTAAAACAACATAAATACAATTAAATAAAGCATAGGATAAAACAACATAAATACAATTTAATAAAGCATAGGTTAAAACAACATAAATACAATTTTATAAAGCATAGGATAAAACAACATAAATACAATTTAATAAAGCATAGGTTAAAACAACATAAATACAATTTAATAAAGCATAGGATAAAACAACATAAATTCAATTTAATAATGCATAGGATAAAACAACATAAATACAATTTAATAAAGCACAGGATAAAACAACATAAATAAAATTTAATAAAGCATAGGATAAAACAACATAAATAAAATTTAATAAAGCATAGGATAAAACAACGTAAATACAATTTAATAAAGCATAGGATAAAACAACATAAATAAAATTTAATAAAGCATAGGATAAAACAACATAAATACAATTTAATAAAGCATAGGATAAAACAACATAAATACAATTTAATAAAGCATAGGTTAAAACAACATAAATGCAATTTAATAAAGCATAGGATAAAACAACATAAATACAATTTAATAAAGCATAGGATAAAACAACATAAATAAAATTTAATAAAGCATAGGATAAAACAACATAAATACAATTTAATAAAGCATAGGATAAAATAACATAAATACAATTTAATAAAGCATAGGATAAAACAACATAAATACAATTTAATAAAGCATAGGATAAAACAACATAAATACAATTTAATAAAGCATAGGATAAAACAACATAAATACAATTTAATGAAACATAGGATAAACAACATAAATACAATTTAATAAAGCATAGGACAAAACAACATAAATACAATTTAATAAAGCATATGTTAAAACAACATAAATACAATTTAATAAAGCATAAGATAAAACAACATGAATATAATTTAGTAAAGCATACGATAAAACAACATGAATACAATTTAATAAAGCATAGGTTAAAACAACATAAATACAATTTAAGAAAGCATAGGATAAAACTACATGAATACATTTTAATAAAGCATAGGATAAAACAGCATAAATATAATTTAATAAAGCATAGGTTAAAACAACATAAATAAAATTTAATACAGCATAGGATAAAACAACATAAATACAATTTATAAAGCATAGGATAAAACAACATAAATACTTTTTAATAAAGCATAGGATAAAACCACATAAATACAATTTAATAAAGCACAGGATAAAACAACATAAATACAATTTAATAAAGCATAGGATAAAACAACATAAATACAATTTAATAAAGCATAGGATAAAACAACATAAATACAATTTAATAAAGCATAGGATAAAACAACATAAATAAAATTTAATAAAGCATAGGATAAAACAACATGAATACAATTTAATAAAGCATAGGATAAAACAACATAAATACAATATAATAAAGCATAGGATAAAATAACATAAATACAATTTAATAAAGCATAGGCTAAAACTACATAAATACAATTTAATAAAGCATAGGATAAAACAACATAAATAAAATTTAATAAAGCATAGGTTAAAACAACATAAATACAATTTAATAAAGCATAGGATAAAACAACATAAATACAATTTAAAAAAGCATAGGATCAAACAACATAAATACTTTTTAATAAAGCATAGGATAAAACCACATAAATACAATTTAATAAAGCACAGGATAAAACAACATAAATACAATTTAATAAAGCATAGGATAAAACAACATAAATACAATTTAATAAAGCATAGGATAAAACAACATAAATACAATTTAATAAAGCATAGGATAAAACAACAAAAATACAATTTAATAAAGCATATGTTAAAACAACAAAAATACAATTAAATAAAGCATAGGATAAAACAACATAAATACAATTTAATAAAGCATAGGTTAAAACAACATAAATACAATTTTATAAAGCATAGGATAAAACAACATAAATACAATTTAATAAAGCATAGGTTAAAACAACATAAATACAATTTAATAAAGCATAGGTTAAAACAACATAAATGCAATTTAATAAAGCATAGGATAAAACAACATAAATACAATTTAATAAAGCATAGGATAAAACAACATAAATACAATTTAATAAAGCATAGGATAAAACAACATAAATACAATTTAATAAAGCATAGGATAAAACAACATAAATACAATTTAATAAAGCATAGGATAAAACAACATAAATACAATTTAATAAAGCATAGGATAAAACAACATAAATACAATTTAATGAAACAGGATAAACAACATAAATACAATTTAATAAAGCATATGTTAAAACAACATAAATACAATTTAATAAAGCATAAGATAAAACAACATGAATATAATTTAGTAAAGCATAAGATAAAACAACATGAATACAATTTAATAAAGCATAGGTTAAAACAACATAAATACAATTTAAGAAAGCATAGGATAAAACTACGTAAATACATTTTAATAAAGCATAGGATAAAACAACATAAATATAATTTAATAAAGCATAGGTTAAAACAACATAAATAAAATTTAATAAAGCATAGGATAAAACAACATAAATACAATTTATAAAGCATAGGATAAAACAACATAAATACAATTTAATAAAGCATAGGATAAAACAACATAAATACAATTTAATAAAGCATAGGCTAAAACAACATAAATACAATTTAAGAAAGCATAGTATAAAACTACATAAATACATTTTAATAAAGCATAGGATAAAACAACATAAATACAATTTAATAAAGCATAGGTTAAAACAACATAAATACAATTTAATAAAGCATTGGACAAAACAACATAAATACAATTTAATAAAGCATAGGATAAAACAACATAAATACAATTTATAAAGCATAGGATAAAACAACATAAATACAATTCAATAAAGCATAGGATAAAACAACATAAATACAATTTAATAAAGCATAGGATAAAATAACATAAATACAATTTAATAAAGCATAGGCTAAAACTACATAAATACAATTTAATAAAGCATAGGATAAAACAACATAAATACAATTTAATAAAGCATAAGATAAAACAACATGAATATAATTTAGTAAAGCATAAGATAAAACAACATGAATACAATTTAATAAAGCATAGGATAAAACAACATAAATACAATTTAATAAAGCATAGGCTAAAACTACATAAATACAATTTATTACAGCATAGGATAAAACAAATTAAATTCAATTTAATAAAGCATAGGATAAAACAACATAAATTCAATTTAATAAAGCATAGGATAAAACAACATAAATACAATTTAATAAAGCATAGGATAAAACAACATAAATACAATTAAATAAAGCATAGGTTAAAACAACATAAATACAATTTAATAAAGCATAGGATAAAACAACATAAATACAATTTAATAAAGCATAGGATAAACCAACATAAATAAAATTTAATAAAGCATAGGTTAAAACAACATAAATACAAATTAACAAGGCATAGGATAAAACAACATAAATACAATTTAATAAAGCATAGGATAAAACAACATAAATACTTTTTAATAAAGCATAGGATAAAACAACATAAATACAATTTAATGAAACATAGGATAAACAACATAAATACAATTTAATAAAGCATAGGACAAAACAACATAAATAGAATTTAATAAAGCATATGTTAAAACAACATAAATACAATTTAATAAAGCATAAGATAAAACAACATGAATATAATTTAGTAAAGCATAAGATAAAACAACATGAATACAATTTAATAAAGCATAGGTTAAAACAACATAAATACAATTTAAGAAAGCATAGGATAAAACAACATAAATACATTTTAATAAAGCATAGGATAAAACGACATAAATACAATTTAATAAAGCATAGGTTAAAACAACATAAATATAATTTAATAAAGCATAGGACAAAACAACATAAATACAATTTAATAAAGCATAGGATAAAACAACATAAATACAATTTAATAAAGCATAGGATAAAACAACATAAATACAATTTAATAAAGCATAGGATAAAACAACATAAATACAATTTAATAAAGCATAGGATAAAACAACATAAATACAATTTAATAAAGCATAGGCTAAAACTACATAAATACAATTTAATAAAGCATAGGATAAAACAAATTAAATACAATTTAATAAAGCATAGGATAAAACAACATAAATTCAATTTAATAAAGCATAGGAGAAAACAACAAAAATACAATTTAATAAAGCATAGGAAAAAACAACATAAATACAATTTAATAAAACATAAGATAAAACAACATGAATACAATTTAATAAAGCATAGGTTAAAACAACATAAATATAATTTAATAAAGCATAGGATAAAACAACATTAATACAATTTAATAAAGCATAGGTTAAAGCAACATAAATACAATTTAATAAAGCATAGGATAAAACCACAGAAACACAATTTAATAAAGCATAGGATAAAACAACATAAATACAATTTAATAAAGCATAGGACAAAACAACATAAATACAATTTAATAAAGCATAGGATAAATCAACATAAATACAATTTAATGAAACATAGGATAAACAACATAAATACAATTTAATAAAGCACAGGACAAAACAACATAAATACAATTTAATAAAGCATATGTTAAAACAACATAAATACAATTTAATAAAGCATAAGATAAAACAACATGAATATAATTTAGTAAAGCATAAGATAAAACAACATGAATACAATTTAATAAAGCATAGGTTAAAACAACATAAATACAATTTAAGAAAGCATAGGATAAAACTACATAAATACATTTTAATAAAGCAAAGGATAAAACAACTTAAATACAATTTAATAAAGCATAGGTTAAAACAACATAAATACAATTTAATAAAGCATAGGACAAAACAACATAAATACAATTTAATAAAGCATAGGATAAAACAACATAAATACAATTTATAAAGCATAGGATAAAACAACATAAATACAATTTAATAAAGCATAGGATAAAACAACATAAATAAAATTTAATAAAGCATAGGCTAAAACTACATAAATATAATTTAATAAAGCATAGGATAAAACAAATTAAATACAATTTAATAAAGCATAGGATAAAACAACATACATTCAATTTAATAAAGCATAGGATAAAACAACATAAATAAAATTTAATAAAGCATAGGTTAAAACAACATAAATACAATTTAATAAAGCATAGGATAAAACAACATAAATACAATTTAATAAAGCATAGGATAAAACAACATAAATACTTTTTAATAAAGCATAGGATAAAACCACATAAATACAATTTAATAAAGCATAGGATAAAACAACATAAATAAAATTTAATAAAGCATAGGTTAAAACAACATAAATACAATTTAATAAAGCGTAGGACAAAACAACATAAATACAATTTAATAAAGCATAGTTTAAAACAACATAAATACAATTTAATAAAGCATAGGATAAAACCACAGAAATACAATTTAATAAAGCATAGGATAAAACAACATAAATACAATTTAATAAAGCATAGGACAAAACAACATAAATACAATTTAATAAAGCATAGGATAAAACAACATAAATACAATTTAATGAAACTTAGGATAAACAACATAAATACAATTTAATAAAGCATAGGACAAAACAACATAAATACAATTTAATAAAGCATATGTTAAAACAACATAAATACAATTTAATAAAGCATAAGATAAAACAACATGAATACAATTTAATAAAGCATAGGTTAAAACAACATAAATACAATTTAAGAAAGCATAGTATAAAACTACATAAATACATTTTAATAAAGCATAGGATAAAACAACATAAATACAATTTAATAAAGCATAGGTCAAAACAACATAAATACAATTTAATAAAGCATCGGACAAAACAACATAAATACAATTTAATAAAGCATAGGATAAAACAACATAAATACAATTTATAAAGCATAGGATAAAACAACATAAATACAATTTAATAAAGCATAGGATAAAATAACATAAATACAATTTAATAAAGCATAGGCTAAAACTACATAAATACTATTTAATAAAGCATAGGATAAAACAACATAAATAAAATTTAATAAAGCATAGGTTAAAACAACATAAATACAATTTAATAAAGCATAGGATAAAACAACATAAATACAATTTAATAAAGCATAGGATAAAACAACATAAATACTTTTTAATAAAGCATAGGATAAAACCACATAAAGACAATTTAATAAAGCACAGGATAAAACAACATAAATACAATTTAATAAAGCATAGGATAAAACAACATAAATACAATTTAATAAAGCATAGGATAAAACAACATAAATACAATTTAATAAAGCATAGGATAAAACAACATAAATACAATTTAATAAAGCATACGTTAAAACAACATAAATACAATTAAATAAAGCATAGGATAAAACAACATAAATACAATTTAATAAAGCATAGGTTAAAACAACATAAATACAATTTAATAAAGCATAGGATAAAACAACATAAATTCAATTTAATAAAGCATAGGATAAAACAACATAAATACAATTTAATAAAGCACAGGATAAAACAACATAAATAAAATTTAATAAAGCATAGGATAAAACAACATAAATAAAATTTAATAAAGCATAGGATAAAACAACGTAAATACAATTTAATAAAGCATTGGATAAAACAACATAAATAAAATTTAATAAAGCATAGGATAAAACAACATAAATACAATTTAATAAAGCATAGGATAAAACAACATAAATACAATTTAATAAAGCATAGGTTAAAACAACATAAATGCAATTTAATAAAGCATAGGATAAAACAACATAAATACAATTTAATAAAGCATAGGATAAAACAACATAAATAAAATTTAATAAAGCATAGGATAAAACAACATAAATACAATTTAATAAAGCATAGGATAAAACAACATAAATATAATTTAATAAAGCAAAGGATAAAACAACATAAATACAATTTAATAAAGCATAGGATAAAACAACATAAATACAATTTAATAAAGCATAGGATAAAACAACATAAATACAATTTAATAAAGCATAGGATAAAACAACATAAATACAATTTAATGAAACATAGGATAAACAACATAAATACAATTTAATAAAGCATAGGACAAAACAACATAAATACAATTTAATAAAGCATATGTTAAAACAACATAAATACAATTTAATAAAGCATAAGATAAAACAACATGAATACAATTTAATAAAGCATAGGTTAAAACAACATAAATACAATTTAAGAAAGCATAGGATAAAACTACATAAATACATTTTAATAAAGCATAGGATAAAACAACATAAATATAATTTAATAAAGCATAAGATAAAACAACATGAATACAATTTAATAAAGCATAGGATAAAACAACATAAATACAATTTAATAAAGCATAGGTTAAAACAACATAAATGCAATTTAATAAAGCATAGGATAAAACAACATAAATACAATTTAATAAAGCATAGGATAAAACAACATAAATAAAATTTAATAAAGCATAGGATAAAACAACATAAATACAATTTAATAAAGCATAGGATAAAACAACATAAATCTAATTTAATAAAGCATAGGATAAAACAACATAAATACAATTTAATAAAGCATAGGATAAAACAACATAAATACAATTTAATAAAGCATAGGATAAAACAACATAAATACAATTTAATAAAGCATAGGATAAAACAACATAAATACAATTTAATGAAACATAGGATAAACAACATAAATACAATTTAATAAAGCATAGGACAAAACAACATAAATACAATTTAATAAAGCATATGTTAAAACAACATAAATACAATTTAATAAAGCATAAGATAAAACAACATGAATACAATTTAATAAAGCATAGGTTAAAACAACATAAATACAATTTAAGAAAGCATAGGATAAAACTACATAAATACATTTTAATAAAGCATAGGATAAAACAACATAAATATAATTTAATAAAGCATAGGTTAAAACAACATAAATAAAATTTAATAAAGCATAGGATAAAACAACATAAATACAATTTATAAAGCATAGGATAAAACAACATAAATACAATTTAATAAAGCATAGGATAAAACAACATAAATACAATTTAATAAAGCATAGGATAAAACAACATAAATACAATTTAATAAAGCATAGGCTAAAACAACATAAATACAATTTAAGAAAGCATAGTATAAAACTACATAAATACATTTTAATAAAGCATAGAATAAAACAACATGAATACAATTTAATAAAGCATAGGTTAAAACAACATAAATACAATTTAATAAAGCATCGGACAAAACAACATAAATACAATTTAATAAAGCATAGGATAAAACAACATAAATACAATTTATAAAGCATAGGATAAAACAACATAAATAAAATTTAATAAAGCATAGGATAAAACAACATAAATACAATTTAATAAAGCATAGAATAAAATAACATAAATACAATTTAATAAAGCATAGGCTAAAACTACATAAATACAATTTAATAAAGCATAGGATAAAACAACATAAATAAAATTTAATAAAGCATAGGTTAAAACAACATAAATACAATTTAATAAAGCATAGGATAAAACAACATAAATACTTTTTAATAAAGCATAGGATAAAACCACATAAATACAATTTAATAAAGCACAGGATAAAACAACATAAATACAATTTAATAAAGCATAGGATAAAACAACATAAATACAATTTAATAAAGCATAGGATAAAACAACATAAATACAATTTAATAAAGCATAGGATAAAACAACATAAATACAATTTAATAAAGCGTACATTAAAACAACATAAATACAATTAAATAAAGCATAGGATAAAAAAACATAAATACAATTTAATAATGCATAGGTTAAAACAACATAAATACAATTTTATAAAGCATAGGATAAAACAACATAAATACAATTTAATAAAGCATAGGTTAAAACAACATAAATACAATTTAATAAAGCATAGAATAAAACAACATAAATTCAATTTAATAAAGCATAGGATAAAACAACATAAATACAATTTAATAAAGCACAGGATAAAACAACATAAATAAAATTTAATAAAGCATAGGATAAAACAACATAAATAAAATTTAATAAAGCATAGGATAAAACAACGTAAATACAATTTAATAAAGCATAGGATAAAACAACATAAATAAAATTTAATAAAGCATAGGATAAAACAACATAAATACAATTTAATAAAGCATAGGATAAAACAACATAAATACAATTTAATAAAGCATAGGATAAAAGAACATAAATACAATTTAATAAAGCATAGGATAAAACAACATAAATACAATTTAATAAAGCATAGGATAAAACAACATAAATACAATTTAATAAAGCATAGGATAAAACAACATAAATACAATTTAATAAAGCATACGTTAAAACAACATAAATACAATTAAATAAAGCATAGGATAAAACAACATAAATACAATTTAATAAAGCATAGGTTAAAACAACATAAATACAATTTAATAAAGCATAGGATAAAACAACATAAATTCAATTTAATAAAGCATAGGATAAAACAACATAAATACAATTTAATAAAGCACAGGATAAAACAACATAAATAAAATTTAATAAAGCATAGGATAAAACAACATAAATAAAATTTAATAAAGCATAGGATAAAACAACGTAAATACAATTTAATAAAGCATTGGATAAAACAACATAAATAAAATTTAATAAAGCATAGGATAAAACAACATAAATACAATTTAATAAAGCATAGGATAAAACAACATAAATACAATTTAATAAAGCATAGGTTAAAACAACATAAATGCAATTTAATAAAGCATAGGATAAAACAACATAAATACAATTTAATAAAGCATAGGATAAAACAACATAAATAAAATTTAATAAAGCATAGGATAAAACAACATAAATACAATTTAATAAAGCATAGGATAAACCAACATAAATATAATTTAATAAAGCAAAGGATAAAACAACATAAATACAATTTAATAAAGCATAGGATAAAACAACATAAATACAATTTAATAAAGCATAGGATAAAACAACATAAATACATTTTAATAAAGCATAGGATAAAACAACATAAATACAATTTAATGAAACATAGGATAAACAACATAAATACAATTTAATAAAGCATAGGACAAAACAACATAAATACAATTTAATAAAGCATATGTTAAAACAACATAAATACAATTTAATAAAGCATAAGATAAAACAACATGAATACAATTTAATAAAGCATAGGTTAAAACAACATAAATACAATTTAAGAAAGCATAGGATAAAACTACATAAATACATTTTAATAAAGCATAGGATAAAACAACATAAATATAATTTAATAAAGCATAAGATAAAACAACATGAATACAATTTAATAAAGCATAGGATAAAACAACATAAATACAATTTAATAAAGCATAGGTTAAAACAACATAAATGCAATTTAATAAAGCATAGGATAAAACAACATAAATACAATTTAATAAAGCATAGGATAAAACAACATAAATAAAATTTAATAAAGCATAGGATAAAACAACATAAATACAATTTAATAAAGCATAGGATAAAACAACATAAATCTAATTTAATAAAGCATAGGATAAAACAACATAAATACAATTTAATAAAGCATAGGATAAAACAACATAAATACAATTTAATAAAGCATAGGATAAAACAACATAAATACAATTTAATAAAGCATAGGATAAAACAACATAAATACAATTTAATGAAACATAGGATAAACAACATAAATACAATTTAATAAAGCATAGGACAAAACAACATAAATACAATTTAATAAAGCATATGTTAAAACAACATAAATACAATTTAATAAAGCATAAGATAAAACAACATGAATACAATTTAATAAAGCATAGGTTAAAACAACATAAATACAATTTAAGAAAGCATAGGATAAAACTACATAAATACATTTTAATAAAGCATAGGATAAAACAACATAAATATAATTTAATAAAGCATAGGTTAAAACAACATAAATAAAATTTAATAAAGCATAGGATAAAACAACATAAATACAATTTATAAAGCATAGGATAAAACAACATAAATACAATTTAATAAAGCATAGGATAAAACAACATAAATACAATTTAATAAAGCATAGGATAAAACAACATAAATACAATTTAATAAAGCATAGGCTAAAACAACATAAATACAATTTAAGAAAGCATAGTATAAAACTACATAAATACATTTTAATAAAGCATAGAATAAAACAACATGAATACAATTTAATAAAGCATAGGTTAAAACAACATAAATACAATTTAATAAAGCATCGGACAAAACAACATAAATACAATTTAATAAAGCATAGGATAAAACAACATAAATACAATTTATAAAGCATAGGATAAAACAACATAAATAAAATTTAATAAAGCATAGGATAAAACAACATAAATACAATTTAATAAAGCATAGAATAAAATAACATAAATACAATTTAATAAAGCATAGGCTAAAACTACATAAATACAATTTAATAAAGCATAGGATAAAACAACATAAATAAAATTTAATAAAGCATAGGTTAAAACAACATAAATACAATTTAATAAAGCATAGGATAAAACAACATAAATACTTTTTAATAAAGCATAGGATAAAACCACATAAATACAATTTAATAAAGCACAGGATAAAACAACATAAATACAATTTAATAAAGCATAGGATAAAACAACATAAATACAATTTAATAAAGCATAGGATAAAACAACATAAATACAATTTAATAAAGCATAGGATAAAACAACATAAATACAATTTAATAAAGCGTACATTAAAACAACATAAATACAATTAAATAAAGCATAGGATAAAAAAACATAAATACAATTTAATAATGCATAGGTTAAAACAACATAAATACAATTTTATAAAGCATAGGATAAAACAACATAAATACAATTTAATAAAGCATAGGTTAAAACAACATAAATACAATTTAATAAAGCATAGAATAAAACAACATAAATTCAATTTAATAAAGCATAGGATAAAACAACATAAATACAATTTAATAAAGCACAGGATAAAACAACATAAATAAAATTTAATAAAGCATAGGATAAAACAACATAAATAAAATTTAATAAAGCATAGGATAAAACAACGTAAATACAATTTAATAAAGCATAGGATAAAACAACATAAATAAAATTTAATAAAGCATAGGATAAAACAACATAAATACAATTTAATAAAGCATAGGATAAAACAACATAAATACAATTTAATAAAGCATAGGATAAAACAACATAAATACAATTTAATAAAGCATAGGATAAAACAACATAAATACAATTTAATAAAGCATAGGATAAAACAACATAAATACAATTTAATAAAGCATAGGATAAAACAACATAAATACAATTTAATGAAACATAGGATAAACAACATAAATACAATTTAATAAAGCATAGGACAAAACAACATAAATACAATTTAATAAAGCATATGTTAAAACAACATAAACACAATTTAATAAAGCATAAGATAAAACAACATGAATACAATTTAATAAAGCATAGGTTAAAACAACATAAATACAATTTAAGAAAGCATAGGATAAAACTACATAAATACATTTTAATAAAGCATAGGATAAAACAACATAAATATAATTTAATAAAGCATAAGATAAAACAACATGAATATAATTTAGTAAAGCATAAGATAAAACAACATGAATACAATTTAATGAAACATAGGATAAACAACATAAATACAATTTAATAAAGCATAGGACAAAACAACATAAATACAATTTAATAAAGCATATGTTAAAACAACATAAATACAATTTAATAAAGCATATGATAAAACAACATGAATACAATTTAATAAAGCATATGTTAAAACAACATAAATACAATTTAATAAAGCATAAGATAAAACAACATGAATACAATTTAATAAAGCATAGGTTAAAACAACATAAATACAATTTAAGAAAGCATAGGATAAAACTACATAAATACATTTTAATAAAGCATAGGATAAAACAACATAAATATAATTTAATAAAGCATAAGATAAAACAACATGAATATAATTTAGTAAAGCATAAGATAAAACAACATGAATACAATTTAATAAAGCATAGGTTAAAACAACATAAATACAATTTAATGAAACATAGGATAAACAACATAAATACAATTTAATAAAGCATAGGACAAAACAACATAAATACAATTTAATAAAGCATATGTTAAAACAACATAAATACAATTTAATAAAGCATAAGATAAAACAACATGAATACAATTTAATAAAGCATAGGTTAAAACAACATAAATACAATTTAAGAAAGCATAGTATAAAACTACATAAATACATTTTAATAAAGCATAGGATAAAACAACATAAATACAATTTAATAAAGCACAGGATAAAACAACATAAATACAATTTAATAAAGCATAGGATAAAACAACATAAATACAATTTAATAAAGCATACGTTAAAACAACATAAATACAATTAAATAAAGCATAGGATAAAACAACATAAATACAATTTAATAAAGCATAGGTTAAAACAACATAAATACAATTTAATAAAGCATAGGATAAAACAACATAAATTCAATTTAATAAAGCATAGGATAAAACAACATAAATACAATTTAATAAAGCACAGGATAAAACAACATAAATAAAATTTAATAAAGCATAGGATAAAACAACATAAATAAAATTTAATAAAGCATAGGATAAAACAACGTAAATACAATTTAATAAAGCATTGGATAAAACAACATAAATAAAATTTAATAAAGCATAGGATAAAACAACATAAATACAATTTAATAAAGCATAGGATAAAACAACATAAATACAATTTAATAAAGCATAGGTTAAAACAACATAAATGCAATTTAATAAAGCATAGGATAAAACAACATAAATACAATTTAATAAAGCATAGGATAAAACAACATAAATAAAATTTAATAAAGCATAGGATAAAACAACATAAATACAATTTAATAAAGCATAGGATAAAACAACATAAATATAATTTAATAAAGCAAAGGATAAAACAACATAAATACAATTTAATAAAGCATAGGATAAAACAACATAAATACAATTTAATAAAGCATAGGATAAAACAACATAAATACAATTTAATAAAGCATATGTTAAAACAACATAAACACAATTTAATAAAGCATAAGATAAAACAACATGAATACAATTTAATAAAGCATAGGTTAAAACAACATAAATACAATTTAAGAAAGCATAGGATAAAACTACATAAATACATTTTAATAAAGCATAGGATAAAACAACATAAATATAATTTAATAAAGCATAAGATAAAACAACATGAATATAATTTAGTAAAGCATAAGATAAAACAACATGAATACAATTTAATGAAACATAGGATAAACAACATAAATACAATTTAATAAAGCATAGGACAAAACAACATAAATACAATTTAATAAAGCATATGTTAAAACAACATAAATACAATTTAATAAAGCATATGATAAAACAACATGAATACAATTTAATAAAGCATATGTTAAAACAACATAAATACAATTTAATAAAGCATAAGATAAAACAACATGAATACAATTTAATAAAGCATAGGTTAAAACAACATAAATACAATTTAAGAAAGCATAGGATAAAACTACATAAATACATTTTAATAAAGCATAGGATAAAACAACATAAATATAATTTAATAAAGCATAAGATAAAACAACATGAATATAATTTAGTAAAGCATAAGATAAAACAACATGAATACAATTTAATAAAGCATAGGTTAAAACAACATAAATACAATTTAATGAAACATAGGATAAACAACATAAATACAATTTAATAAAGCATAGGACAAAACAACATAAATACAATTTAATAAAGCATATGTTAAAACAACATAAATACAATTTAATAAAGCATAAGATAAAACAACATGAATACAATTTAATAAAGCATAGGTTAAAACAACATAAATACAATTTAAGAAAGCATAGTATAAAACTACATAAATACATTTTAATAAAGCATAGGATAAAACAACATAAATACAATTTAATAAAGCACAGGATAAAACAACATAAATAAAATTTAATAAAGCATAGGATAAAACAACATAAATAAAATTTAATAAAGCATAGGATAAAACAACGTAAATACAATTTAATAAAGCATAGGATAAAACAACATAAATAAAATTTAATAAAGCATAGGATAAAACAACATAAATACAATTTAATAAAGCATAGGATAAAACAACATAAATACAATTTAATAAAGCATAGGATAAAACAACATAAATACAATTTAATAAAGCATAGGATAAAACAACATAAATACAATTTAATAAAGCATAGGATAAAACAACATAAATACAATTTAATAAAGCATAGGATAAAACAACATAAATACAATTTAATGAAACATAGGATAAACAACATAAATACAATTTAATAAAGCATAGGACAAAACAACATAAATACAATTTAATAAAGCATATGTTAAAACAACATAAACACAATTTAATAAAGCATAAGATAAAACAACATGAATACAATTTAATAAAGCATAGGTTAAAACAACATAAATACAATTTAAGAAAGCATAGGATAAAACTACATAAATACATTTTAATAAAGCATAGGATAAAACAACATAAATATAATTTAATAAAGCATAAGATAAAACAACATGAATATAATTTAGTAAAGCATAAGATAAAACAACATGAATACAATTTAATGAAACATAGGATAAACAACATAAATACAATTTAATAAAGCATAGGACAAAACAACATAAATACAATTTAATAAAGCATATGTTAAAACAACATAAATACAATTTAATAAAGCATATGATAAAACAACATGAATACAATTTAATAAAGCATATGTTAAAACAACATAAATACAATTTAATAAAGCATAAGATAAAACAACATGAATACAATTTAATAAAGCATAGGTTAAAACAACATAAATACAATTTAAGAAAGCATAGGATAAAACTACATAAATACATTTTAATAAAGCATAGGATAAAACAACATAAATATAATTTAATAAAGCATAAGATAAAACAACATGAATATAATTTAGTAAAGCATAAGATAAAACAACATGAATACAATTTAATAAAGCATAGGTTAAAACAACATAAATACAATTTAATGAAACATAGGATAAACAACATAAATACAATTTAATAAAGCATAGGACAAAACAACATAAATACAATTTAATAAAGCATATGTTAAAACAACATAAATACAATTTAATAAAGCATAAGATAAAACAACATGAATACAATTTAATAAAGCATAGGTTAAAACAACATAAATACAATTTAAGAAAGCATAGTATAAAACTACATAAATACATTTTAATAAAGCATAGGATAAAACAACATAAATACAATTTAATAAAGCATAGGATAAAACAACATAAATACAATTTAATAAAGCATAGGATAAAACAACATAAATACAATTTAATAAAGCATACGTTAAAACAACATAAATACAATTAAATAAAGCATAGGATAAAACAACATAAATACAATTTAATAAAGCATAGGTTAAAACAACATAAATACAATTTAATAAAGCATAGGATAAAACAACATAAATTCAATTTAATAAAGCATAGGATAAAACAACATAAATACAATTTAATAAAGCACAGGATAAAACAACATAAATAAAATTTAATAAAGCATAGGATAAAACAACATAAATAAAATTTAATAAAGCATAGGATAAAACAACGTAAATACAATTTAATAAAGCATTGGATAAAACAACATAAATAAAATTTAATAAAGCATAGGATAAAACAACATAAATACAATTTAATAAAGCATAGGATAAAACAACATAAATACAATTTAATAAAGCATAGGTTAAAACAACATAAATGCAATTTAATAAAGCATAGGATAAAACAACATAAATACAATTTAATAAAGCATAGGATAAAACAACATAAATAAAATTTAATAAAGCATAGGATAAAACAACATAAATACAATTTAATAAAGCATAGGATAAAACAACATAAATATAATTTAATAAAGCAAAGGATAAAACAACATAAATACAATTTAATAAAGCATAGGATAAAACAACATAAATACAATTTAATAAAGCATAGGATAAAACAACATAAATACAATTTAATAAAGCATAGGATAAAACAACATAAATACAATTTAATGAAACATAGGATAAACAACATAAATACAATTTAATAAAGCATAGGACAAAACAACATAAATACAATTTAATAAAGCATATGTTAAAACAACATAAATACAATTTAATAAAGCATAAGATAAAACAACATGAATACAATTTAATAAAGCATAGGTTAAAACAACATAAATACAATTTAAGAAAGCATAGGATAAAACTACATAAATACATTTTAATAAAGCATAGGATAAAACAACATAAATATAATTTAATAAAGCATAAGATAAAACAACATGAATACAATTTAATAAAGCATAGGATAAAACAACATAAATACAATTTAATAAAGCATAGGTTAAAACAACATAAATGCAATTTAATAAAGCATAGGATAAAACAACATAAATACAATTTAATAAAGCATAGGATAAAACAGCATAAATAAAATTTAATAAAGCATAGGATAAAACAACATAAATACAATTTAATAAAGCATAGGATAAAACAACATAAATCTAATTTAATAAAGCATAGGATAAAACAACATAAATACAATTTAATAAAGCATAGGATAAAACAACATAAATACAATTTAATAAAGCATAGGATAAAACAACATAAATACAATTTAATAAAGCATAGGATAAAACAACATAAATACAATTTAATGAAACATAGGATAAACAACATAAATACAATTTAATAAAGCATAGGACAAAACAACATAAATACAATTTAATAAAGCATATGTTAAAACAACATAAATACAATTTAATAAAGCATAAGATAAAACAACATGAATACAATTTAATAAAGCATAGGTTAAAACAACATAAATACAATTTAAGAAAGCATAGGATAAAACTACATAAATACATTTTAATAAAGCATAGGATAAAACAACATAAATATAATTTAATAAAGCATAGGTTAAAACAACATAAATAAAATTTAATAAAGCATAGGATAAAACAACATAAATACAATTTATAAAGCATAGGATAAAACAACATAAATACAATTTAATAAAGCATAGGATAAAACAACATAAATACAATTTAATAAAGCATAGGATAAAACAACATAAATACAATTTAATAAAGCATAGGCTAAAACAACATAAATACAATTTAAGAAAGCATAGTATAAAACTACATAAATACATTTTAATAAAGCATAGAATAAAACAACATGAATACAATTTAATAAAGCATAGGTTAAAACAACATAAATACAATTTAATAAAGCATCGGACAAAACAACATAAATACAATTTAATAAAGCATAGGATAAAACAACATAAATACAATTTATAAAGCATAGGATAAAACAACATAAATAAAATTTAATAAAGCATAGGATAAAACAACATAAATACAATTTAATAAAGCATAGAATAAAATAACATAAATACAATTTAATAAAGCATAGGCTAAAACTACATAAATACAATTTAATAAAGCATAGGATAAAACAACATAAATAAAATTTAATAAAGCATAGGTTAAAACAACATAAATACAATTTAATAAAGCATAGGATAAAACAACATAAATACTTTTTAATAAAGCATAGGATAAAACCACATAAATACAATTTAATAAAGCACAGGATAAAACAACATAAATACAATTTAATAAAGCATAGGATAAAACAACATAAATACAATTTAATAAAGCATAGGATAAAACAACATAAATACAATTTAATAAAGCATAGGATAAAACAACATAAATACAATTTAATAAAGCGTACATTAAAACAACATAAATACAATTAAATAAAGCATAGGATAAAAAAACATAAATACAATTTAATAATGCATAGGTTAAAACAACATAAATACAATTTTATAAAGCATAGGATAAAACAACATAAATACAATTTAATAAAGCATAGGTTAAAACAACATAAATACAATTTAATAAAGCATAGAATAAAACAACATAAATTCAATTTAATAAAGCATAGGATAAAACAACATAAATACAATTTAATAAAGCACAGGATAAAACAACATAAATAAAATTTAATAAAGCATAGGATAAAACAACATAAATAAAATTTAATAAAGCATAGGATAAAACAACGTAAATACAATTTAATAAAGCATAGGATAAAACAACATAAATAAAATTTAATAAAGCATAGGATAAAACAACATAAATACAATTTAATAAAGCATAGGATAAAACAACATAAATACAATTTAATAAAGCATAGGATAAAACAACATAAATACAATTTAATAAAGCATAGGATAAAACAACATAAATACAATTTAATAAAGCATAGGATAAAACAACATAAATACAATTTAATAAAGCATAGGATAAAACAACATAAATACAATTTAATAAAGCATAGGATAAAACAACATAAATACAATTTAATGAAACATAGGATAAACAACATAAATACAATTTAATAAAGCATAGGACAAAACAACATAAATACAATTTAATAAAGCATATGTTAAAACAACATAAACACAATTTAATAAAGCATAAGATAAAACAACATGAATACAATTTAATAAAGCATAGGTTAAAACAACATAAATACAATTTAAGAAAGCATAGGATAAAACTACATAAATACATTTTAATAAAGCATAGGATAAAACAACATAAATATAATTTAATAAAGCATAAGATAAAACAACATGAATATAATTTAGTAAAGCATAAGATAAAACAACATGAATACAATTTAATGAAACATAGGATAAACAACATAAATACAATTTAATAAAGCATAGGACAAAACAACATAAATACAATTTAATAAAGCATATGTTAAAACAACATAAATACAATTTAATAAAGCATATGATAAAACAACATGAATACAATTTAATAAAGCATATGTTAAAACAACATAAATACAATTTAATAAAGCATAAGATAAAACAACATGAATACAATTTAATAAAGCATAGGTTAAAACAACATAAATACAATTTAAGAAAGCATAGGATAAAACTACATAAATACATTTTAATAAAGCATAGGATAAAACAACATAAATATAATTTAATAAAGCATAAGATAAAACAACATGAATATAATTTAGTAAAGCATAAGATAAAACAACATGAATACAATTTAATAAAGCATAGGTTAAAACAACATAAATACAATTTAATGAAACATAGGATAAACAACATAAATACAATTTAATAAAGCATAGGACAAAACAACATAAATACAATTTAATAAAGCATATGTTAAAACAACATAAATACAATTTAATAAAGCATAAGATAAAACAACATGAATACAATTTAATAAAGCATAGGTTAAAACAACATAAATACAATTTAAGAAAGCATAGTATAAAACTACATAAATACATTTTAATAAAGCATAGGATAAAACAACATAAATACAATTTAATAAAGCATAGGTCAAAACAACATAAATACAATTTAATAAAGCATCGGACAAAACAACATAAATACAATTTAATAAAGCATAGGATAAAACAACATAAATACAATTTATAAAGCATAGGATAAAACAACATAAATACAATTTAATAAAGCATAGGATAAAATAACATAAATACAATTTAATAAAGCATAGGCTAAAACTACATAAATACAGTTTAATAAAGCATAGGATAAAACAACATAAATAAAATTTAATAAAGCATAGGTTAAAACAACATAAATACAATTTAATAAAGCATAGGATAAAACAACATAAATACAATTTAATAAAGCATAGGTTAAAACAACATAAATACAATTTAAGAAAGCATAGGATAAAACTACATAAATACATTTTAATAAAGCATGGGATAAAACAACATAAATATAATTTAATAAAGCATAGGTTAAAACAACATAAATAAAATTTAATAAAGCATAGGATAAAACAACATAAATACAATTTATAAAGCATAGGATAAAACAACATAAATACAATTTAATAAAGCATAGGATAAAACAACATAAATACAATTTAATAAAGCATAGGATAAAACAACATAAATACAATTTAATAAAGCATAGGCTAAAACAACATAAATACAATTTAAGAAAGCATAGTATAAAACTACATAAATACATTTTAATAAAGCATAGGATAAAACAACATGAATACAATTTAATAAACCATAGGTTAAAACAACATAAATACAATTTAATAAAGCATCGGACAAAACAACATAAATACAATTTAATAAAGCATAGGTTAAAACAACATAAATACAATTTAATAAAGCATATGTTAAAACAACATAAACACAATTTAATAAAGCATAAGATAAAACAACATGAATACAATTTAATAAAGCATAGGATAAAACAACATACATTCAATTTAATAAAGCATAGGATAAAACAACATAAATAAAATTTAATAAAGCATAGGTTAAAACAACATAAATACAATTTAATAAAGCATAGGATAAAACAACATAAATACAATTTAATAAAGCATAGGATAAAACAACATAAATACTTTTTAATAAAGCATAGGATAAAACCACATAAATACAATTTAATAAAGCATAGGATAAAACAACATAAATAAAATTTAATAAAGCATAGGTTAAAACAACATAAATACAATTTAATAAAGCGTAGGACAAATCAACATAAATACAATTTAATAAAGCATAGTTTAAAACAACATAAATACAATTTAATAAAGCATAGGATAAAACCACAGAAATACAATTTAATAAAGCATAGGATAAAACAACATAAATACAATTTAATAAAGCATAGGACAAAACAACATAAATACAATTTAATAAAGCATAGGATAAAACAACATAAATACAATTTAATGAAACATAGGATAAACAACATAAATACAATTTAATAAAGCATAGGACAAAACAACATAAATACAATTTAATAAAGCATATGTTAAAACAACATAAATACAATTTAATAAAGCATAAGATAAAACAACATGAATACAATTTAATAAAGCATAGGTTAAAACAACATAAATACAATTTAAGAAAGCATAGTATAAAACTACATAAATACATTTTAATAAAGCATAGGATAAAACAACATAAATACAATTTAATAAAGCATAGGTCAAAACAACATAAATACAATTTAATAAAGCATCGGACAAAACAACATAAATACAATTTAATAAAGCATAGGATAAAACAACATAAATACAATTTATAAAGCATAGGATAAAACAACATAAATACAATTTAATAAAGCATAGGATAAAATAACATAAATACAATTTAATAAAGCATAGGCTAAAACTACATAAATACAATTTAATAAAGCATAGGATAAAACAACATAAATAAAATTTAATAAAGCATAGGTTAAAACAACATAAATACAATTTAATAAAGCATAGGATAAAACAACATAAATACAATTTAATAAAGCATAGGATAAAACAACATAAATACTTTTTAATAAAGCATAGGATAAAACCACATAAAGACAATTTAATAAAGCACAGGATAAAACAACATAAATACAATTTAATAAAGCTTAGGATAAAACAACATAAATAAAATTTAATAAAGCATAGGATAAAACAACGTAAATACAATTTAATAAAGCATAGGATAAAACAACATAAATAAAATTTAATAAAGCATAGGATAAAACAACATAAATACAATTTAATAAAGCATAGGATAAAACAACATAAATACAATTTAATAAAGCATAGGTTAAAACAACATAAATGCAATTTAATAAAGCATAGGATAAAACAACATAAATACAATTTAATAAAGCATAGGATAAAACAACATAAATACAATTTAATAAAGCATAGGATAAAACAACATAAATACAATTTAATAAAGCATAGGATAAAACAACATAAATACAATTTAATAAAGCATAGGATAAAACAACATAAATACAATTTAATAAAGCATAGGATAAAACAACATAAATACAATTTAATAAAGCATATGTTAAAACAACATAAATACAATTTAATAAAGCATAAGATAAAACAACATGAATACAATTTAATAAAGCATAGGTTAAAACAACATAAATACAATTTAAGAAAGCATAGGATAAAACTACATAAATACATTTTAATAAAGCATAGGATAAAACAACATAAATATAATTTAATAAAGCATAAGATAAAACAACATGAATATAATTTAGTAAAGCATAAGATAAAACAACATGAATACAATTTAATAAAACATAGGTTAAAACAACATAAATACAATTTAAGAAAGCATAGGATAAAACTACATAAATACATTTTAATAAAGCATAGGATAAAACAACATAAATATAATTTAATAAAGCATAGGTTAAAACAACATAAATAAAATTTAATAAAGCATAGGATAAAACAACATAAATACAATTTATAAAGCATAGGATAAAACAACATAAATACAATTTAATAAAGCATAGGATAAAACAACATAAATACAATTTAATAAAGCATAGGATAAAACAACATAAATACAATTTAATAAAGCATAGGCTAAAACAACATAAATACAATTTAAGAAAGCATAGTATAAAACTACATAAATACATTTTAATAAAGCATAGGATAAAACAACATGAATACAATTTAATAAAGCATAGGTTAAAACAACATAAATACAATTTAATAAAGCATCGGACAAAACAACATAAATACAATTTAATAAAGCATAGGATAAAACAACATAAATACAATTTATAAAGCATAGGATAAAACAACATAAATACAATTTAATAAAGCATAGGATAAAACAACATACATACAATTTAATAAAGCATAGAATAAAATAACATAAATACAATTTAATAAAGCATAGGCTAAAACTACATAAATACAATTTAATAAAGCATAGGATAAAACAACATAAATAAAATTTAATAAAGCATAGGTTAAAACAACATAAATACAATTTAATAAAGCATAGGATAAAACAACATAAATACAATTTAATAAAGCATAGGATAAAAAAACATAAATACAATTTAATAAAGCATAGGATAAAACAACATAAATACAATTTAATAAAGCGTACATTAAAACAACATAAATACAATTAAATAAAGCATAGGATAAAACAACATAAATACAATTTAATAAAGCATAGGTTAAAACAACATAAATACAATTTTATAAAGCATAGGATAAAACAACATAAATACAATTTAATAAAGCATAGGTTAAAACAACATAAATACAATTTAATAAAGCATAGAATAAAACAACATAAATTCAATTTAATAAAGCATAGGATAAAACAACATAAATACAATTTAATAAAGCACAGGATAAAACAACATAAATAAAATTTAATAAAGCATAGGATAAAACAACATAAATAAAATTTAATAAAGCATAGGATAAAACAACGTAAATACAATTTAATAAAGCATAGGATAAAACAACATAAATAAAATTTAATAAAGCATAGGATAAAACAACATAAATACAATTTAATAAAGCATAGGATAAAACAACATAAATACAATTTAATAAAGCATAGGATAAAACAACATAAATACAATTTAATAAAGCATAGGATAAAACAACATAAATACAATTTAATAAAGCATAGGATAAAACAACATAAATACAATTTAATAAAGCATAGGATAAAACAACATAAATACAATTTAATGAAACATAGGATAAACAACATAAATACAATTTAATAAAGCATAGGACAAAACAACATAAATACAATTTAATAAAGCATATGTTAAAACAACATAAACACAATTTAATAAAGCATAAGATAAAACAACATGAATACAATTTAATAAAGCATAGGTTAAAACAACATAAATACAATTTAAGAAAGCATAGGATAAAACTACATAAATACATTTTAATAAAGCATAGGATAAAACAACATAAATATAATTTAATAAAGCATAAGATAAAACAACATGAATATAATTTAGTAAAGCATAAGATAAAACAACATGAATACAATTTAATGAAACATAGGATAAACAACATAAATACAATTTAATAAAGCATAGGACAAAACAACATAAATACAATTTAATAAAGCATATGTTAAAACAACATAAATACAATTTAATAAAGCATATGATAAAACAACATGAATACAATTTAATAAAGCATATGTTAAAACAACATAAATAAAATTTAATAAAGCATAAGATAAAACAACATGAATACAATTTAATAAAGCATAGGTTAAAACAACATAAATACAATTTAAGAAAGCATAGGATAAAACTACATAAATACATTTTAATAAAGCATAGGATAAAACAACATAAATATAATTTAATAAAGCATAAGATAAAACAACATGAATATAATTTAGTAAAGCATAAGATAAAACAACATGAATACAATTTAATAAAGCATAGGTTAAAACAACATAAATACAATTTAAGAAAGCATAGGATAAAACTACATAAATACATTTTAATAAAGCATGGGATAAAACAACATAAATATAATTTAATAAAGCATAGGTTAAAACAACATAAATAAAATTTAATAAAGCATAGGATAAAACAACATAAATACAATTTATAAAGCATAGGATAAAACAACATAAATACAATTTAATAAAGCATAGGATAAAACAACATAAATACAATTTAATAAAGCATAGGATAAAACAACATAAATACAATTTAATAAAGCATAGGCTAAAACAACATAAATACAATTTAAGAAAGCATAGTATAAAACTACATAAATACATTTTAATAAAGCATAGGATAAAACAACATGAATACAATTTAATAAACCATAGGTTAAAACAACATAAATACAATTTAATAAAGCATCGGACAAAACAACATAAATACAATTTAATAAAGCATAGGATAAAACAACATAAATACAATTTATAAAGCATAGGATAAAACAACATAAATACAATTTAATAAAGCATAGGATAAAACAACATAAATACAATTTAATAAAGCATAGAATAAAATAACATAAATACAATTTAATAAAGCATAGGCTAAAACTACATAAATACAATTTAATAAAGCACAGGATAAAACAACATAAATACAATTTAATAAAGCATAGGATAAAACAACATAAATACAATTTAATAAAGCATAGGATAAAACAACATAAATACAATTTAATAAAGCATAGGATAAAACAACATAAATACAATTTAATAAAGCATAGGATAAAACAACATAAATACAATTTAATAAAGCATAGGATAAAACAACATAAATACAATTTAATGAAACATAGGATAAACAACATAAATACAATTTAATAAAGCATAGGACAAAACAACATAAATACAATTTAATAAAGCATATGTTAAAACAACATAAACACAATTTAATAAAGCATAAGATAAAACAACATGAATACAATTTAATAAAGCATAGGTTAAAACAACATAAATACAATTTAAAAAAGCATAGGATAAAACTACATAAATACATTTTAATAAAGCATAGGATTAAACAACATAAATATAATTTAATAAAGCATAAGATAAAACAACATGAATATAATTTAATAAAGCATAAGATAAAACAACATGAATACAATTTAATGAAACATAGGATAAACAACATAAATACAATTTAATAAAGCATAGGACAAAACAACATAAATACAATTTAATAAAGCATATGTTAAAACAACATAAATACAATTTAATAAAGCATATGATAAAACAACATGAATACAATTTAATAAAGCATAGGTTAAAACAACATAAATACAATTTAAGAAAGCATAGTATAAAACTACATAAATACATTTTAATAAAGCATAGGATAAAACAACATAAATACAATTTAATAAAGCATAGGTTAAAACAACATAAATACAATTTAATAAAGCATCGGACAAAACAACATAAATACAATTTAATAAAGCATAGGATAAAGCAACATAAATACAATTTATAAAGCATAGGATAAAACAACATAAATACAATTTAATAAAGCATAGGATAAAATAACATAAATACAATTTAATAAAGCATAGGCTAAAACTACATAAATACAATTTAATAAAGCATAGGATAAAACAACATAAATAAAATTTAATAAAGCATAGGTTAAAACAACATAAATACAATTTAATAAAGCATAGGATAAAACAACATAAATACAATTTAATAAAGCATAGGATAAAACAACATAAATACTTTTTAATAAAGCATAGGATAAAACCACATAAAGACAATTTAATAAAGCACAGGATAAAACAACATAAATACAATTTAATAAAGCATAGGATAAAACAACATAAATAAAATTTAATAAAGCATAGGATAAAACAACATAAATACAATTTAATAAAGCATAGGATAAAACAACATAAATACAATTTAATAAAGCATACTTTAAAACAACATAAATACAATTAAATAAAGCATAGGATAAAACAACATAAATACAATTTAATAAAGCATAGGTTAAAACAACATAAATACAATTTAATAAAGCATAGGATAAAACAACATAAATTCAATTTAATAAAGCATAGGATAAAACAACATAAATACAATTTAATAAAGCACAGGATAAAACAACATAAATAAAATTTAATAAAGAATAGGATAAAACAACATAAATAAAATTTAATAAAGCATAGGATAAAACAACGTAAATACAATTTAATAAAGCATAGGATAAAACAACATAAATAAAATTTAATAAAGCATAGGATAAAACAACATAAATACAATTTAATAAAGCATAGGATAAAACAACATAAATACAATTTAATAAAGCATAGGTTAAAACAACATAAATGCAATTTAATAAAGCATAGGATAAAACAACATAAATACAATTTAATAAAGCATAGGATAAAACAACATAAATAAAATTTAATAAAGCATAGGATAAAACAACATAAATACAATTTAATAAAGCATAGGATAAAACAACATAAATACAATTTAATAAAGCATAGGATAAAACAACATAAATACAATTTAATAAAGCATAGGATAAAACAACATAAATACAATTTAATAAAGCATAGGATAAAACAACATAAATACAATTTAATGAAACATAGGATAAACAACATAAATACAATTTAATAAAGCATAGGACAAAACAACATAAATACAATTTAATAAAGCATATGTTAAAACAACATAAATACAATTTAATAAAGCATAAGATAAAACAACATGAATACAATTTAATAAAGCATAGGTTAAAACAACATAAATACAATTTAAGAAAGCATAGGATAAAACTACATAAATACATTTTAATAAAGCATAGGATAAAACAACATAAATATAATTTAATAAAGCATAAGATAAAACAACATGAATATAATTTAGTAAAGCATAAGAGAAAACAACATGAATACAATTTAATAAAGCATAGGTTAAAACAACATAAATACAATTTAAGAAAGCATAGGATGAAACTACATAAATACATTTTAATAAAGCATAGGATAAAACAACATAAATATAATTTAATAAAGCATAGGTTAAAACAACATAAATAAAATTTAATAAAGCATAGGATAAAACAACATAAATACAATTTATAAAGCATAGGATAAAACAACATAAATACAATTTAATAAAGCATAGGATAAAACAACATAAATACAATTTAATAAAGCATAGGATAAAACAACATAAATACAATTTAATAAAGCATAGGCTAAAACAACATAAATACAATTTAAGAAAGCATAGTATAAAACTACATAAATACATTTTAATAAAGCATAGGATAAAACAACATGAATACAATTTAATAAAGCATAGGTTAAAACAACATAAATACAATTTAATAAAGCATCAGACAAAACAACATAAATACAATTTAATAAAGCATAGGATAAAACAACATAAATACAATTTATAAAGCATAGGATAAAACAACATAAATACAATTTAATAAAGCATAGGATAAAACAACATAAATACAATTTAATAAAGCATAGAATAAAATAACATAAATACAATTTAATAAAGCATAGGCTAAAACTACATAAATACAATTTAATAAAGCATAGAATAAAACAACATAAATAAAATTTAATAAAGCATAGGTTAAAACAACATAAATACAATTTAATAAAGCATAGGATAAAACAACATAAATACAATTTAATAAAGCATAGGATAAAACAACATAAATACTTTTTAATAAAGCATAGGATAAAACCACATAAATACAATTTAATAAAGCACAGGATAAAACAACATAAATACAATTTAATAAAGCATAGGATAAAACAACATAAATACAATTTAATAAAGCATAGGATAAAACAACATAAATACAATTTAATAAAGCATAGGATAAAACAACATAAATACAATTTAATAAAGCGTACATTAAAACAACATAAATACAATTTAAGAAAGCATAGGATAAAACTACATAAATACATTTTAATAAAGCATAGGATAAAACAACATAAATATAATTTAATAAAGCATAAGATAAAACAACATGAATATAATTTAGTAAAGCATAAGAGAAAACAACATGAATACAATTTAATAAAGCATAGGTTAAAACAACATAAATACAATTTAAGAAAGCATAGGATGAAACTACATAAATACATTTTAATAAAGCATAGGATAAAACAACATAAATATAATTTAATAAAGCATAGGTTAAAACAACATAAATAAAATTTAATAAAGCATAGGATAAAACAACATAAATACAATTTATAAAGCATAGGATAAAACAACATAAATACAATTTAATAAAGCATAGGATAAAACAACATAAATACAATTTAATAAAGCATAGGATAAAACAACATAAATACAATTTAATAAAGCATAGGCTAAAACAACATAAATACAATTTAAGAAAGCATAGTATAAAACTACATAAATACATTTTAATAAAGCATAGGATAAAACAACATGAATACAATTTAATAAAGCATAGGTTAAAACAACATAAATACAATTTAATAAAGCATCGGACAAAACAACATAAATACAATTTAATAAAGCATAGGATAAAACAACATAAATACAATTTATAAAGCATAGGATAAAACAACATAAATACAATTTAATAAAGCATAGGATAAAACAACATAAATACAATTTAATAAAGCATAGAATAAAATAACATAAATACAATTTAATAAAGCATAGGCTAAAACTACATAAATACAATTTAATAAAGCATAGAATAAAACAACATAAATAAAATTTAATAAAGCATAGGTTAAAACAACATAAATACAATTTAATAAAGCATAGGATAAAACAACATAAATACAATTTAATAAAGCATAGGATAAAACAACATAAATACTTTTTAATAAAGCATAGGATAAAACCACATAAATACAATTTAATAAAGCACAGGATAAAACAACATAAATACAATTTAATAAAGCATAGGATAAAACAACATAAATACAATTTAATAAAGCATAGGATAAAACAACATAAATACAATTTAATAAAGCATAGGATAAAACAACATAAATACAATTTAATAAAGCGTACATTAAAACAACATAAATACAATTAAATAAAGCATAGGATAAAACATCATAAATACAATTTAATAAAGCATAGGTTAAAACAACATAAATACAATTTTATAAAGCATAGTATAAAACAACATAAATACAATTTAATAAAGCATAGGTTAAAACAACATAAATACAATTTAATAAAGCATAGAATAAAACAACATAAATTCAATTTAATAAAGCATAGGATAAAACAACATAAATACAATTTAATAAAGCACAGGATAAAACAACATAAATAAAATTTAATAAAGCATAGGATAAAACAACATAAATAAAATTTAATAAAGCATAGGATAAAACAACGTAAATACAATTTAATAAAGCATAGGATAAAACAACATAAATAAAATTTAATAAAGCATAGGATAAAACAACATAAATACAATTTAATAAAGCATAGGATAAAACAACATAAATAGAATTTAATAAAGCATAGGATAAAACAACATAAATACAATTTAATAAAGCATAGGATAAAACAACATAAATACAATTTAATAAAGCATAGGATAAAACAACATAAATACAATTTAATAAAGCATAGGATAAAACAACATAAATACAATTTAATGAAACATAGGATAAACAACATGAATACAATTTAATAAAGCATAGGACAAAACAACATAAATACAATTTAATAAAGCATATGTTAAAACAACATAAATACAATTTAATAAAGCATAAGATAAAACAACATGAATACAATTTAATAAAGCATAGGTTAAAACAACATAAATACAATTTAAGAAAGCATAGGATAAAACTACATAAATACATTTTAATAAAGCATAGGATAAAACAACATAAATGTAATTTAATAAAGCATAAGATAAAACAACATGAATATAATTTAGTAAAGCATAAGATAAAACAACATGAATACAATTTAATAAAGCATAGGTTAAAACAACATAAATACAATTTAAGAAAGCATAGGATAAAACTACATAAATACATTTTAATAAAGCATAGGATAAAACAACATAAATATAATTTAATAAAGCATAGGTTAAAACAAAATAAATAAAATTTAATAAAGCATAGGATAAAACAACATAAATACAATTTATAAAGCATAGGATAAAACAACATAAATACAATTTAATAAAGCATAGGATAAAACAACATAAATACAATTTAATAAAGCATAGGATAAAACAACATAAATACAATTTAATAAAGCATAGGCTAAAACAACATAAATACAATTTAAGAAAGCATAGTATAAAACTACATAAATACATTTTAATAAAGCATAGGATAAAACAACATGAATACAATTTAATAAAGCATAGGTTAAAACAACATAAATACAATTTAATAAAGCATCGGACAAAACAACATAAATACAATTTAATAAAGCATAGGATAAAACAACATAAATACAATTTATAAAGCATAGGATAAAACAACATAAATACAATTTAATAAAGCATAGGATAAAACAACATAAATACAATTTAATAAAGCATAGAATAAAATAACATAAATACAATTTAATAAAGCATAGGCTAAAACAACATAAATACAATTTAATAAAGCATAGGATAAAACAACATAAATAAAATTTAATAAAGCATAGGTTAAAACAACATAAATACAATTTAATAAAGCATAGGATAAAACAACATAAATACAATTTAATAAAGCATAGGATAAAACAACATAAATACTTTTTAATAAAGCATAGGATAAAACCACATAAATACAATTTAATAAAGCACAGGATAAAACAACATAAATACAATTTGATAAAGCTTAGGATAAAACAACATAAATACAATTTAATAAAGCATAGGATAAAACAACATAAATACAATTTAATAAAGCATAGGATAAAACAACATAAATACAATTTAATAAAGCGTACGTTAAAACAACATAAATACAATTAAATAAAGCATAGGATAAAACAACATAAATACAATTTAATAAAGCATAGGTTAAAACAACATAAATACAATTTTATAAAACATAGGATAAAACAACATAAATACAATTTAATAAAGCATAGGTTAAAACAACATAAATACAATTTAATAAAGCATAGAATAAAACAACATAAATTCAATTTAATAAAGCATAGGATAAAACAACATAAATACAATTTAATAAAGCACAGGATAAAACAACATAAATAAAATTTAATAAAGCATAGGATAAAACAACATAAATACAATTTAATGAAACATAGGATAAACAACATAAATACAATTTAATAAAGCATAGGACAAAACAACATAAATACAATTTAATAAAGCATAGGATAAAACAACATAAATACAATTTAATAAAGCATAGGATAAAACAACATAAATACAATTTAATAAAGCATAGGCCAAAACAACATAAATACAATTTAAGAAAGCATAGTATAAAACTACATAAATACATTTTAATAAAGCATAGGATAAAACAACATGAATACAATTTAATAAAGCATAGGTTAAAGCAACATAAATACAATTTAATAAAGCATCGGACAAAACAACATAAATACAATTTAATAAAGCATAGGATAAAACAACATAAATACAATTTATAAAGCATAGGATAAAACAACATAAATACAATTTAATAAAGCATAGGATAAAACAACATAAATACAATTTAATAAAGCATAGAATAAAATAACATAAATACAATTTAATAAAGCATAGGCTAAAACAACATAAATACAATTTAATAAAGCATAGGATAAAACAACATAAATAAAATTTAATAAAGCATAGGTTAAAACAACATAAATACAATTTAATAAAGCATAGGATAAAACAACATAAATACAATTTAATAAAGCATAGGATAAAACAACATAAATACTTTTTAATAAAGCATAGGATAAAACCACATAAATACAATTTAATAAAGCACAGGATAAAACAACATAAATACAATTTAATAAAGCTTAGGATAAAACAACATAAATAAAATTTAATAAAGCATAGGATAAAACAACATAAATACAATTTAATAAAGCATAGGATAAAACAACATAAATACAATTTAATAAAGCGTACGTTAAAACAACATAAATACAATTAAATAAAGCATAGGATAAAACAACATAAATACAATTTAATAAAGCATAGGTTAAAACAACATAAATACAATTTTATAAAGCATAGGATAAAACAACATAAATACAATTTAATAAAGCATAGGTTAAAACAACATAAATACAATTTAATAAAGCATAGAATAAAACAACATAAATTCAATTTAATAAAGCATAGGATAAAACAACATAAATACAATTTAATAAAGCACAGGGTAAAACAACATAAATAAAATTTAATAAAGCATAGGATAAAACAACATAAATACAATTTAATGAAACATAGGATAAACAACATAAATACAATTTAATAAAGCATAGCACAAAACAACATAAATACAATTTAATAAAGCATAGGATAAAACAACATAAATACAATTTAATAAAGCATAGGATAAAACAACATAAATACAATTTAATAAAGCATAGGCTAAAACAACATAAATACAATTTAAGAAAGCATAGTATAAAACTACATAAATACATTTTAATAAAGCATAGGATAAAACAACATGAATACAATTTAATAAAGCATAGGTTAAAACAACATAAATACAATTTAATAAAGCATAGGATAAAACAACATAAATACATTTATAAAGCATAGGATAAAACAACATAAATACAATTTAATAAAGCATAGGATAAAACAACATAAATACAATTTAATAAAGCATAGAATAAAATAACATAAATACAATTTAATAAAGCATAGGCTAAAACAACATAAATACAATTTAATAAAGCATAGGATAAAACAACATAAATAAAATTTAATAAAGCATAGGTTAAAACAACATAAATACAATTTAATAAAGCATAGGATAAAACAACATAAATACAATTTAATAAAGCATAGGATAAAACAACATAAATACTTTTTAATAAAGCATAGGATAAAACCACATAAATACAATTTAATAAAGCACAGGATAAAACAACATAAATACAATTTAATAAAGCTTAGGATAAAACAACATAAATACAATTTAATAAAGCATAGGATAAAACAACATAAATACAATTTAATAAAGCATAGGATAAAACAACATAAATACAATTTAATAAAGCGTACGTTAAAACAACATAAATACAATTAAATAAAGCATAGGATAAAACAACATAAATACAATTTAATAAAGCATAGGTTAAAACAACATAAATACAATTTTATAAAGCATAGGATAAAACAACATAAATACAATTTAATAAAGCATAGGTTAAAACAACATAAATACAATTTAATAAAGCATAGAATAAAACAACATAAATTCAATTTAATAAAGCATAGGATAAAACAACATAAATACAATTTAATAAAGCACAGGATAAAACAACATAAATAAAATTTAATAAAGCATAGGATAAAACAACATAAATACAATTTAATGAAACATAGGATAAACAACATAAATACAATTTAATAAAGCATAGGACAAAACAACATAAATACAATTTAATAAAGCATATGTTAAAACAACATAAATACAATTTAATAAAGCATAAGATAAAACAACATGAATATAATTTAGTAAAGCATAAGATAAAACAACATGAATACAATTTAATAAAGCATAGGTTAAAACAACATAAATACAATTTAAGAAAGCATAGGATAAAACTACATAAATACATTTTAATAAAGCATAGGATAAAACAGCATAAATATAATTTAATAAAGCATAGGTTAAAACAACATAAATAAAATTTAATAAAGCATAGGATAAAACAACATAAATACAATTTATAAAGCATAGGATAAAACAACATAAATACTTTTTAATAAAGCATAGGATAAAACAACATAAATACAATTTAATAAAGCATAGGTTAAAACAACATAAATGCAATTTAATAAAGCATAGGATAAAACAACATAAATACAATTTAATAAAGCATAGGATAAAACAACATAAATACAATTTAATAAAGCATAGGATAAAACAACATAAATACAATTTAATAAAGCATAGGATAAAACAACATAAATACAATTTAATAAAGCATAGGATAAAACAACATAAATACAGTTTAATGAAACATAGGATAAACAACATAAATACAATTTAATAAAGCATAGGACAAAACAACATAAATACAATTTAATAAAGCATATGTTAAAACAACATAAATACAATTTAATAAGGCATAAGATAAAACAACATGAATATAATTTAGTAAAGCATAAGATAAAACAACATGAATACAATTTAATAAAGCATAGGTTAAAACAACATAAATACAATTTAAGAAAGCATAGGATAAAACTACATAAATACATTTTAATAAAGCATAGGATAAAACAGCATAAATATAATTTAATAAAGCATAGGTTAAAACAACATAAATAAAATTTAATAAAGCATAGGATAAAACAACATAAATACAATTTATAAAGCATAGGATAAAACAACATAAATACTTTTTAATAAAGCATAGGATAAAACAACATAAATACAATTTAGTAAAGCATAGGATAAAACAACATAAATACAATTTAATAAAGCATAGGATAAAACAACATAAATACAATTTAATAAAGCATAGGATAAAACAACATAAATACAATTTAATAAAGCATAGGACAAAACAACATAAATACAATTTAATAAAGCATATGTTAAAACAACATAAATACAATTTAATAAGGCATAAGATAAAACAACATGAATATAATTTAGTAAAGCATAAGATAAAACAACATGAATACAATTTAATAAAGCATAGGTTAAAACAACATAAATACAATTTAAGAAAGCATAGGATAAAACTACATAAATACATTTTAATAAAGCATAGGATAAAACAGCATAAATATAATTTCATAAAGCATAGGTTAAAACAACATAAATAAAATTTAATAAAGCATAGGATAAAACAACATAAATACAATTTATAAAGCATAGGATAAAACAACATAAATACTTTTTAATAAAGCATAGGATAAAACAACATAAATACAATTTAATAAAGCATAGGTTAAAACAACATAAATGCAATTTAATAAAGCATAGGATAAAACAACATAAATACTATTTAATAAAGCATAGGATAAAACAACATAAATACAATTTAATAAAGCATAGGATAAAACAACATAAATACAATTTAATAAAGCATAGGATAAAACAACATAAATACAATTTAATAAAGCATAGGATAAAACAACATAAATACAATTTAATAAAGCATAGGATAAAACAACATAAATACAATTTAATAAAGCATAGGATAAAACAACATAAATACAATTTAATGAAACATAGGATAAACAACATAAATACAATTTAATAAAGCATAGGACAAAACAACATAAATACAATTTAATAAAGCATATGTTAAACAACATAAATACAATTTAATAAAGCATAAGATAAAACAACATGAATACAATTTAATAAAGCATAGTTTAAAACAACATAAATACAATTTAAGAAAGCATAGGATAAAACTACATAAATACATTTTAATAAAGCATAGGATAAAACAACATAAATATAATTTAATAAAGCATAAGATAAAACAACATGAATATAATTTAGTAAAGCATAAGATAAAACAACATGAATACAATTTAATAAAGCATAGGTTAAAACAACATAAATACAATTTAAGAAAGCATAGGATAAAACTACATAAATACATTTTAATAAAGCATAGGATAAAACAACATAAATATAATTTAATAAAGCATAGGTTAAAACAACATAAATAAAATTTAATAAAGCATAGGATAAAACAACATAAATACAATTTATAAAGCATAGGATAAAACAACATAAATACAATTTAATAAAGCATAGGATAAAACAACATAAATACAATTTAATAAATCATAGGATAAAACAACATAAATACAATTTAATAAAGCATAGGCTAAAACTACATAAATACAATTTAATAAAGCATAGGATAAAACAAATTAAATACAATTTAATAAAGCATAGGATAAAACAACATAAATTCAATTTAATAAAGCATAGGATAAAACAACATAAATACAATTTAATAAAGCATAGGATAAAACAACATAAATACAATTTAATAAAGCATAGGATAAAACAACATAAATACAATTTAATAAAGCATAGGATAAAACAACATAAATACAATTTAATAAAGCATAGGATAAAACAACATAAATACAATTTAATAAAGCATAGGATAAAACAACATAAATACAATTTAATAAAGCATAGGATAAAACAACATAAATACAATTTAATAAAGCATAGGATAAAACAACATAAATACAATTTAATGAAACATAGGATAAACAACATAAATACAATTTAATAAAGCATAGGACAAAACAACATAAATACAATTTAATAAAGCATATGTTAAACAACATAAATACAATTTAATAAAGCATAAGATAAAACAACATGAATACAATTTAATAAAGCATAGTTTAAAACAACATAAATACAATTTAAGAAAGCATAGGATAAAACTACATAAATACATTTTAATAAAGCATAGGATAAAACAACATAAATATAATTTAATAAAGCATAAGATAAAACAACATGAATATAATTTAGTAAAGCATAAGATAAAACAACATGAATACAATTTAATAAAGCATAGGTTAAAACAACATAAATACAATTTAAGAAAGCATAGGATAAAACTACATAAATACATTTTAATAAAGCATAGGATAAAACAACATAAATATAATTTAATAAAGCATAGGTTAAAACAACATAAATAAAATTTAATAAAGCATAGGATAAAACAACATAAATACAATTTATAAAGCATAGGATAAAACAACATAAATACAATTTAATAAAGCATAGGATAAAACAACATAAATACAATTTAATAAATCATAGGATAAAACAACATAAATACAATTTAATAAAGCATAGGCTAAAACTACATAAATACAATTTAATAAAGCATAGGATAAAACAAATTAAATACAATTTAATAAAGCATAGGATAAAACAACATAAATTCAATTTAATAAAGCATAGGATAAAACAACATAAATACAATTTAATAAAGCATAGGATAAAACAACATAAACAAAATTTAATAAAGCATAAGATAAAAAAAACATGAATGCAATTTAATAAAGCATAGGATAAAACAACATAAATACAATTTAATAAAGCATAGGATAAAACAACATAAATACAATTTAATAAAGCATAGGTTAAAACAACATAAATACAATTTAATAAAGCATAGGATAAAACAACATAAATACAATTTAATAAAGCATAGGATAAAACAACATAAATAAAATTTAATAAAGCATATGTTAAAACAACATAAATACAATTTAATAAAGCATAGGATAAAACAACATAAATACTTTTTAATAAAGCATAGGATAAAACAACATAAATACAATATAATAAAGCATAGGATAAAACAACATAAATACAATTTAATAAAGCATAGGATAAAACAAATAAATACAATTTAATAAAGCGTACGTTAAAACAACATAAATACAATTAAATAAAGCATAGGATAAAACAACATAAATACAATTTAATAAAGCATAGGTTAAAACAACATAAATACAATTTTATAAAGCATAGGATAAAACAACATAAATACAATTTAATAAAGCATAGGTTAAAACAACATAAATACAATTTAATAAAGCATAGGATAAAACAACATAAATTCAATTTAATAAAGCATAGGATAAAACAACATAAATACAATTTAATAAAGCACAGGATAAAACAACATAAATAAAATTTAATAAAGCATAGGATAAAACAACATAAATAAAATTTAATAAAGCATAGGATAAAACAACGTAAATACAATTTAATAAAGCATAGGATAAAACAACATAAATAAAATTTAATAAAGCATAGGATAAAACAACATAAATACAATTTAATAAAGCATAGGATAAAACAACATAAATACAATTTAATAAAGCATAGGTTAAAACAACATAAATGCAATTTAATAAAGCATAGGATTAAACAACATAAATACAATTTAATAAAGCATAGGATAAAACAACATAAATAAAATTTAATAAAGCATAGGATAAAACAACATAAATACAATTTAATAAAGCATAGGATAAAACAACATAAATACAATTTAATAAAGCATAGGATAAAACAACATAAATACAATTTAATAAAGCATAGGATAAAACAACATAAATACAATTTAATAAAGCATAGGATAAAACAACATAAATACAATTTAATGAAACATAGGATAAACAACATAAATACAATTTAATAAAGCATAGGACAAAACAACATAAATACAATTTAATAAAGCATATGTTAAAACAACATAAATACAATTTAATAAAGCATAAGATAAAACAACATGAATATAATTTAGTAAAGCATAAGATAAAACAACATGAATACAATTTAATAAAGCATAGGTTAAAACAACATAAATACAATTTAAGAAAGCATAGGATAAAACTACATAAATACATTTTAATAAAGCATAGGATAAAACAGCATAAATATAATTTAATAAAGCATAGGTTAAAACAACATAAATAAAATTTAATAAAGCATAGGATAAAACAAAACATAAATACAATTTATAAAGCATAGGATAAAACAACATAAATACTTTTTAATAAAGCATAGGATAAAACAACATAAATACAATTTAATAAAGCATAGGTTAAAACAACATAAATGCAATTTAATAAAGCATAGGATAAAACAACATAAATACTATTTAATAAAGCATAGGATAAAACAACATAAATACAATTTAATAAAGCATAGGATAAAACAACATAAATACAATTTAATAAAGCATAGAATAAAACAACATAAATACAATTTAATAAAGCATAGGATAAAACAACATAAATACAATTTAATAAAGCATAGGATAAAACAACATAAATACAATTTAATAAAGCATAGGATAAAACAACATAAATACAATTTAATGAAACATAGGATAAACAACATAAATACAATTTAATAAAGCATAGGACAAAACAACATAAATACAATTTAATAAAGCATATGTTAAAACAACATAAATACAATTTAATAAAGCATAAGATAAAACAACATGAATACAATTTAATAAAGCATAGTTTAAAACAACATAAATACAATTTAAGAAAGCATAGGATAAAACTACATAAATACATTTTAATAAAGCATAGGATAAAACAACATAAATATAATTTAATAAAGCATAAGATAAAACAACATGAATATAATTTAGTAAAGCATAAGATAAAACAACATGAATACAATTTAATAAAGCATAGGTTAAAACAACATAAATACAATTTAAGAAAGCATAGGATAAAACTACATAAATACATTTTAATAAAGCATAGGATAAAACAACATAAATATAATTTAATAAAGCATAGGTTAAAACAACATAAATAAAATTTAATAAAGCATAGGATAAAACAACATAAATACAATTTATAAAGCATAGGATAAAACAACATAAATACAATTTAATAAAGCATAGGATAAAACAACATAAATACAATTTAATAAAGCATAGGATAAAACAACATAAATACAATTTAATAAAGCATAGGATAAAACAACATAAATACAATTTAATAAAGCATAGGATAAAACAACATAAATACAATTTAATAAAGCATAGGACAAAACAACATAAATACAATTTAATAAAGCATATGTTAAAACAACATAAATACAATTTAATAAGGCATAAGATAAAACAACATGAATATAATTTAGTAAAGCATAAGATAAAACAACATGAATACAATTTAATAAAGCATAGGTTAAAACAACATAAATACAATTTAAGAAAGCATAGGATAAAACTACATAAATACATTTTAATAAAGCATAGGATAAAACAGCATAAATATAATTTAATAAAGCATAGGTTAAAACAACATAAATAAAATTTAATAAAGCATAGGATAAAACAACATAAATACAATTTATAAAGCATAGGATAAAACAACATAAATACTTTTTAATAAAGCATAGGATAAAACAACATAAATACAATTTAATAAAGCATAGGTTAAAACAACATAAATGCAATTTAATAAAGCATAGGATAAAACAACATAAATACTATTTAATAAAGCATAGGATAAAACAACATAAATACAATTTAATAAAGCATAGGATAAAACAACATAAATACAATTTAATAAAGCATAGGATAAAACAACATAAATACAATTTAATAAAGCATAGGATAAAACAACATAAATACAATTTAATAAAGCATAGGATAAAACAACATAAATACAATTTAATGAAACATAGGATAAACAACATAAATACAATTTAATAAAGCATAGGACAAAACAACATAAATACAATTTAATAAAGCATATGTTAAAACAACATAAATACAATTTAATAAAGCATAAGATAAAACAACATGAATACAATTTAAGAAAGCATAGGATAAAACTACATAAATACATTTTAATAAAGCATAGGATAAAACAACATAAATATAATTTAATAAAGCATAAGATAAAACAACATGAATATAATTTAGTAAAGCATAAGATAAAACAACATGAATACAATTTAATAAAGCATAGGTTAAAACAACATAAATACAATTTAAGAAAGCATAGGATAAAACTACATAAATACATTTTAATAAAGCATAGGATAAAACAACATAAATATAATTTAATAAAGCATAGGTTAAAACAACATAAATAAAATTTAATAAAGCATAGGATAAAACAACATAAATACAATTTATAAAGCATAGGATAAAACAACATAAATACAATTTAATAAAGCATAGGATAAAACAACATAAATACAATTTAATAAATCATAGGATAAAACAACATAAATACAATTTAATAAAGCATAGGCTAAAACTACATAAATACAATTTAATAAAGCATAGGATAAAACAAATTAAATACAATTTAATAAAGCATAGGATAAAACAACATAAATTCAATTTAATAAAGCATAGGATAAAACAACATAAATACAATTTAATAAAGCATAGGATAAAACAACATAAACAAAATTTAATAAAGCATAAGATAAAAAAAACATGAATGCAATTTAATAAAGCATAGGATAAAACAACATAAATACAATTTAATAAAGCATAGGATAAAACAACATAAATACAATTTAATAAAGCATAGGTTAAAACAACATAAATACAATTTAATAAAGCATAGGATAAAACAACATAAATACAATTTAATAAAGCATAGGATAAAACAACATAAATAAAATTTAATAAAGCATATGTTAAAACAACATAAATACAATTTAATAAAGCATAGGATAAAACAACATAAATACTTTTTAATAAAGCATAGGATAAAACAACATAAATACAATATAATAAAGCATAGGATAAAACAACATAAATACAATTTAATAAAGCATAGGATAAAACAAATAAATACAATTTAATAAAGCGTACGTTAAAACAACATAAATACAATTAAATAAAGCATAGGATAAAACAACATAAATACAATTTAATAAAGCATAGGTTAAAACAACATAAATACAATTTTATAAAGCATAGGATAAAACAACATAAATACAATTTAATAAAGCATAGGTTAAAACAACATAAATACAATTTAATAAAGCATAGGATAAAACAACATAAATTCAATTTAATAAAGCATAGGATAAAACAACATAAATACAATTTAATAAAGCACAGGATAAAACAACATAAATAAAATTTAATAAAGCATAGGATAAAACAACATAAATAAAATTTAATAAAGCATAGGATAAAACAACGTAAATACAATTTAATAAAGCATAGGATAAAACAACATAAATAAAATTTAATAAAGCATAGGATAAAACAACATAAATACAATTTAATAAAGCATAGGATAAAACAACATAAATACAATTTAATAAAGCATAGGTTAAAACAACATAAATGCAATTTAATAAAGCATAGGATTAAACAACATAAATACAATTTAATAAAGCATAGGATAAAACAACATAAATAAAATTTAATAAAGCATAGGATAAAACAACATAAATACAATTTAATAAAGCATAGGATAAAACAACATAAATACAATTTAATAAAGCATAGGATAAAACAACATAAATACAATTTAATAAAGCATAGGATAAAACAACATAAATACAATTTAATAAAGCATAGGATAAAACAACATAAATACAATTTAATGAAACATAGGATAAACAACATAAATACAATTTAATAAAGCATAGGACAAAACAACATAAATACAATTTAATAAAGCATATGTTAAAACAACATAAATACAATTTAATAAAGCATAAGATAAAACAACATGAATATAATTTAGTAAAGCATAAGATAAAACAACATGAATACAATTTAATAAAGCATAGGTTAAAACAACATAAATACAATTTAAGAAAGCATAGGATAAAACTACATAAATACATTTTAATAAAGCATAGGATAAAACAGCATAAATATAATTTAATAAAGCATAGGTTAAAACAACATAAATAAAATTTAATAAAGCATAGGATAAAACAAAACATAAATACAATTTATAAAGCATAGGATAAAACAACATAAATACTTTTTAATAAAGCATAGGATAAAACAACATAAATACAATTTAATAAAGCATAGGTTAAAACAACATAAATGCAATTTAATAAAGCATAGGATAAAACAACATAAATACTATTTAATAAAGCATAGGATAAAACAACATAAATACAATTTAATAAAGCATAGGATAAAACAACATAAATACAATTTAATAAAGCATAGAATAAAACAACATAAATACAATTTAATAAAGCATAGGATAAAACAACATAAATACAATTTAATAAAGCATAGGATAAAACAACATAAATACAATTTAATAAAGCATAGGATAAAACAACATAAATACAATTTAATGAAACATAGGATAAACAACATAAATACAATTTAATAAAGCATAGGACAAAACAACATAAATACAATTTAATAAAGCATATGTTAAAACAACATAAATACAATTTAATAAAGCATAAGATAAAACAACATGAATACAATTTAATAAAGCATAGTTTAAAACAACATAAATACAATTTAAGAAAGCATAGGATAAAACTACATAAATACATTTTAATAAAGCATAGGATAAAACAACATAAATATAATTTAATAAAGCATAAGATAAAACAACATGAATATAATTTAGTAAAGCATAAGATAAAACAACATGAATACAATTTAATAAAGCATAGGTTAAAACAACATAAATACAATTTAAGAAAGCATAGGATAAAACTACATAAATACATTTTAATAAAGCATAGGATAAAACAACATAAATATAATTTAATAAAGCATAGGTTAAAACAACATAAATAAAATTTAATAAAGCATAGGATAAAACAACATAAATACAATTTATAAAGCATAGGATAAAACAACATAAATACAATTTAATAAAGCATAGGATAAAACAACATAAATACAATTTAATAAAGCATAGGATAAAACAACATAAATACAATTTAATAAAGCATAGGATAAAACAACATAAATACAATTTAATAAAGCATAGGATAAAACAACATAAATACAATTTAATAAAGCATAGGACAAAACAACATAAATACAATTTAATAAAGCATATGTTAAAACAACATAAATACAATTTAATAAGGCATAAGATAAAACAACATGAATATAATTTAGTAAAGCATAAGATAAAACAACATGAATACAATTTAATAAAGCATAGGTTAAAACAACATAAATACAATTTAAGAAAGCATAGGATAAAACTACATAAATACATTTTAATAAAGCATAGGATAAAACAGCATAAATATAATTTAATAAAGCATAGGTTAAAACAACATAAATAAAATTTAATAAAGCATAGGATAAAACAACATAAATACAATTTATAAAGCATAGGATAAAACAACATAAATACTTTTTAATAAAGCATAGGATAAAACAACATAAATACAATTTAATAAAGCATAGGTTAAAACAACATAAATGCAATTTAATAAAGCATAGGATAAAACAACATAAATACTATTTAATAAAGCATAGGATAAAACAACATAAATACAATTTAATAAAGCATAGGATAAAACAACATAAATACAATTTAATAAAGCATAGGATAAAACAACATAAATACAATTTAATAAAGCATAGGATAAAACAACATAAATACAATTTAATAAAGCATAGGATAAAACAACATAAATACAATTTAATGAAACATAGGATAAACAACATAAATACAATTTAATAAAGCATAGGACAAAACAACATAAATACAATTTAATAAAGCATATGTTAAAACAACATAAATACAATTTAATAAAGCATAAGATAAAACAACATGAATACAATTTAATAAAGCATAGTTTAAAACAACATAAATACAATTTAAGAAAGCATAGGATAAAACTACATAAATACATTTTAATAAAGCATAGGATAAAACAACATAAATATAATTTAATAAAGCATAAGATAAAACAACATGAATATAATTTAGTAAAGCATAAGATAAAACAACATGAATACAATTTAATAAAGCATAGGTTAAAACAACATAAATACAATTTAAGAAAGCATAGGATAAAACTACATAAATACATTTTAATAAAGCATAGGATAAAACAACATAAATATAATTTAATAAAGCATAGGTTAAAACAACATAAATAAAATTTAATAAAGCATAGGATAAAACAACATAAATACAATTTATAAAGCATAGGATAAAACAACATAAATACAACTTAATAAAGCATAGGATAAAACAACATAAATACAATTTAATAAAGCATAGGATAAAACAACATAAATACAATTTAATAAAGCATAGGCTAAAACTACATAAATACAATTTAATAAAGCATAGGATAAAACAAATTAAATACAATTTAATAAAGCATAGGATAAAACAACATAAATACAATTTAATAAAGCATAGGATAAAACAACATAAACAAAATTTAATAAAGCATAAGATAAAAAAAACATGAATGCAATTTAACAAAGCATAGGATAAAACAACATAAATACAATTTAATAAAGCATAGGATAAAACAACATAAATACAATTTAATAAAGCATAGGTTAAAACAACATAAATACAATTTAATAAAGCATAGGATAAAACAACATAAATACAATTTAATAAAGCATAGGATAAAACAACATAAATAAAATTTAATAAAGCATATGTTAAAACAACATAAATACAATTTAATAAAGCATAGGATAAAACAACATAAATACTTTTTAATAAAGCATAGGATAAAACAACATAAATACAATATAATAAAGCATAGGATAAAACAACATGAATACAATTTAATAAAGCATAGGATAAAACAAATAAATACAATTTAATAAAGCGTACGTTAAAACAACATAAATACAATTAAATAAAGCATAGGATAAAACAACATAAATACAATTTAATAAAGCATAGGTTAAAACAACATAAATACAATTTTATAAAGCATAGGATAAAACAACATAAATACAATTTAATAAAGCATAGGTTAAAACAACATAAATACAATTTAATAAAGCATAGGATAAAACAACATAAATTCAATTTAATAAAGCATAGGATAAAACAACATAAATACAATTTAATAAAGCACAGGATAAAACAACATAAATAAAATTTAATAAAGCATAGGATAAAACAACATAAATAAAATTTAATAAAGCATAGGATAAAACAACGTAAATACAATTTAATAAAGCATAGGATAAAACAACATAAATAAAATTTAATAAAGCATAGGATAAAACAACATAAATACAATTTAATAAAGCATAGGATAAAACAACATAAATACAATTTAATAAAGCATAGGTTAAAACAACATAAATGCAATTTAATAAAGCATAGGATAAAACAACATAAATACAATTTAATAAAGCATAGGATAAAACAACATAAATTCAATTTAATAAAGCATAGGATAAAACAACATAAACACAATTTAATAAAGCATAAGATAAAAAAAACATGAATACAATTTAATAAAGCATAGGGTAAAACTACATAAATACAATTCAATAAAGCATAGGATAAAACAACATAAATACAATTTAATAAAGCATAGGATAAAACAACATAAATACAATATAATAAAGCATAGGTTAAAACAAAATAAATACAATTTAATAAAGCATAGGATAAAACAACATAAATACAATTTAATAAAGCATAGGATAAAACAACATAAATACAATTTAATAAAGCATAGGACAAAACAACATAAATACAATTTAATAAAGCATATGTTAAAACAACATAAATACAATTTAATAAGGCATAAGATAAAACAACATGAATATAATTTAGTAAAGCATAAGATAAAACAACATGAATACAATTTAATAAAGCATAGGTTAAAACAACATAAATACAATTTAAGAAAGCATAGGATAAAACTACATAAATACATTTTAATAAAGCATAGGATAAAACAGCATAAATATAATTTAATAAAGCATAGGTTAAAACAACATAAATAAAATTTAATAAAGCATAGGATAAAACAACATAAATACAATTTATAAAGCATAGGATAAAACAACATAAATACTTTTTAATAAAGCATAGGATAAAACAACATAAATACAATTTAATAAAGCATAGGTTAAAACAACATAAATGCAATTTAATAAAGCATAGGATAAAACAACATAAATACTATTTAATAAAGCATAGGATAAAACAACATAAATACAATTTAATAAAGCATAGGATAAAACAACATAAATACAATTTAATAAAGCATAGGATAAAACAACATAAATACAATTTAATAAAGCATAGGATAAAACAACATAAATACAATTTAATAAAGCATAGGATAAAACAACATAAATACAATTTAATGAAACATAGGATAAACAACATAAATACAATTTAATAAAGCATAGGACAAAACAACATAAATACAATTTAATAAAGCATATGTTAAAACAACATAAATACAATTTAATAAAGCATAAGATAAAACAACATGAATACAATTTAATAAAGCATAGTTTAAAACAACATAAATACAATTTAAGAAAGCATAGGATAAAACTACATAAATACATTTTAATAAAGCATAGGATAAAACAACATAAATATAATTTAATAAAGCATAAGATAAAACAACATGAATATAATTTAGTAAAGCATAAGATAAAACAACATGAATACAATTTAATAAAGCATAGGTTAAAACAACATAAATACAATTTAAGAAAGCATAGGATAAAACTACATAAATACATTTTAATAAAGCATAGGATAAAACAACATAAATATAATTTAATAAAGCATAGGTTAAAACAACATAAATAAAATTTAATAAAGCATAGGATAAAACAACATAAATACAATTTATAAAGCATAGGATAAAACAACATAAATACAACTTAATAAAGCATAGGATAAAACAACATAAATACAATTTAATAAAGCATAGGATAAAACAACATAAATACAATTTAATAAAGCATAGGTTAAAACAACATAAATACAATTTAATAAAGCATAGGATAAAACAACATAAATACAATTTAATAAAGCATAGGATAAAACAACATAAATAAAATTTAATAAAGCATATGTTAAAACAACATAAATACAATTTAATAAAGCATAGGATAAAACAACATAAATACTTTTTAATAAAGCATAGGATAAAACAACATAAATACAATATAATAAAGCATAGGATAAAACAACATGAATACAATTTAATAAAGCATAGGATAAAACAAATAAATACAATTTAATAAAGCGTACGTTAAAACAACATAAATACAATTAAATAAAGCATAGGATAAAACAACATAAATACAATTTAATAAAGCATAGGTTAAAACAACATAAATACAATTTTATAAAGCATAGGATAAAACAACATAAATACAATTTAATAAAGCATAGGTTAAAACAACATAAATACAATTTAATAAAGCATAGGATAAAACAACATAAATTCAATTTAATAAAGCATAGGATAAAACAACATAAATACAATTTAATAAAGCACAGGATAAAACAACATAAATAAAATTTAATAAAGCATAGGATAAAACAACATAAATAAAATTTAATAAAGCATAGGATAAAACAACGTAAATACAATTTAATAAAGCATAGGATAAAACAACATAAATAAAATTTAATAAAGCATAGGATAAAACAACATAAATACAATTTAATAAAGCATAGGATAAAACAACATAAATACAATTTAATAAAGCATAGGTTAAAACAACATAAATGCAATTTAATAAAGCATAGGATAAAACAACATAAATACAATTTAATAAAGCATAGGATAAAACAACATAAATTCAATTTAATAAAGCATAGGATAAAACAACATAAACACAATTTAATAAAGCATAAGATAAAAAAAACATGAATACAATTTAATAAAGCATAGGGTAAAACTACATAAATACAATTCAATAAAGCATAGGATAAAACAACATAAATACAATTTAATAAAGCATAGGATAAAACAACATAAATACAATATAATAAAGCATAGGTTAAAACAAAATAAATACAATTTAATAAAGCATAGGATAAAACAACATAAATTCAATTTAATAAAGCATAGGATAAAACAACATAAATAAAATTTAATAAAGCATAGGATAAAACAACATAATAAAAAAATTTAATAAAGCATAGGATAAAACAATGTAAATACAATTTAATAAAGCAAAGGATAAAACAACATAAATACAATTTAATAAAGCATAGGTTAAAACAACATAAATACAATTTAAGAAAGCATAGGATAAAACTACATAAATACATTTTAATAAAGCATAGGATAAAACAGCATAAATATAATTTAATAAAGCATAGGTTAAAACAACATAAATAAAATTTAATAAAGCATAGGATAAAACAACATAAATACAATTTATAAAGCATAGGATAAAACAACATAAATACTTTTTAATAAAGCATAGGATAAAACAACATAAATGCAATTTAATAAAGCATAGGATAAAACAACATAAATACTATTTAATAAAGCATAGGATAAAACAACATAAATACAATTTAATAAAGCATAGGATAAAACAACATAAATACAATTTAATAAAGCATAGGATAAAACAACATAAATACAATTTAATAAAGCATAGGATAAAACAACATAAATACAATTTAATAAAGCATAGGATAAAACAACATAAATACAATTTAATAAAGCATAGGATAAAACAACATAAATACAATTTAATGAAACATAGGATAAACAACATAAATACAATTTAATAAAGCATAGGACAAAACAACATAAATACAATTTAATAAAGCATATGTTAAAACAACATAAATACAATTTAATAAAGCATAAGATAAAACAACATGAATACAATTTAATAAAGCATAGTTTAAAACAACATAAATACAATTTAAGAAAGCATAGGATAAAACTACATAAATACATTTTAATAAAGCATAGGATAAAACAACATAAATATAATTTAATAAAGCATAAGATAAAACAACATGAATATAATTTAGTAAAGCATAAGATAAAACAACATGAATACAATTTAATAAAGCATAGGTTAAAACAACATAAATACAATTTAAGAAAGCATAGGATAAAACTACATAAATACATTTTAATAAAGCATAGGATAAAACAACATAAATATAATTTAATAAAGCATAGGTTAAAACAACATAAATAAAATTTAATAAAGCATAGGATAAAACAACATAAATACAATTTATAAAGCATAGGATAAAACAACATAAATACAATTTAATAAAGCATAGGATAAAACAACATAAATACAATTTAATAAATCATAGGATAAAACAACATAAATACAATTTAATAAAGCATAGGCTAAAACTACATAAATACAATTTAATAAAGCATAGGATAAAACAAATTAAATACAATTTAATAAAGCATAGGATAAAACAACATAAATTCAATTTAATAAAGCATAGGATAAAACAACATAAATACAATTTAATAAAGCATAGGATAAAACAACATAAACAAAATTTAATAAAGCATAAGATAAAAAAAACATGAATGCAATTTAATAAAGCATAGGATAAAACAACATAAATACAATTTAATAAAGCATAGGATAAAACAACATAAATACAATTTAATAAAGCATAGGTTAAAACAACATAAATACAATTTAATAAAGCATAGGATAAAACAACATAAATACAATTTAATAAAGCATAGGATAAAACAACATAAATAAAATTTAATAAAGCATATGTTAAAACAACATAAATACAATTTAATAAAGCATAGGATAAAACAACATAAATACTTTTTAATAAAGCATAGGATAAAACAACATAAATACAATATAATAAAGCATAGGATAAAACAACATAAATACAATTTAATAAAGCATAGGATAAAACAAATAAATACAATTTAATAAAGCGTACGTTAAAACAACATAAATACAATTAAATAAAGCATAGGATAAAACAACATAAATACAATTTAATAAAGCATAGGTTAAAACAACATAAATACAATTTTATAAAGCATAGGATAAAACAACATAAATACAATTTAATAAAGCATAGGTTAAAACAACATAAATACAATTTAATAAAGCATAGGATAAAACAACATAAATTCAATTTAATAAAGCATAGGATAAAACAACATAAATACAATTTAATAAAGCACAGGATAAAACAACATAAATAAAATTTAATAAAGCATAGGATAAAACAACATAAATAAAATTTAATAAAGCATAGGATAAAACAACGTAAATACAATTTAATAAAGCATAGGATAAAACAACATAAATAAAATTTAATAAAGCATAGGATAAAACAACATAAATACAATTTAATAAAGCATAGGATAAAACAACATAAATACAATTTAATAAAGCATAGGTTAAAACAACATAAATGCAATTTAATAAAGCATAGGATAAAACAACATAAATACAATTTAATAAAGCATAGGATAAAACAACATAAATAAAATTTAATAAAGCATAGGATAAAACAACATAAATACAATTTAATAAAGCATAGGATAAAACAACATAAATACAATTTAATAAAGCATAGGATAAAACAACATAAATACAATTTAATAAAGCATAGGATAAAACAACATAAATACAATTTAATAAAGCATAGGATAAAACAACATAAATACAATTTAATGAAACATAGGATAAACAACATAAATACAATTTAATAAAGCATAGGACAAAACAACATAAATACAATTTAATAAAGCATATGTTAAAACAACATAAATACAATTTAATAAAGCAGAAGATAAAACAACATGAATATAATTTAGTAAAGCATAAGATAAAACAACATGAATACAATTTAATAAAGCATAGGTTAAAACAACATAAATACAATTTAAGAAAGCATAGGATAAAACTACATAAATACATTTTAATAAAGCATAGGATAAAACAGCATAAATATAATTTAATAAAGCATAGGTTAAAACAACATAAATAAAATTTAATAAAGCATAGGATAAAACAACATAAATACAATTTATAAAGCATAGGATAAAACAACATAAATACTTTTTAATAAAGCATAGGATAAAACAACATAAATACAATTTAATAAAGCATAGGTTAAAACAACATAAATGCAATTTAATAAAGCATAGGATAAAACAACATAAATACTATTTAATAAAGCATAGGATAAAACAACATAAATACAATTTAATAAAGCATAGGATAAAACAACATAAATACAATTTAATAAAGCATAGAATAAAACAACATAAATACAATTTAATAAAGCATAGGATAAAACAACATAAATACAATTTAATAAAGCATAGGATAAAACAACATAAATACAATTTAATAAAGCATAGGATAAAACAACATAAATACAATTTAATGAAACATAGGATAAACAACATAAATACAATTTAATAAAGCATAGGACAAAACAACATAAATACAATTTAATAAAGCATATGTTAAAACAACATAAATACAATTTAATAAAGCATAAGATAAAACAACATGAATACAATTTAATAAAGCATAGTTTAAAACAACATAAATACAATTTAAGAAAGCATAGGATAAAACTACATAAATACATTTTAATAAAGCATAGGATAAAACAACATAAATATAATTTAATAAAGCATAAGATAAAACAACATGAATATAATTTAGTAAAGCATAAGATAAAACAACATGAATACAATTTAATAAAGCATAGGTTAAAACAACATAAATACAATTTAAGAAAGCATAGGATAAAACTACATAAATACATTTTAATAAAGCATAGGATAAAACAACATAAATATAATTTAATAAAGCATAGGTTAAAACAACATAAATAAAATTTAATAAAGCATAGGATAAAACAACATAAATACAATTTATAAAGCATAGGATAAAACAACATAAATACAATTTAATAAAGCATAGGATAAAACAACATAAATACAATTTAATAAAGCATAGGATAAAACAACATAAATACAATTTAATAAAGCATAGGATAAAACAACATAAATACAATTTAATAAAGCATAGGATAAAACAACATAAATACAATTTAATAAAGCATAGGACAAAACAACATAAATACAATTTAATAAAGCATATGTTAAAACAACATAAATACAATTTAATAAGGCATAAGATAAAACAACATGAATATAATTTAGTAAAGCATAAGATAAAACAACATGAATACAATTTAATAAAGCATAGGTTAAAACAACATAAATACAATTTAAGAAAGCATAGGATAAAACTACATAAATACATTTTAATAAAGCATAGGATAAAACAGCATAAATATAATTTAATAAAGCATAGGTTAAAACAACATAAATAAAATTTAATAAAGCATAGGATAAAACAACATAAATACAATTTATAAAGCATAGGATAAAACAACATAAATACTTTTTAATAAAGCATAGGATAAAACAACATAAATACAATTTAATAAAGCATAGGTTAAAACAACATAAATGCAATTTAATAAAGCATAGGATAAAACAACATAAATACTATTTAATAAAGCATAGGATAAAACAACATAAATACAATTTAATAAAGCATAGGATAAAACAACATAAATACAATTTAATAAAGCATAGGATAAAACAACATAAATACAATTTAATAAAGCATAGGATAAAACAACATAAATACAATTTAATAAAGCATAGGATAAAACAACATAAATACAATTTAATGAAACATAGGATAAACAACATAAATACAATTTAATAAAGCATAGGACAAAACAACATAAATACAATTTAATAAAGCATATGTTAAAACAACATAAATACAATTTAATAAAGCATAAGATAAAACAACATGAATACAATTTAATAAAGCATAGTTTAAAACAACATAAATACAATTTATGAAAGCATAGGATAAAACTACATAAATACATTTTAATAAAGCATAGGATAAAACAACATAAATATAATTTAATAAAGCATAAGATAAAACAACATGAATATAATTTAGTAAAGCATAAGATAAAACAACATGAATACAATTTAATAAAGCATAGGTTAAAACAACATAAATACAATTTAAGAAAGCATAGGATAAAACTACATAAATACATTTTAATAAAGCATAGGATAAAACAACATAAATATAATTTAATAAAGCATAGGTTAAAACAACATAAATAAAATTTAATAAAGCATAGGATAAAACAACATAAATACAATTTATAAAGCATAGGATAAAACAACATAAATACAACTTAATAAAGCATAGGATAAAACAACATAAATACAATTTAATAAAGCATAGGATAAAACAACATAAATACAATTTAATAAAGCATAGGCTAAAACTACATAAATACAATTTAATAAAGCATAGGATAAAACAAATTAAATACAATTTAATAAAGCATAGGATAAAACAACATAAATACAATTTAATAAAGCATAGGATAAAACAACATAAACAAAATTTAATAAAGCATAAGATAAAAAAACATGAATGCAATTTAACAAAGCATAGGATAAAACAACATAAATACAATTTAATAAAGCATAGGATAAAACAACATAAATACAATTTAATAAAGCATAGGTTAAAACAACATAAATACAATTTAATAAAGCATAGGATAAAACAACATAAATACAATTTAATAAAGCATAGGATAAAACAACATAAATAAAATTTAATAAAGCATATGTTAAAACAACATAAATACAATTTAATAAAGCATAGGATAAAACAACATAAATACTTTTTAATAAAGCATAGGATAAAACAACATAAATACAATATAATAAAGCATAGGATAAAACAACATGAATACAATTTAATAAAGCATAGGATAAAACAAATAAATACAATTTAATAAAGCGTACGTTAAAACAACATAAATACAATTTTATAAAGCATAGGATAAAACAACATAAATACAATTTAATAAAGCATAGGTTAAAACAACATAAATACAATTTAATAAAGCATAGGATAAAACAACATAAATTCAATTTAATAAAGCATAGGATAAAACAACATAAATACAATTTAATAAAGCACAGGATAAAACAACATAAATAAAATTTAATAAAGCATAGGATAAAACAACATAAATAAAATTTAATAAAGCATAGGATAAAACAACGTAAATACAATTTAATAAAGCATAGGATAAAACAACATAAATAAAATTTAATAAAGCATAGGATAAAACAACATAAATACAATTTAATAAAGCATAGGATAAAACAACATAAATACAATTTAATAAAGCATAGGTTAAAACAACATAAATGCAATTTAATAAAGCATAGGATAAAACAACATAAATACAATTTAATAAAGCATAGGATAAAACAACATAAATTCAATTTAATAAAGCATAGGATAAAACAACATAAACACAATTTAATAAAGCATAAGATAAAAAAAACATGAATACAATTTAATAAAGCATAGGGTAAAACTACATAAATACAATTCAATAAAGCATAGGATAAAACAACATAAATACAATTTAATAAAGCATAGGATAAAACAACATAAATACAATATAATAAAGCATAGGTTAAAACAAAATAAATACAATTTAATAAAGCATAGGATAAAACAACATAAATACAATTTAATAAAGCATAGGATAAAACAACATAAATACAATTTAATAAAGCATAGGACAAAACAACATAAATACAATTTAATAAAGCATATGTTAAAACAACATAAATACAATTTAATAAGGCATAAGATAAAACAACATGAATATAATTTAGTAAAGCATAAGATAAAACTACATGAATACAATTTAATAAAGCATAGGTTAAAACAACATAAATACAATTTAAGAAAGCATAGGATAAAACTACATAAATACATTTTAATAAAGCATAGGATAAAACAGCATAAATATAATTTAATAAAGCATAGGTTAAAACAACATAAATAAAATTTAATAAAGCATAGGATAAAACAACATAAATACAATTTATAAAGCATAGGATAAAACAACATAAATACTTTTTAATAAAGCATAGGATAAAACAACATAAATACAATTTAATATAGCATAGGTTAAAACAACATAAATGCAATTTAATAAAGCATAGGATAAAACAACATAAATACTATTTAATAAAGCATAGGATAAAACAACATAAATACAATTTAATAAAGCATAGGATAAAACAACATAAATACAATTTAATAAAGCATAGGATAAAACAACATAAATACAATTTAATAAAGCATAGGATAAAACAACATAAATACAATTTAATAAAGCATAGGATAAAACAACATAAATACAATTTAATGAAACATAGGATAAACAACATAAATACAATTTAATAAAGCATAGGACAAAACAACATAAATACAATTTAATAAAGCATATGTTAAAACAACATAAATACAATTTAATAAAGCATAAGATAAAACAACATGAATACAATTTAATAAAGCATAGTTTAAAACAACATAAATACAATTTAAGAAAGCATAGGATAAAACTACATAAATACATTTTAATAAAGCATAGGATAAAACAACATAAATATAATTTAATAAAGCATAAGATAAAACAACATGAATATAATTTAGTAAAGCATAAGATAAAACAACATGAATACAATTTAATAAAGCATAGGTTAAAACAACATAAATACAATTTAAGAAAGCATAGGATAAAACTACATAAATACATTTTAATAAAGCATAGGATAAAACAACATAAATATAATTTAATAAAGCATAGGTTAAAACAACATAAATAAAATTTAATAAAGCATAGGATAAAACAACATAAATACAATTTATAAAGCATAGGATAAAACAACATAAATACAACTTAATAAAGCATAGGATAAAACAACATAAATACAATTTAATAAAGCATAGGATAAAACAACATAAATACAATTTAATAAAGCATAGGCTAAAACTACATAAATACAATTTAATAAAGCATAGGATAAAACAAATTAAATACAATTTAATAAAGCATAGGATAAAACAACATAAATTCAATTTAATAAAGCATAGGATAAAACAACATAAATACAATTTAATAAAGCATAGGATAAAACAACATAAACAAAATTTAATAAAGCATAAGATAAAAAAAACATGAATGCAATTTAACAAAGCATAGGATAAAACAACATAAATACAATTTAATAAAGCATAGGATAAAACAACATAAATACAATTTAATAAAGCATAGGTTAAAACAACATAAATACAATTTAATAAAGCATAGGATAAAACAACATAAATACAATTTAATAAAGCATAGGATAAAACAACATAAATAAAATTTAATAAAGCATATGTTAAAACAACATAAATACAATTTAATAAAGCATAGGATAAAACAACATAAATACTTTTTAATAAAGCATAGGATAAAACAACATAAATACAATATAATAAAGCATAGGATAAAACAACATGAATACAATTTAATAAAGCATAGGATAAAACAAATAAATACAATTTAATAAAGCGTACGTTAAAACAACATAAATACAATTAAATAAAGCATAGGATAAAACAACATAAATACAATTTAATAAAGCATAGGTTAAAACAACATAAATACAATTTTATAAAGCATAGGATAAAACAACATAAATACAATTTAATAAAGCATAGGTTAAAACAACATAAATACAATTTAATAAAGCATAGGATAAAACAACATAAATTCAATTTAATAAAGCATAGGATAAAACAACATAAATACAATTTAATAAAGCACAGGATAAAACAACATAAATAAAATTTAATAAAGCATAGGATAAAACAACATAAATAAAATTTAATAAAGCATAGGATAAAACAACGTAAATACAATTTAATAAAGCATAGGATAAAACAACATAAATAAAATTTAATAAAGCATAGGATAAAACAACATAAATACAATTTAATAAAGCATAGGATAAAACAACATAAATACAATTTAATAAAGCATAGGTTAAAACAACATAAATGCAATTTAATAAAGCATAGGATAAAACAACATAAATACAATTTAATAAAGCATAGGATAAAACAACATAAATTCAATTTAATAAAGCATAGGATAAAACAACATAAACACAATTTAATAAAGCATAAGATAAAAAAAACATGAATACAATTTAATAAAGCATAGGGTAAAACTACATAAATACAATTCAATAAAGCATAGGATAAAACAACATAAATACAATTTAATAAAGCATAGGATAAAACAACATAAATACAATATAATAAAGCATAGGTTAAAACAAAATAAATACAATTTAATAAAGCATAGGATAAAACAACATAAATTCAATTTAATAAAGCATAGGATAAAACAACATAAATAAAATTTAATAAAGCATAGGATAAAACAACATAATAAAAAAATTTAATAAAGCATAGGATAAAACAATGTAAATACAATTTAATAAAGCAAAGGATAAAACAACATAAATACAATTTAATAAAGCATAGGTTAAAACAACATAAATAAAATTTAATAAAGCATAGGATAAAACAACATAAATACAATTTAATAAAGCATAGGATAAAACAACATAAATAAAATTTAATAAAGCATAGGATAAAACAACATAAATACAATTTAATAAAGCATAGGATAAAACAACATAAATAAAATTTAATAAAGCATAGGACAAAACAACATAAATACAATTTAATAAAGCATATGTTAAAACAACATAAATACAATTTAATAAAGCATAAGATAAAACAACATGAATATAATTTAGTAAAGCATAAGATAAAACAACATGAATACAATTTAATAAAGCATAGGTTAAAACAACATAAATACAATTTAATAAAGCATAGGATAAAACTACATAAATACATTTTAATAAAGCATAGGATAAAACAGCATAAATATAATTTAATAAAGCATAGGTTAAAACAACATAAATAAAATTTAATAAAGCATAGGATAAAACAACATAAATACAATTTATAAAGCATAGGATAAAACAACATAAATACAATTTAATAAAGCATAGGATAAAACAACATAAATACAATTTATAAAGCATAGGATAAAACAACATAAATACAATTTAATAAAGCATAGGATAAAACAACATAAATACAATTTAATAAAGCATAGGATAAAACAACATAAATACAATTTAATAAAGCATAGGCTAAAACTACATAAAAACAATTTAATAAAGCATAGGATAAAACAAATTAAATACAATTTAATAAAGCATAGGATAAAACAACATAAATTCAATTTAATAAAGCATAGGATAAAACAACATAAATACAATTTAATAAAGCATAGGATAAAACAACATAAACACAATTTAATAAAGCAAAAGATAAAAAAACATGAATACAATTTAATAAAGCATAGGATAAAACAACATAAATACAATTTAATAAAGCATAGGATAAAACAACATAAATACAATTTAATAAAGCATAGGTTAAAACAACATAAATACAATTTAATAAAGCATAGGATAAAACAACATAAATACAATTTAATAAAGCATAGGTTAAAACAACATAAATACAATTTAATAAAGCATAGGATAAAACAACATAAATACAATTTAATATAGCATAGGATAAACAACATAAATACAATTTAATAAAGCATAGGATAAAACAACATAAATACTTTTTAATAAAGCATAGGATAAAACCACATAAATACAATTTAATAAAGCACAGGATAAAACAACATAAATACAATTTAATAAAGCATAGGATAAAACAACATAAATACAATTTAATAAAGCATAGGATAAAACAACATAAATACAATTTAATAAAGCATAGGATAAAACAATGTAAATACAATTTAGTAAAGCAAAGGATAAAACAACATAAATACAATTTAATAAAGCATAGGTTAAAACAACATAAATACAATTTAATAAAGCATAGGATAAAACAACATAAATACAATTTAATAAAGCATAGGATAAAACAACATAAATACAATTTAATAAAGCATAGGATAAAACAACATAAATACAATTTATTAAAGCATAGTTTAAAACAACATAAATACAATTTAATAAAGCATAGGATAAAATCACAGAAATACAATTTAATAAAGCAGAGGATAAAACAACATAAATACAATTTAATAAAGCATAGGACAAAACAACATAAATACAATTTAATGAAACATAGGATAAACAACATAAATAGAATTTAATAAAGCATAGACAAAACAACATAAATACAATTTAATAATACATATGTTAAAACAACATAAATACAATTTAATAAAGCATAAGATAAAACAACATGAATATAATTTAGTAAAGCATAAGATAAAACAACATGAATACATTTTAATAAAGCATAGGATAAAACAACATAAATACAATTTAATAAAGCATAGGCTAAAACTACATAAATACAATTTATTAAAGCATAGGATAAAACAACATAAATACAATTTAATAAAGCATAGGATAAAACAACATAAATACTTTTTAATAAAGCATAGGATAAAACCACATAAATACAATTTAATAAAGCATAGGATAAAACAACATAAATACAATTTAATAAAGCATATGATAAAACAACATAAATACAATTTAATAAAGCATAGGATAAAACAACATAAAAACAATGTAATAAAGCATAGGATAAAACAACATAAATACAATTTATTAAAGCATACGTTAAAACAACATAAATACAATTAAATAAAGCATAGGATAAAACAACATAAATACAATATAATAAAGCATAGGTTAAAACAACATAAATACAATTTAATAAAGCATAGGATAAAACAACATAAATACAATTTAATAAAGCATAGGTTAAAACAAAATAAATACAATTTAATAAAGCATAGGATAAAACAACATAAATAAAATTTAATAAAGCATAGGATAAAACAACATAAATACAATTTAATAAAGCATAGGATAAAACAACATAAATATAATTTAATAAAGCATAGGTTAAAACAACATAAATGCAATTTAATAAAGCATAGGATAAAACAACATAAATACAATTTAATAAAGCATAGGATAAAACAACATAAATAAAATTTAATAAAGCATAGGACAAAACAACATAAATACAATTTAATAAAGCATAGGATAAAACAACATAAATACAATTTAATAAAGCATAGGATAAAACAACATAATTACAATTTAATAAAGCTTAGGATAAAACAACATAAATACAATTTAATGAAACAAAGGATAAACAACATAAATACAATTTAATAAAGCATAGGATAAAACAACATAAATAAAATTTAATAAAGCATAGGATAAAACAACATAATAAAAAAATTTAATAAAGCATAGGATAAAACAATGTAAATACAATTTAATAAAGCAAAGGATAAAACAACATAAATACAATTTAATAAAGCATAGGATAAAACAACATAAATAAAATTTAATAAAGCATAGGACAAAACAACATAAATACAATTTAATAAAGCATAGGATAAAACAACATAAATACAATTTAATAAAGCATAGGATAAAACAACATAATTACAATTTAATAAAGCTTAGGATAAAACAACATAAATACAATTTAATGAAACAAAGGATAAACAACATAAATACAATTTAATAAAGCATAGGATAAAACAACATAAATAAAATTTAATAAAGCATAGGATAAAACAACATAATAAAAAAATTTAATAAAGCATAGGATAAAACAATGTAAATACAATTTAATAAAGCAAAGGATAAAACAACATAAATACAATTTAATAAAGCATAGGTTAAAACAACATAAATAAAATTTAATAAAGCATAGGATAAAACAACATAAATACAATTTAATAAAGCATAGGATAAAACAACATAAATAAAATTTAATAAAGCATAGGATAAAACAACATAAATACAATTTAATAAAGCATAGGATAAAACAACGTAAATACAATTTAATAAAGCAGAGGATAAAACAACATAAATACAATTTAATAAAGCATAGGTTAAAACAACATAAATACAATTTAATAAAGCATAGGACAAAACAACATAAATACAATTTAATAAAGCATAGGATAAAACAACATAAATACAATTTATAAAGCATAGGATAAAACAACATAAATACAATTTAATAAAGCATAGGATAAAACAACATAAATACAATTTAATAAAGCATAGGATAAAATAACATAAATACAATTTAATAAAGCATAGGCTAAAACTACATAAATACAATTTAATAAAGCATAGGATAAAACAACATAAATAAAATTTAATAAAGCATAGGTTAAAACAACATAAATACAATTTAATAAAGCATAGGATAAAACAACATAAATACAATTTAATAAAGCATAGGATAAAACAACATAAATACTTTTTAATAAAGCATAGGATAAAACCACATAAATACAATTTAATAAAGCACAGGATAAAACAACATAAATTCAATTTAATAAAGCATAGGATAAAACAACATAAATACAATTTAATAAAGCATAGGATAAAACAACATAAATACAATTTAATAAAGCATATGTTAAAACAACATAAATACAATTTAATAAAGCATAAGATAAAACAACATGAATATAATTTAGTAAAGCATAAGATAAAACAACATGAATACAATTTAATAAAGCATAGGTTAAAACAACATAAATACAATTTAAGAAAGCATAGGATAAAACTACATAAATACATTTTAATAAAGCATAGGATAAAACAGCATAAATATAATTTAATAAAGCATAGGTTAAAACAACATAAATAAAATTTAATAAAGCATAGGATAAAACAACATAAATACAATTTATAAAGCATAGGATAAAACAACATAAATACAATTTAATAAAGCATAGGATAAAACAACATAAATACAATTTAATAAAGCATAGGATAAAACAACATAAATACAATTTAATAAAGCATAGGCTAAAACTACATAAATACAATTTAATAAAGCATAGGATAAAACAAATTAAATACAATTTAATAAAGCATAGGATAAAACAACATAAATTCAATTTAATAAAGCATAGGATAAAACAACATAAATACAATTTAATAAAGCATAGGATAAAACAACATAAACACAATTTAATAAAGCATAAGATAAAAAAAACATGAATACAATTTAATAAAGCATAGGATAAAACAACATAAATACAATTTAATAAAGCATAGGATAAAACAACATAAATACAATTTAATAAAGCATAGGTCAAAACAACATAAATACAATTTAATAAAGCATAGGATAAAACAACATAAATACAATTTAATAAAGCATAGGATAAAACAACATAAATAAAATTTAATAAAGCATATGTTAAAACAACATAAATACAATTTAATAAAGCATAGGATAAAACAACATAAATACAATTTAATAAAGCATAGGATAAAACAACATAAATACTTTTTAATAAAGCATAGGATAAAACCACATAAATACAATTTAATAAAGCATAGGATAAAACAACATAAATACAATTTAATAAAGCATATGATAAAACAACATAAATACAATTTAATAAAGCATAGGATAAAACAACATAAAAACAATTTAATAAAGCATAGGATAAAACAACATAAATACAATTTATTAAAGCATACGTTAAAACAACATAAATACAATTAAATAAAGCATAGGATAAAACAACATAAATACAATATAATAAAGCATAGGTTAAAACAACATAAATACAATTTAATAAAGCATAGGATAAAACAACATAAATACAATTTAATAAAGCATAGGTTAAAACAAAATAAATACAATTTAATAAAGCATAGGATAAAACAACATAAATAAAATTTAATAAAGCATAGGATAAAACAACATAAATACAATTTAATAAAGCATAGGATAAAACAACATAAATATAATTTAATAAAGCATAGGTTAAAACAACATAAATGCAATTTAATAAAGCATAGGATAAAACAACATAAATACAATTTAATAAAGCATAGGATAAAACAACATAAATAAAATTTAATAAAGCATAGGACAAAACAACATAAATACAATTTAATAAAGCATAGGATAAAACAACATAAATACAATTTAATAAAGCATAGGATAAAACAACATAAATACAATTTAATAAAGCATAGGATAAAACAACATAATTACAATTTAATAAAGCATATGATAAAACAACATAAATACAATTTAATGAAACAAAGGATAAACAACATAAATACAATTTAATAAAGCATAGGACAAAACAACATAAATACAATTTAATAAAGCATATGTTAAAACAACATAAATACAATTTAATAAAGCATAAGATAAAACAACATGAATATAATTTAGTAAAGCATAAGATAAAACAACATAAATACATTTTAATAAAGCATAGGATAAAACAGCATAAATATAATTTAATAAAGCATAGGTTAAAACAACATAAATAAAATTTAATAAAGCATAGGATAAAACAACATAAATACAATTTATAAAGCATAGGATAAAACAACATAAATACAATTTAATAAAGCATAGGATAAAACAACATAAATACAATTTAATAAAGCATAGGATAAAACAACATAAATACAATTTAATTAAGCATAGGCTAAAACTACATAAATACAATTTAATAAAGCATAGGATAAAACAAATTAAATACAATTTAATAAAGCATAGGATAAAACAACATAAATTCAATTTAATAAAGCATAGGATAAAACAACATAAACACAATTTAATAAAGCATAAGATAAAAAAAACATGAATACAATTTAATAAAGCATAGGGTAAAACAACATAAATACAATTTAATAAAGCATAGGATAAAACAACATAAATACAATTTAATAAAGCATAGGATAAAACAACATAAATACAATATAATAAAGCATAGGTTAAAACAAAATAAATACAATTTAATAAAGCATAGGATAAAACAACATAAATTCAATTTAATAAAGCATAGGATAAAACAACATAAATAAAATTTAATAAAGCATAGGATAAAACAACATAATAAAAAAATTTAATAAAGCATAGGATAAAACAATGTAAATACAATTTAATAAAGCAAAGGATAAAACAACATAAATACAATTTAATAAAGCATAGGTTAAAACAACATAAATAAAATTTAATAAAGCATAGGATAAAACAACATAAATACAATTTAATAAAGCATAGGATAAAACAACATAAATAAAATTTAATAAAGCATAGGATAAAACAACATAAATACAATTTAATAAAGCATAGGATAAAACAACATAAATAAAATTTAATAAAGCATAGGACAAAACAACATAAATACAATTTAATAAATCATATGTTAAAACAACATAAATACAATTTAATAAAGCATAAGATAAAACAACATGAATATAATTTAGTAAAGCATAAGATAAAACAACATGAATACAATTTAATAAAGCATAGGTTAAAACAACATAAATACAATTTAAGAAAGCATAGGATAAAACTACATAAATACATTTTAATAAAGCATAGGATAAAACAGCATAAATATAATTTAATAAAGCATAGGTTAAAACAACATAAATAAAATTTAATAAAGCATAGGATAAAACAACATAAATACAATTTATAAAGCATAGGATAAAACAACATAAATACAATTTAATAAAGCATAGGATAAAACAACATAAATACAATTTAATAAAGCATAGGTTAAAACAAAATAAATACAATTTAATAAAGCATAGGATAAAACAACATAAATAAAATTTAATAAAGCATAGGATAAAACAACATAAATACAATTTAATAAAGCATAGGATAAAATTACATAAATATAATTTAATAAAGCATAGGTTAAAACAACATAAATGCAATTTAATAAAGCATAGGATAAAACAACATAAATACAATTTAATAAAGCATAGGATAAAACAACATAAATAAAATTTAATAAAGCATAGGACAAAACAACATAAATACAATTTAATAAAGCATAGGATAAAACAACATAAATACAATTTAATAAAGCATAGGATAAAACAACATAAATACAATTTAATAAAGCATAGGATAAAACAACATAATTACAATTTAATAAAGCATATGATAAAACAACATAAATACAATTTAATGAAACAAAGGATAAACAACATAAATACAATTTAATAAAGCATAGGACAAAACAACATAAATACAATTTAATAAAGCATATGTTAAAACAACATAAATACAATTTAATAAAGCATAAGATAAAACAACATGAATATAATTTAGTAAAGCATAAGATAAAACAACATAAATACATTTTAATAAAGCATAGGATAAAACAGCATAAATATAATTTAATAAAGCATAGGTTAAAACAACATAAATAAAATTTAATAAAGCATAGGATAAAACAACATAAATACAATTTATAAAGCATAGGATAAAACAACATAAATACAATTTAATAAAGCATAGGATAAAACAACATAAATACAATTTAATAAAGCATAGGATAAAACAACATAAATACAATTTAATTAAGCATAGGCTAAAACTACATAAATACAATTTAATAAAGCATAGGATAAAACAAATTAAATACAATTTAATAAAGCATAGGATAAAACAAAATAAATTCAATTTAATAAAGCATAGGATAAAACAACATAAACACAATTTAATAAAGCATAAGATAAAAAAAACATGAATACAATTTAATAAAGCATAGGATAAAACAACATAAATTCAATTTAATAAAGCATAGGATAAAACAACATAAATACAATTTAATAAAGCATAGGATAAAACAACATAAACACAATTTAATAAAGCATAAGATAAAAAAAACATGAATACAATTTAATAAAGCATAGGATAAAACAACATAAATACAATTTAATAAAGCATAGGATAAAACAACATAAATACAATTTAATAAAGCATAGGTCAAAACAACATAAATACAATTTAATAAAGCATAGGATATAACAACATAAATACAATTTAATAAAGCATAGGATAAAACAACATAAATAAAATTTAATAAAGCATATGTTAAAACAACATAAATACAATTTAATAAAGCATAGGATAAAACAACATAAATACAATTTAATAAAGCATAGGATAAAACAACATAAATACTTTTTAATAAAGCATAGGATAAAACCACATAAATACAATTTAATAAAGCATAGGATAAAACAACATAAATACAATTTAATAAAGCATATGACAAAACAACATAAATACAATTTAATAAAGCATAGGATAAAACAACATAAAAACAATTTAATAAAGCATAGGATAAAACAACATAAATACAATTTATTAAAGCATACGTTAAAACAACATAAATACAATTAAATAAAGCATAGGATAAAACAACATAAATACAATATAATAAAGCATAGGTTAAAACAACATAAATACAATTTAATAAAGCATAGGATAAAACAACATAAATACAATTTAATAAAGCATAGGTTAAAACAAAATAAATACAATTTAATAAAGCATAGGATAAAACAACATAAATAAAATTTAATAAAGCATAGGATAAAACAACATAAATACAATTTAATAAAGCATAGGTTAAAACAAAATAAATACAATTTAATAAAGCATAGGATAACACAACATAAATAAAATTTAATAAAGCATAGGATAAAACAACATAAATTCAATTTAATAAAGCATAGGATAAAACAACATAAATACAATTTAATAAAGCATAGGATAAAACAACATAAACACAATTTAATAAAGCAAAAGATAAAAAAACATGAATACAATTTAATAAAGCATAGGATAAAACAACATAAATACAATTTAATAAAGCATAGGATAAAACAACATAAATACAATTTAATAAAGCATAGGTTAAAACAACATAAATACAATTTAATAAAGCATAGGATAAAACAACATAAATACAATTTAATAAAGCATAGGATAAAACAACATAAATACAATTTAATAAAGCATAGGATAAAACAACATAAATACAATTTAATAAAGCATAGGTTAAAACAACATAAATAAAATTTAATAAAGCATAGGTTAAAACAACATAAATACAATTTAATAAAGCATAGGACAAAACAACATAAATACAATTTATTAAAGCATAGTTTAAAACAACATAAATACAATTTAATAAAGCATAGGATAAAATCACAGAAATACAATTTAATAAAGCAGAGGATAAAACAACATAAATACAATTTAATAAAGCATAGGACAAAACAACATAAATACAATTTAATGAAACATAGGATAAACAACATAAATAGAATTTAATAAAGCATAGACAAAACAACATAAATACAATTTAATAATACATATGTTAAAACAACATAAATACAATTTAATAAAGCATAAGATAAAACAACATGAATATAATTTAGTAAAGCATAAGATAAAACAACATGAATACATTTTAATAAAGCATAGGATAAAACAACATAAATACAATTTAATAAAGCATAGGCTAAAACTACATAAATACAATTTATTAAAGCATAGGATAAAACAACATAAATACAATTTAATAAAGCATAGGATAAAACAACATAAATACTTTTTAATAAAGCATAGGATAAAACCACATAAATACAATTTAATAAAGCATAGGATAAAACAACATAAATACAATTTAATAAAGCATATGATAAAACAACATAAATACAATTTAATAAAGCATAGGATAAAACAACATAAAAACAATTTAATAAAGCATAGGATAAAACAACATAAATACAATTTAATAAAGCATAGGATAAAACAACATAAATACAATTTAATAAAGCATAGGATAAAACAACATAATTACAATTTAATAAAGCTTAGGATAAAACAACATAAATACAATTTAATGAAACAAAGGATAAACAACATAAATACAATTTAATAAAGCATAGGATAAAACAACATAAATAAAATTTAATAAAGCATAGGATAAAACAACATAATAAAAAAATTTAATAAAGCATAGGATAAAACAATGTAAATACAATTTAATAAAGCAAAGGATAAAACAACATAAATACAATTTAATAAAGCATAGGATAAAACAACATAAATAAAATTTAATAAAGCATAGGACAAAACAACATAAATACAATTTAATAAAGCATAGGATAAAACAACATAAATACAATTTAATAAAGCATAGGATAAAACAACATAATTACAATTTAATAAAGCTTAGGATAAAACAACATAAATACAATTTAATGAAACATAGGATAAACAACATAAATACAATTTAATAAAGCATAGGACAAAACAACATAAATACAATTTAATAAAGCATAGGATAAAACAACATAAATAAAATTTAATAAAGCATAGGATAAAACAACATAATAAAAAAATTTAATAAAGCATAGGATAAAACAATGTAAATACAATTTAATAAAGCAAAGGATAAAACAACATAAATACAATTTAATAAAGCATAGGTTAAAACAACATAAATAAAATTTAATAAAGCATAGGATAAAACAACATAAATACCATTTAATAAAGCATAGGATAAAACAACATAAATAAAATTTAATAAAGCATAGGATAAAACAACATAATAAAAAAATTTAATAAAGCATAGGATAAAACAACATAAATACAATTTAATAAAGCATAGGATAAAACAACATAAATACAATTTAATAAAGCATAGGATAAAATAACATAAATACAATTTAATAAAGCATAGGCTAAAACTACATAAATACAATTTAATAAAGCATAGGATAAAACAACATAAATAAAATTTAATAAAGCATAGGTTAAAACAACATAAATACAATTTAATAAAGCATAGGATAAAACAACATAAATACAATTTAATAAAGCATAGGATAAAACAACATAAATACTTTTTAATAAAGCATAGGATAAAACCACATAAATACAATTTAATAAAGCACAGGATAAAACAACATAAATTCAATTTAATAAAGCATAGGATAAAACAACATAAATACAATTTAATAAAGCATAGGATAAAACAACATAAAAACAATTTAATAAAGCATAGGATAAAACAACATAAATACAATTTATTAAAGCATACGTTAAAACAACATAAATACAATTAAATAAAGCATAGGATAAAACAACATAAATACAATATAATAAAGCATAGGTTAAAACAACATAAATACAATTTAATAAAGCATAGGATAAAACAACATAAATACAATTTAATAAAGCATAGGTTAAAACAAAATAAATACAATTTAATAAAGCATAGGATAAAACAACATAAATAAAATTTAATAAAGCATAGGATAAAACAACATAAATACAATTTAATAAAGCATAGGATAAAACAACATAAATATAATTTAATAAAGCATAGGTTAAAACAACATAAATGCAATTTAATAAAGCATAGGATAAAACAACATAAATACAATTTAATAAAGCATAGGATAAAACAACATAAATAAAATTTAATAAAGCATAGGACAAAACAACATAAATACAATTTAATAAAGCATAGGATAAAACAACATAAATACAATTTAATAAAGCATAGGATAAAACAACATAAATACAATTTAATAAAGCATAGGATAAAACAACATAATTACAATTTAATAAAGCATATGATAAAACAACATAAATACAATTTAATGAAACAAAGGATAAACAACATAAATACAATTTAATAAAGCATAGGACAAAACAACATAAATACAATTTAATAAAGCATATGTTAAAACAACATAAATACAATTTAATAAAGCATAAGATAAAACAACATGAATATAATTTAGTAAAGCATAAGATAAAACAACATAAATACATTTTAATAAAGCATAGGATAAAACAGCATAAATATAATTTAATAAAGCATAGGTTAAAACAACATAAATAAAATTTAATAAAGCATAGGATAAAACAACATAAATACAATTTATAAAGCATAGGATAAAACAACATAAATACAATTTAATAAAGCATAGGATAAAACAACATAAATACAATTTAATAAAGCATAGGATAAAACAACATAAATACAATTTAATTAAGCATAGGCTAAAACTACATAAATACAATTTAATAAAGCATAGGATAAAACAAATTAAATACAATTTAATAAAGCATAGGATAAAACAACATAAATTCAATTTAATAAAGCATAGGATAAAACAACATAAACACAATTTAATAAAGCATAAGATAAAAAAAAATGAATGCAATTTAATAAAGCATAGGGTAAAACAACATAAATACAATTTAATAAAGCATAGGATAAAACAACATAAATACAATTTAATAAAGCATAGGATAAAACAACATAAATACAATATAATAAAGCATAGGTTAAAACAAAATAAATACAATTTAATAAAGCATAGGATAAAACAACATAAATTCAATTTAATAAAGCATAGGATAAAACAACATAAATAAAATTTAATAAAGCATAGGATAAAACAACATAATAAAAAAATTTAATAAAGCATAGGATAAAACAATGTAAATACAATTTAATAAAGCAAAGGATAAAACAACATAAATACAATTTAATAAAGCATAGGTTAAAACAACATAAATAAAATTTAATAAAGCATAGGATAAAACAACATAAATACAATTTAATAAAGCATAGGATAAAACAACATAAATAAAATTTAATAAAGCATAGGATAAAACAACATAAATACAATTTAATAAAGCATAGGATAAAACAACATAAATAAAATTTAATAAAGCATAGGACAAAACAACATAAATACAATTTAATAAATCATATGTTAAAACAACATAAATACAATTTAATAAAGCATAAGATAAAACAACATGAATATAATTTAGTAAAGCATAAGATAAAACAACATGAATACAATTTAATAAAGCATAGGTTAAAACAACATAAATACAATTTAAGAAAGCATAGGATAAAACTACATAAATACATTTTAATAAAGCATAGGATAAAACAGCATAAATATAATTTAATAAAGCATAGGTTAAAACAACATAAATAAAATTTAATAAAGCATAGGATAAAACAACATAAATACAATTTATAAAGCATAGGATAAAACAACATAAATACAATTTAATAAAGCATAGGATAAAACAACATAAATACAATTTATAAAGCATAGGATAAAACAACATAAATACAATTTAATAAAGCATAGGATAAAACAACATAAATACAATTTAATAAAGCATAGGATAAAACAACATAAATACAATTTAATAAAGCATAGGCTAAAACTACATAAATACAATTTAATAAAGCATAGGATAAAACAAATTAAATACAATTTAATAAAGCATAGGATAAAACAACATAAATTCAATTTAATAAAGCATAGGATAAAACAACATAAATACAATTTAATAAAGCATAGGATAAAACAACATAAACACAATTTAATAAAGCATAAGATAAAAAAAACATGAATACAATTTAATAAAGCATAGGATAAAACAACATAAATACAATTTAATAAAGCATAGGATAAAACAACATAAATACAATTTAATAAAGCATAGGTCAAAACAACATAAATACAATTTAATAAAGCATAGGATAAAACAACATAAATACAATTTAATAAAGCATAGGATAAAACAACATAAATAAAATTTAATAAAGCATATGTTAAAACAACATAAATACAATTTAATAAAGCATAGGATAAAACAACATAAATACAATTTAATAAAGCATAGGATAAAACAACATAAATACTTTTTAATAAAGCATAGGATAAAACCACATAAATACAATTTAATAAAGCATAGGATAAAACAACATAAATACAATTTAATAAAGCATATGACAAAACAACATAAATACAATTTAATAAAGCATAGGATAAAACAACATAAAAACAATTTAATAAAGCATAGGATAAAACAACATAAATACAATTTATTAAAGCATACGTTAAAACAACATAAATACAATTAAATAAAGCATAGGATAAAACAACATAAATACAATATAATAAAGCATAGGTTAAAACAACATAAATACAATTTAATAAAGCATAGGATAAAACAACATAAATACAATTTAATAAAGCATAGGTTAAAACAAAATAAATACAATTTAATAAAGCATAGGATAAAACAACATAAATAAAATTTAATAAAGCATAGGATAAAACAACATAAATACAATTTAATAAAGCATAGGTTAAAACAAAATAAATACAATTTAATAAAGCATAGGATAAAACAACATAAATAAAATTTAATAAAGCATAGGATAAAACAACATAAATTCAATTTAATAAAGCATAGGATAAAACAACATAAATACAATTTAATAAAGCATAGGATAAAACAACATAAACACAATTTAATAAAGCAAAAGATAAAAAAACATGAATACAATTTAATAAAGCATAGGATAAAACAACATAAATACAATTTAATAAAGCATAGGATAAAACAACATAAATACAATTTAATAAAGCATAGGTTAAAACAACATAAATACAATTTAATAAAGCATAGGATAAAACAACATAAATACAATTTAATAAAGCATAGGATAAAACAACATAAATACAATTTAATAAAGCATAGGATAAAACAACATAAATACAATTTAATAAAGCATAGGTTAAAACAACATAAATAAAATTTAATAAAGCATAGGTTAAAACAACATAAATACAATTTAATAAAGCATAGGACAAAACAACATAAATACAATTTATTAAAGCATAGTTTAAAACAACATAAATACAATTTAATAAAGCATAGGATAAAATCACAGAAATACAATTTAATAAAGCAGAGGATAAAACAACATAAATACAATTTAATAAAGCATAGGACAAAACAACATAAATACAATTTAATGAAACATAGGATAAACAACATAAATAGAATTTAATAAAGCATAGACAAAACAACATAAATACAATTTAATAATACATATGTTAAAACAACATAAATACAATTTAATAAAGCATAAGATAAAACAACATGAATATAATTTAGTAAAGCATAAGATAAAACAACATGAATACATTTTAATAAAGCATAGGATAAAACAACATAAATACAATTTAATAAAGCATAGGCTAAAACTACATAAATACAATTTATTAAAGCATAGGATAAAACAACATAAATACAATTTAATAAAGCATAGGATAAAACAACATAAATACTTTTTAATAAAGCATAGGATAAAACCACATAAATACAATTTAATAAAGCATAGGATAAAACAACATAAATACAATTTAATAAAGCATATGATAAAACAACATAAATACAATTTAATAAAGCATAGGATAAAACAACATAAAAACAATTTAATAAAGCATAGGATAAAACAACATAAATACAATTTAATAAAGCATAGGATAAAACAACATAAATACAATTTAATAAAGCATAGGATAAAACAACATAATTACAATTTAATAAAGCTTAGGATAAAACAACATAAATACAATTTAATGAAACAAAGGATAAACAGCATAAATACAATTTAATAAAGCATAGGATAAAACAACATAAATAAAATTTAATAAAGCATAGGATAAAACAACATAATAAAAAAATTTAATAAAGCATAGGATAAAACAATGTAAATACAATTTAATAAAGCAAAGGATAAAACAACATAAATACAATTTAATAAAGCATAGGATAAAACAACATAAATAAAATTTAATAAAGCATAGGACAAAACAACATAAATACAATTTAATAAAGCATAGGATAAAACAACATAAATACAATTTAATAAAGCATAGGATAAAACAACATAATTACAATTTAATAAAGCTTAGGATAAAACAACATAAATACAATTTAATGAAACATAGGATAAACAACATAAATACAATTTAATAAAGCATAGGACAAAACAACATAAATACAATTTAATAAAGCATAGGATAAAACAACATAAATAAAATTTAATAAAGCATAGGATAAAACAACATAATAAAAAAATTTAATAAAGCATAGGATAAAACAATGTAAATACAATTTAATAAAGCAAAGGATAAAACAACATAAATACAATTTAATAAAGCATAGGTTAAAACAACATAAATAAAATTTAATAAAGCATAGGATAAAACAACATAAATACCATTTAATAAAGCATAGGATAAAACAACATAAATAAAATTTAATAAAGCATAGGATAAAACAACATAAATACAATTTAATAAAGCATAGGATAAAACAACATAAATAAAATTTAATAAAGCATAGGACAAAACAACATAAATACAATTTAATAAAGCATATGTTAAAACAACATAAATACAATTTAATAAAGCATAAGATAAAACAACATGAATATAATTTAGTAAAGCATAAGATAAAACAACATGAATACAATTTAATAAAGCATAGGTTAAAACAACATAAATACAATTTAAGAAAGCATAGGATAAAACTACATAAATACATTTTAATAAAGCATAGGATAAAACAGCATAAATATAATTTAATAAAGCATAGGTTAAAACAACATAAATAAAATTTAATAAAGCATAGGATAAAACAACATAAATACAATTTATAAAGCATAGGATAAAACAACATAAATACAATTTAATAAAGCATAGGATAAAACAACATAAATACAATTTATAAAGCATAGGATAAAACAACATAAATACAATTTAATAAAGCATAGGATAAAACAACATAAATACAATTTAATAAAGCATAGGATAAAACAACATAAATACAATTTAATAAAGCATAGGCTAAAACTACATAAAAACAATTTAATAAAGCATAGGATAAAACAAATTAAATACAATTTAATAAAGCATAGGATAAAACAACATAAATTCAATTTAATAAAGCATAGGATAAAACAACATAAATACAATTTAATAAAGCATAGGATAAAACAACATAAACACAATTTAATAAAGCATAGGATAAAACAACATAAATACAATTTAATAAAGCATAGGATAAAACAACATAAATAAAATTTAATAAAGCATATGTTAAAACAACATGAATACAATTTAATAAAGCATAGGATAAACAACATAAATACAATTTAATAAAGCATAGGATAAAACAACATAAATACTTTTTAATAAAGCATAGGATAAAACCACATAAATACAATTTAATAAAGCACAGGATAAAACAACATAAATACAATTTAATAAAGCATAGGATAAAACAACATAAATAAAATTTAATAAAGCATAGGATAAAACAACATAAATAAAATTTAATAAAGCATAGGATAAAACAATGTAAATACAATTTAATAAAGCAAAGGATAAAACAACATAAATACAATTTAATAAAGCATAGGTTAAAACAACATAAATACAATTTAATAAAGCATAGGATGAAACAACATAAATACAATTTAATAAAGCATAGGTTAAAACAACATAAATACAATTTAATAAAGCAGAGGATAAAACAACATAAATACAATTTAATAAAGCATAGGATAAAACAACATAAATACAATTTAATAAAGCATAGGTTAAAACAACATAAATAAAATTTAATAAAGCATAGGTTAAAACAACATAAATACAATTTAATAAAGCATAGGACAAAACAACATAAATACAATTTATTAAAGCATAGTTTAAAACAACATAAATACAATTTAATAAAGCATAGGATAAAATCACAGAAATACAATTTAATAAAGCAGAGGATAAAACAACATAAATACAATTTAATAAAGCATAGGACAAAACAACATAAATACAATTTAATGAAACATAGGATAAACAACATAAATAGAATTTAATAAAGCATAGACAAAACAACATAAATACAATTTAATAATACATATGTTAAAACAACATAAATACAATTTAATAAAGCATAAGATAAAACAACATGAATATAATTTAGTAAAGCATAAGATAAAACAACATGAATACATTTTAATAAAGCATAGGATAAAACAACATAAATACAATTTAATAAAGCATAGGATAAAACAACATAAATAAAATTTATTAAAGCATAGGATAAAACAAATTAAATACAATTTAATAAAGCATAGGATAAAACAACATAAATACAATTTAATAAAGCATAGGCTAAAACTACATAAATACAATTTATTAAAGCATAGGATAAAACAAATTAAATACAATTTAATAAAGCATAGGCTAAAACACCATAAATACAATTTAATAAAGCATAGGATAAAACAACATAAATAAAATTTAATAAAGCATAGGATAAAACAACATAAATACAATTTAATAAAGCATAGGATAAAACAACATAAATACAATTTAATAAAGCATAGGACAAAACAACATAAATACAATTTAATAAAGCATAGGATAAAACAACATAAATAAAATTTAATGAAACATAGGATAAACAACATCAATACAGTTTAATAAAGCATAGACAAAACAACATAAATACAATTTAATAAAGCATATGTTAAAACAACATAAATACAATTTAATAAAGCATAGGATAAAACAACATGAATATAATTTAATAAAGCATAGGATAAAACAACATAAATACAATTTAATAAAGCATAGGACAAAACAACATAAATACAATTTAATAAAGCATAGGATAAAACAACATAAATACAATTTAATGAAACATAGGATAAACAACATAAATACAATTTAATAAAGCATAGACAAAACAACATAAATACAATTTAATAAAGCATATGTTAAAACAACATAAATACAATTTAATAAAGCATAAGATAAAACAACATGAATATAATTTTCGTAAAGCATAAGATAAAACAACATGAATACAATTTAATAAAGCATAGGATAAAACAACATAAATACAATTTAATAAAGCATAGGCTAAAACTACATAAATACAATTTATTAAAGCATAGGATAAAACAAATTAAATACAATTTAATAAAGCATAGGATAAAACAACATAAATTCAATTTAATAAAGCATAGGATAAAACAACATAAATACAATTTAATAAAGCATAGGACAAAACAACATAAATACAATTTAATAAAGCATAGGATAAAACAACATAAATACAATTTAATAAAGCATAGGCTAAAACTACATAAATACAATTTATTAAAGCATAGGATAAAACAAATTAAATACAATTTAATAAAGCATAGGATAAAACAACATAAATTCAATTTAATAAAGCATAGGATAAAACAACATAAATACAATTTAATAAAGCATAGGATAAAACAACATAAATACAATTTAATAAAGCATAGGTTAAAATAACATAAATACAATTTAATAAAGCATAGGATAAAACAACATAAATACAATTTAATAAAGCATAGGATAAAACATAAATACAATTTAATAAAGCATAGGATAAAACAAATTAAATACAATTTAATAAAGCATAGGATAAAACAACATAAATTCAATTTAATAAAGCACAGGATAAAACAACATAAATACAATTTAATAAAGCATAGGACAAAACAACATAAATACAATTTAATAAAGCATAGGATAAAACAACATAAATACAATTTAATAAAGCATAGGCTAAAACTACATAAATACAATTTATTAAAGCATAGGATAAAACAAATTAAATACAATTTAATAAAGCATAGGATAAAACAACATAAATTCAATTTAATAAAGCATAGGATAAAACAACATAAATACAATTTAATAAAGCATAGGATAAAACAACATAAATACAATTTAATAAAGCATAGGTTAAAATAACATAAATACAATTTAATAAAGCATAGGATAAAACAACATAAATACAATTTAATAAAGCATAGGATAAAACAACATAAATACATTTTAATAAAGCATAGGATAAAACAAAATAAATACAATTTAATAAAGCATAGGATAAAACAACATAAATACAATTTAATAAAGCATAGGATAAAACAACATAAATACAATTTAATAAAGCATAGGATAAAACAACATAAATACAATTTAATAAAGCATAGGATAAAACAACATAAATAAAATTTAATAAAGCATAGGTTAAAACAACATAAATACAATTAAATAAAGCATAGGACAAAACAACATATATACAATTTAATAAAGCATAGTTTAAAACAACATAAATACAATTTAATAAAGCATAGGATAAAACCATAGAAATACAATTTAATAAAGCATAGGATAAAACAACATAAATACAATTTAATAAAGCATAGGACAAAACAACATAAATACAATTTAATAAAGCATAGGATAAAACAACATAAATACAATTTAATGAAACATAGGATAAACAACATAAATACAATTTAATAAAGCATAGACAAAGCAACATAAATACAATTTAAAAAAGCATATGTTAAAACAACATAAATACAATTTAATAAAGCATAAGATAAAACAACATGAATATAATTTAATAAAGCATAGGATAAAACAACATAAATACAATTTAATAAAGCATAGGACAAAACATCATAAATACAATTTAATAAAGCATAGGATAAAACAACATAAATACAATTTAATGAAACATAGGATAAACAACATGAATACAATTTAATAAAGCATAGACAAAACAACATAAATACAATTTAATAAAGCATATGTTAAAACAACATAAATACAATTTAATAAAGCATAAGATAAAACAACATGGATATAATTTGTAAAGCATAAGATAAAACAACATGAATACAATTTAATAAAGCATAGGATAAAACAACATAAATTCAATTTAATAAAGCATAGGATAAAACAACATAAATACAATTTAATAAAGCATAGGATAAAACAACATAAATACAATTTAATAAAGCATAGGATAAAACAACATAAATACAATTTAATAAAGCATAGGATAAAACAACATAAATACAATTTAATAAAGCATAGGATAAAACAACATAAATACAATTTAATAAAGCATAGGATAAAACAACATAAATACAATTTAATAAAGCATAGTTTAAAACAACATAAATACAATTTAATAAAGCATAGGATAAAACCATAGAAATACAATTTAATAAAGCATAGGATAAAACAGCATAAATACAATTTAATAAAGCATAGGACAAAACAACATAAATACAATTTAATAAAGCATAGGATAAAACAACATAAATACAATTTAATGAAACATAGGATAAACAACATAAATACATTTTAATAAAGCATAGACAAAGCAACATAAATACAATTTAAAAAAGCATATGTTAAAACAACATAAATACAATTTAATAAAGCATAAGATAAAACAGCATGAATATAATTTAGTAAAGCATAAGATAAAACAACATGAATACAATTTAATAAAGCATAGGATAAAACAACATAAATACAATTTAATAAAGCATAGGCTAAAACTACATAAATACAATTTATTACAGCATAGGATAAAACAAATTAAATTCAATTTAATAAAGCATAGGATAAAACAACATAAATTCAATTTAATAAAGCATAGGATAAAACAACATAAATACAATTTAATAAAGCATAGGATAAAACAACATAAATACAATTTAATAAAGCATAGGTTAAAACAACATAAATACAATTTAATAAAGCATAGGATAAAACAACATAAATACAATTTAATAAAGCATAGGATAAAACAACATAAATAAAATTTAATAAAGCATAGGTTAAAACAACATAAATACAAATTAACAAAGCATAGGATAAAACAACATAAATACAATTTAATAAAGCATAGGATAAAACTAAATAAATACTTTTTAATAAAGCATAGGATAAAACCACATAAATACAATTTAATAAAGCATAGGATAAAACAACATAAATAGAATTTAATAAAGCATAGGTTAAAACAACATAAATAAAATTTAATAAAGCATAGTTTAAAACAACATAAATACAATTTAATAAAGCATAGTTTAAAACAACATAAATACAATTTAATAAAGCATAGGATAAAACCACGGAAATACAATTTAATAAAGCATAGGATAAAAAAACATAAATACAATTTAATAAAGCATAGGACAAAACAACATAAATACAATTTAATAAAGCATAGGATAAAACAACATAAATACAATTTAATGAAACATAGGATAAACAACATAAATACAATTTAATAAAGCATATGTTAAAACAACATAAATACAATTTAATAAAGCATAAGATAAAACAACATGAATATAATTTAGTAAAGCATAAGATAAAACAACATGAATACAATTTAATAAAGCATAGGTTAAAACAACATAAATAGAATTTAAGAAAGCTTAGGATAAAACTACATAAATACATTTTAATAAAGCATAGGATAAAACAACATAAATACAATTTAATAAAGCATGGGTTAAAACAACATAACTACAATTTAATAAAGTATCGGACAAAACAACATAAATACAATTTAATAAAGCATAGGACAAAACAACATAAATACAAATTAATAAAGCATAGGATAAAACAACATAAATACAATTTAATGAAACATAGGATAAACAACATAAATAGAATTTAATAAAGCATAAGATAAAACAACATGAATATAATTTAGTAAAGCATAAGATAAAACAACATGAATACATTTTAATAAAGCATAGGATAAAACAACATAAATACAATTTAACAAGGCATAGGATAAAACAACATAAATACAATTTAATAAAGCATAGGTTAAAACAACATAAATACAATTTAATAAAGCATAGGATAAAACAACATAAATACAATTTAATAAAGCATAGGATAAAACAACATAAATACAATTTAATAAAGCATAGGATAAAACAACATAAATACAATTTAAAAAAGCATAGGACAAAACAACATAAATACAATTTAATAAAGCATAGGATAAAACAACATAAATAAAATTTAATGAAACATAGGATAAACAACATCAATACAATTTAATAAAGCATAGACCAAACAACATAAATACAATTTAATAAAGCATATGTTAAAACAACATAAATACAATTTAATAAAGCATAAGATAAAACAACATGAATATAATTTAATAAAGCATAGGATAAAACAACATAAATACAATTTAATAAAGCATAGGACAAAACAACATAAATACAATTTAATAAAGCATAGGATAAAAAAACATAAATACAATTTAATGAAACATAGGATAAACAACATAAATACAATTTAATAAAGCATAGACAAAACAACATAAATACAATTTAATAAAGCATATGTTAAAACAACATAAATACAATTTAATAAAGCATAAGATAAAACAACATGGATATAATTTGTAAAGCATAAGATAAAACAACATGAATACAATTTAATAAAGCATAGGATAAAACAACATAAATACAATTTAATAAAGCATAGGCAAAAACTACATAAATACAATTTATTACAGCATAGGATAAAACAAATTAAATTCAATTTAATAAAGCATAGGATAAAACAACATCAATTCAATTTAATAAAGCATAGGATAAAACAACATAAATACAATTTAATAAAGCATAGGATAAAACAACATAAATACAATTTAATAAAGCATAGGTTAAAACAACATAAATACAATTTAATAAAGCATAGGATAAAACAACATAAATACAATTTAATAAAGCATAGGATAAAACAACATAAATACAATTTAATAAAGCATAGGATAAAACAACATAAATACAATTTAATAAAGCATAGGATAAAACAACATAAATACAATTTAATAAAGCATAGGATAAAACAACATAAATACAATTTAATAAAGCATAGGATAAAACAACATAAATACAATTTAATAAAGCATAGGATAAAACAACATAAATAAAATTTAATAAAGCATAGGTTAAAACAACATAAATACAATTAAATAAAGCATAGGACAAAACAACATATATACAATTTAATAAAGCATAGTTTAAAACAACATAAATACAATTTAATAAAGCATAGGATAAAACCATAGAAATACAATTTAATAAAGCATAGGATAAAACAACATAAATACAATTTAATAAAGCATAGGACAAAACAACATAAATACAATTTAATAAAGCATAGGATAAAACAACATAAATACAATTTAATGAAACATAGGATAAACAACATAAATACAATTTAATAAAGCATAGACAAAGCAACATAAATACAATTTAAAAAAGCATATGTTAAAACAACATAAATACAATTTAATAAAGCATAAGATAAAACAACATGAATATAATTTAATAAAGCATAGGATAAAACAACATAAATACAATTTAATAAAGCATAGGACAAAACATCATAAATACAATTTAATAAAGCATAGGATAAAACAACATAAATACAATTTAATGAAACATAGGATAAACAACATGAATACAATTTAATAAAGCATAGACAAAACAACATAAATACAATTTAATAAAGCATATGTTAAAACAACATAAATACAATTTAATAAAGCATAAGATTAAACAACATGGATATAATTTGTAAAGCATAAGATAAAACAACATGAATACAATTTAATAAAGCATAGGATAAAACAACATAAATTCAATTTAATAAAGCATAGGATAAAACAACATAAATACAATTTAATAAAGCATAGGATAAAACAACATAAATACAATTTAATAAAGCATAGGTTAAAACAACATAAATACAATTTAATAAAGCATAGGATAAAACAACATAAATACAATTTAATAAAGCATAGGATAAAACAACATAAATACAATTTAATAAAGCATAGGATAAAACAACATAAATACAATTTAATAAAGCATAGTTTAAAACAACATAAATACAATTTAATAAAGCATAGGATAAAACCATAGAAATACAATTTAATAAAGCATAGGATAAAACAGCATAAATACAATTTAATAAAGCATAGGACAAAACAACATAAATACAATTTAATAAAGCATAGGATAAAACAACATAAATACAATTTAATGAAACATAGGATAAACAACATAAATACATTTTAATAAAGCATAGACAAAGCAACATAAATACAATTTAAAAAAGCATATGTTAAAACAACATAAATACAATTTAATAAAGCATAAGATAAAACAGCATGAATATAATTTAGTAAAGCATAAGATAAAACAACATGAATACAATTTAATAAAGCATAGGATAAAACAACATAAATACAATTTAATAAAGCATAGGCTAAAACTACATAAATACAATTTATTACAGCATAGGATAAAACAAATTAAATTCAATTTAATAAAGCATAGGATAAAACAACATAAATTCAATTTAATAAAGCATAGGATAAAACAACATAAATACAATTTAATAAAGCATAGGATAAAACAACATAAATACAATTTAATAAAGCATAGGTTAAAACAACATAAATACAATTTAATAAAGCATAGGATAAAACAACATAAATACAATTTAATAAAGCATAGGATAAAACAACATAAATAAAATTTAATAAAGCATAGGTTAAAACAACATAAATACAAATTAACAAAGCATAGGATAAAACAACATAAATGCAATTTAATAAAGCATAGGATAAAACTAAATAAATACTTTTTAATAAAGCATAGGATAAAACCACATAAATACAATTTAATAAAGCATAGGATAAAACAACATAAATAGAATTTAATAAAGCATAGGTTAAAACAACATAAATAAAATTTAATAAAGCATAGTTTAAAACAACATAAATACAATTTAATAAAGCATAGGATAAAACCACGGAAATACAATTTAATAAAGCATAGGATAAAAAAACATAAATACAATTTAATAAAGCATAGGACAAAACAACATAAATACAATTTAATAAAGCATAGGATAAAACAACATAAATACAATTTAATGAAACATAGGATAAACAACATAAATACAATTTAATAAAGCATATGTTAAAACAACATAAATACAATTTAATAAAGCATAAGATAAAACAACATGAATATAATTTAGTAAAGCATAAGATAAAACAACATGAATACAATTTAATAAAGCATAGGTTAAAACAACATAAATAGAATTTAAGAAAGCTTAGGATAAAACTACATAAATACATTTTAATAAAGCATAGGATAAAACAACATAAATACAATTTAATAAAGCATGGGTTAAAACAACATAACTACAATTTAATAAAGTATCGGACAAAACAACATAAATACAATTTAATAAAGCATAGGACAAAACAACATAAATACAAATTAATAAAGCATAGGATAAAACAACATAAATACAATTTAATGAAACATAGGATAAACAACATAAATAGAATTTAATAAAGCATAAGATAAAACAACATGAATATAATTTAGTAAAGCATAAGATAAAACAACATGAATACATTTTAATAAAGCATAGGATAAAACAACATAAATACAATTTAATAAAGCATAGGCTAAAACTACATAAATACAATTTATTAAAGCATAGTATAAAACAAATTAAATACAATTTAATAAAGCATAGGATAAAACAACATAAATTCAATTTAATAAAGCATAGGATAAAACAACATAAATACAATTTAACAAGGCATAGGATAAAACAACATAAATACAATTTAATAAAGCATAGGTTAAAACAACATAAATACAATTTAATAAAGCATAGGATAAAACAACATAAATACAATTTAATAAAGCATAGGATAAAACAACATAAATACAATTTAATAAAGCATAGGATAAAACAACATAAATACAATTTAAAAAAGCATAGGACAAAACAACATAAATACAATTTAATAAAGCATAGGATAAAACAACATAAATAAAATTTAATGAAACATAGGATAAACAACATCAATACAATTTAATAAAGCATAGACCAAACAACATAAATACAATTTAATAAAGCATATGTTAAAACAACATAAATACAATTTAATAAAGCATAAGATAAAACAACATGAATATAATTTAATAAAGCATAGGATAAAACAACATAAATACAATTTAATAAAGCATAGGACAAAACAACATAAATACAATTTAATAAAGCATAGGATAAAAAACATAAATACAATTTAATGAAACATAGGATAAACAACATAAATACAATTTAATAAAGCATAGACAAAACAACATAAATACAATTTAATAAAGCATATGTTAAAACAACATAAATACAATTTAATAAAGCATAAGATAAAACAACATGGATATAATTTGTAAAGCATAAGATAAAACAACATGAATACAATTTAATAAAGCATAGGATAAAACAACATAAATACAATTTAATAAAGCATAGGCAAAAAGTACATAAATACAATTTATTACAGCATAGGATAAAACAAATTAAATTCAATTTAATAAAGCATAGGATAAAACAACATAAATTCAATTTAATAAAGCATAGGATAAAACAACATAAATACAATTTAATAAAGCATAGGATAAAACAACATAAATACAATTTAATAAAGCATAGGTTAAAACAACATAAATACAATTTAATAAAGCATAGGATAAAACAACATAAATACAATTTAATAAAGCATAGGATAAAACAACATAAATACAATTTAATAAAGCATAGGATAAAACAACATAAATACAATTTAATAAAGCATAGGATAAAACAACATAAATACAATTTAATAAAGCATAGGATAAAACAACATATATACAATTTAATAAAGCATAGGATAAAACAACATAAATAAAATTTAATAAAGCATAGGTTAAAACAACATAAATACAATTTAATAAAGCATAGGACAAAACAACATAAATAGAATTTAATAAAGCATAGTTTAAAACAACATAAATACAATTTATTAAAGCATAGGATAAAACCATAGAAATACAATTTAGTAAAGCATAGGATAAAACAACATAAATAAAATTTAATAAAGCATAGGACAAAACAACATAAATACAATTTAATAAAGCATAGGATAAAACAACATAAATACAATTTAATGAAACATAGGATAAACAACATAAATACAATTTAATAAAGCATAGGACAAAACAACATAAATACAATTTAATAAAGCATATGTTAAAACAACATAAATACAATTTAATAAAGCATAAGATAAAACAACATGAATATAATTTAGTAAAGCATAAGATAAAACAACATGAATACAATTTAATAAAGCATAGGTTAAAACAACATAAATAGAATTTAAGAAAGCTTAGGATAAAACTACATAAATACATTTTAATAAAGCATAGGATAAAACAACATAAATACAATTTAATAAAGCATGGGTTAAAACAACATAACTACAATTTAATAAAGTATCGGACAAAACAACATAAATACAATTTAATAAAGCATAGGACAAAACAACATAAATACAAATTAATAAAGCATAGGATAAAACAACATAAATACAATTTAATGAAACATAGGATAAACAACATAAATAGAATTTAATAAAGCATAAGATAAAACAACATGAATATAATTTAGTAAAGCATAAGATAAAACAACATGAATACATTTTAATAAAGCATAGGATAAAACAACATAAATACAATTTAATAAAGCATAGGCTAAAACTACATAAATACAATTTATTAAAGCATAGTATAAAACATATTAAATACAATTTAATAAAGCATAGGATAAAACAACATCAATTCAATTTAATAAAGCATAGGATAAAACAACATAAATACAATTTAATAAAGCATAGGATAAAACAACATAAATACAATTTAATAAAGCATAGGTTAAAACAACATAAATACAATTTAATAAAGCATAGGATAAAACAACATAAATACAATTTAATAAAGCATAGGATAAAACAACATAAATACAATTTAATAAAGCATAGGATAAAACAACATAAATACAATTTAATAAAGCATAGGATAAAACAACATAAATACAATTTAATAAAGCATAGGATAAAACAACATAAATACAATTTAATAAAGCATAGGATAAAACAACATAAATACAATTTAATAAAGCATAGGATAAAACAACATAAATAAAATTTAATAAAGCATAGGTTAAAACAACATAAATACAATTAAATAAAGCATAGGACAAAACAACATATATACAATTTAATAAAGCATAGTTTAAAACAACATAAATACAATTTAATAAAGCATAGGATAAAACCATAGAAATACAATTTAATAAAGCATAGGATAAAACAACATAAATACAATTTAATAAAGCATAGGACAAAACAACATAAATACAATTTAATAAAGCATAGGATAAAACAACATAAATACAATTTAATGAAACATAGGATAAACAACATAAATACAATTTAATAAAGCATAGACAAAGCAACATAAATACAATTTAAAAAAGCATATGTTAAAACAACATAAATACAATTTAATAAAGCATAAGATAAAACAACATGAATATAATTTAATAAAGCATAGGATAAAACAACATAAATACAATTTAATAAAGCATAGGACAAAACATCATAAATACAATTTAATAAAGCATAGGATAAAACAACATAAATACAATTTAATGAAACATAGGATAAACAACATGAATACAATTTAATAAAGCATAGACAAAACAACATAAATACAATTTAATAAAGCATAGACAAAGCAACATAAATACAATTTAAAAAAGCATATGTTAAAACAACATAAATACAATTTAATAAAGCATAAGATAAAACAACATGAATATAATTTAATAAAGCATAGGATAAAACAACATAAATACAATTTAATAAAGCATATGTTAAAACAACATAAATACAATTTAATAAAGCATAAGATTAAACAACATGGATATAATTTGTAAAGCATAAGATAAAACAACATGAATACAATTTAATAAAGCATAGGATAAAACAACATAAATTCAATTTAATAAAGCATAGGTTAAAACAACATAAATACAATTTAATAAAGCATAGGATAAAACAACATAAATACAATTTAATAAAGCATAGGATAAAACAACATAAATACAATTTAATAAAGCATAGGATAAAACAACATAAATACAATTTAATAAAGCATAGTTTAAAACAACATAAATACAATTTAATAAAGCATAGGATAAAACCATAGAAATACAATTTAATAAAGCATAGGATAAAACAGCATAAATACAATTTAATAAAGCATAGGACAAAACAACATAAATACAATTTAATAAAGCATAGGATAAAACAACATAAATACAATTTAATGAAACATAGGATAAACAACATAAATACATTTTAATAAAGCATAGACAAAGCAACATAAATACAATTTAAAAAAGCATATGTTAAAACAACATAAATACAATTTAATAAAGCATAAGATAAAACAGCATGAATATAATTTAGTAAAGCATAAGATAAAACAACATGAATACAATTTAATAAAGCATAGGATAAAACAACATAAATACAATTTAATAAAGCATAGGCTAAAACTACATAAATACAATTTATTACAGCATAGGATAAAACAAATTAAATTCAATTTAATAAAGCATGGGATAAAACAACATAAATTCAATTTAATAAAGCATAGGATAAAACAACATAAATACAATTTAATAAAGCATAGGATAAAACAACATAAATACAATTTAATAAAGCATAGGTTAAAACAACATAAATACAATTTAATAAAGCATAGGATAAAACAACATAAATACAATTTAATAAAGCATAGGATAAAACAACATAAATAAAATTTAATAAAGCATAGGTTAAAACAACATAAATACAAATTAACAAAGCATAGGATAAAACAACATAAATACAATTTAATAAAGCATAGGATAAAACTAAATAAATACTTTTTAATAAAGCATAGGATAAAACCACATAAATACAATTTAATAAAGCATAGGATAAAACAACATAAATAGAATTTAATAAAGCATAGGTTAAAACAACATAAATAAAATTTAATAAAGCATAGTTTAAAACAACATAAATACAATTTAATAAAGCATAGTTTAAAACAACATAAATACAATTTAATAAAGCATAGGATAAAACCACGGAAATACAATTTAATAAAGCATAGGATAAAAAAACATAAATACAATTTAATAAAGCATAGGACAAAACAACATAAATACAATTTAATAAAGCATAGGATAAAACAACATAAATACAATTTAATGAAACATAGGATAAACAACATAAATACAATTTAATAAAGCATATGTTAAAACAACATAAATACAATTTAATAAAGCATAAGATAAAACAACATGAATATAATTTAGTAAAGCATAAGATAAAACAACATGAATACAATTTAATAAAGCATAGGTTAAAACAACATAAATAGAATTTAAGAAAGCTTAGGATAAAACTACATAAATACATTTTAATAAAGCATAGGATAAAACAACATAAATACAATTTAATAAAGCATGGGTTAAAACAACATAACTACAATTTAATAAAGTATCGGACAAAACAACATAAATACAATTTAATAAAGCATAGGACAAAACAACATAAATACAAATTAATAAAGCATAGGATAAAACAACATAAATACAATTTAATGAAACATAGGATAAACAACATAAATAGAATTTAATAAAGCATAAGATAAAACAACATGAATATAATTTAGTAAAGCATAAGATAAAACAACATGAATACATTTTAATAAAGCATAGGATAAAACAACATAAATACAATTTAATAAAGCATAGGCTAAAACTACATAAATACAATTTATTAAAGCATAGTATAAAACAAATTAAATACAATTTAATAAAGCATAGGATAAAACAACATAAATTCAATTTAATAAAGCATAGGATAAAACAACATAAATACAATTTAACAAGGCATAGGATAAAACAACATAAATACAATTTAATAAAGCATAGGTTAAAACAACATAAATACAATTTAATAAAGCATAGGATAAAACAACATAAATACAATTTAATAAAGCATAGGATAAAACAACATAAATACAATTTAATAAAGCATAGGATAAAACAACATAAATACAATTTAAAAAAGCATAGGACAAAACAACATAAATACAATTTAATAAAGCATAGGATAAAACAACATAAATAAAATTTAATGAAACATAGCATAAACAACATCAATACAATTTAATAAAGCATAGACCAAACAACATAAATACAATTTAATAAAGCATATGTTAAAACAACATAAATACAATTTAATAAAGCATAAGATAAAACAACATGAATATAATTTAATAAAGCATAGGATAAAACAACATAAATACAATTTAATAAAGCATAGGACAAAACAACATAAATACAATTTAATAAAGCATAGGATAAAAAACATAAATACAATTTAATGAAACATAGGATAAACAACATAAATACAATTTAATAAAGCATAGACAAAACAACATAAATACAATTTAATAAAGCATATGTTAAAACAACATAAATACAATTTAATAAAGCATAAGATAAAACAACATGGATATAATTTGTAAAGCATAAGATAAAACAACATGAATACAATTTAATAAAGCATAGGATAAAACAACATAAATACAATTTAATAAAGCATAGGCAAAAACTACATAAATACAATTTATTACAGCATAGGATAAAACAAATTAAATTCAATTTAATAAAGCATAGGATAAAACAACATAAATTCAATTTAATAAAGCATAGGATAAAACAACATAAATACAATTTAATAAAGCATAGGATAAAACAACATAAATACAATTTAATAAAGCATAGGTTAAAACAACATAAATACAATTTAATAAAGCATAGGATAAAACAACATAAATACAATTTAATAAAGCATAGGATAAAACAACATAAATACAATTTAATAAAGCATAGGATAAAACAACATAAATACAATTTAATAAAGCATAGGATAAAACAACATAAATACAATTTAATAAAGCATAGGATAAAACAACATATATACAATTTAATAAAGCATAGGATAAAACAACATAAATAAAATTTAATAAAGCATAGGTTAAAACAACATAAATACAATTTAATAAAGCATAGGACAAAACAACATAAATACAATTTAATAAAGCATAGTTTAAAACAACATAAATACAATTTAATAAAGCATAGGATAAAACCATAGAAATACAATTTAGTAAAGCATAGGATACAGCAACATAAATAAAATTTAATAAAGCATAGGACAAAACAACATAAATACAATTTAATAAAGCATAGGATAAAACAACATAAATACAATTTAATGAAACATAGGATAAACAACATAAATACAATTTAATAAAGCATAGGACAAAACAACATAAATACAATTTAATAAAGCATATGTTAAAACAACATAAATACAATTTAATAAAGCATAAGATAAAACAACATGAATATAATTTAGTAAAGCATAAGATAAAACAACATGAATACAATTTAATAAAGCATAGGTTAAAACAACATAAATAGAATTTAAGAAAGCTTAGGATAAAACTACATAAATACATTTTAATAAAGCATAGGATAAAACAACATAAATACAATTTAATAAAGCATGGGTTAAAACAACATAACTACAATTTAATAAAGTATCGGACAAAACAACATAAATACAATTTAATAAAGCATAGGACAAAACATCATAAATACAATTTAATAAAGCATAGGATAAAACAACATAAATACAATTTAATGAAACATAGGATAAACAACATGAATACAATTTAATAAAGCATAGACAAAACAACATAAATACAATTTAATAAAGCATAGACAAAGCAACATAAATACAATTTAAAAAAGCATATGTTAAAACAACATAAATACAATTTAATAAAGCATAAGATAAAACAACATGAATATAATTTAATAAAGCATAGGATAAAACAACATAAATACAATTTAATAAAGCATATGTTAAAACAACATAAATACAATTTAATAAAGCATAAGATTAAACAACATGGATATAATTTGTAAAGCATAAGATAAAACAACATGAATACAATTTAATAAAGCATAGGATAAAACAACATAAATTCAATTTAATAAAGCATAGGTTAAAACAACATAAATACAATTTAATAAAGCATAGGATAAAACAACATAAATACAATTTAATAAAGCATAGGATAAAACAACATAAATACAATTTAATAAAGCATAGGATAAAACAACATAAATACAATTTAATAAAGCATAGTTTAAAACAACATAAATACAATTTAATAAAGCATAGGATAAAACCATAGAAATACAATTTAATAAAGCATAGGATAAAACAGCATAAATACAATTTAATAAAGCATAGGACAAAACAACATAAATACAATTTAATAAAGCATAGGATAAAACAACATAAATACAATTTAATGAAACATAGGATAAACAACATAAATACATTTTAATAAAGCATAGACAAAGCAACATAAATACAATTTAAAAAAGCATATGTTAAAACAACATAAATACAATTTAATAAAGCATAAGATAAAACAGCATGAATATAATTTAGTAAAGCATAAGATAAAACAACATGAATACAATTTAATAAAGCATAGGATAAAACAACATAAATACAATTTAATAAAGCATAGGCTAAAACTACATAAATACAATTTATTACAGCATAGGATAAAACAAATTAAATTCAATTTAATAAAGCATGGGATAAAACAACATAAATTCAATTTAATAAAGCATTGATTAAAACAACATAAATACAATTTAATAAAGCATAGGATAAAACAACATAAATACAATTTAATAAAGCATAGGTTAAAACAACATAAATACAATTTAATAAAGCATAGGATAAAACAACATAAATACAATTTAATAAAGCATAGGATAAAACAACATAAATAAAATTTAATAAAGCATAGGTTAAAACAACATAAATACAAATTAACAAAGCATAGGATAAAACAACATAAATACAATTTAATAAAGCATAGGATAAAACTAAATAAATACTTTTTAATAAAGCATAGGATAAAACCACATAAATACAATTTAATAAAGCATAGGATAAAACAACATAAATAGAATTTAATAAAGCATAGGTTAAAACAACATAAATAAAATTTAATAAAGCATAGTTTAAAACAACATAAATACAATTTAATAAAGCATAGTTTAAAACAACATAAATACAATTTAATAAAGCATAGGATAAAACCACGGAAATACAATTTAATAAAGCATAGGATAAAAAAACATAAATACAATTTAATAAAGCATAGGACAAAACAACATAAATACAATTTAATAAAGCATAGGATAAAACAACATAAATACAATTTAATGAAACATAGGATAAACAACATAAATACAATTTAATAAAGCATATGTTAAAACAACATAAATACAATTTAATAAAGCATAAGATAAAACAACATGAATATAATTTAGTAAAGCATAAGATAAAACAACATGAATACAATTTAATAAAGCATAGGTTAAAACAACATAAATAGAATTTAAGAAAGCTTAGGATAAAACTACATAAATACATTTTAATAAAGCATAGGATAAAACAACATAAATGCAATTTAATAAAGCATGGGTTAAAACAACATAACTACAATTTAATAAAGTATCGGACAAAACAACATAAATACAATTTAATAAAGCATAGGACAAAACAACATAAATACAAATTAATAAAGCATAGGATAAAACAACATAAATACAATTTAATGAAACATAGGATAAACAACATAAATAGAATTTAATAAAGCATAAGATAAAACAACATGAATATAATTTAGTAAAGCATAAGATAAAACAACATGAATACATTTTAATAAAGCATAGGATAAAACAACATAAATACAATTTAATAAAGCATAGGCTAAAACTACATAAATACAATTTATTAAAGCATAGTATAAAACAAATTAAATACAATTTAATAAAGCATAGGATAAAACAACATAAATTCAATTTAATAAAGCATAGGATAAAACAACATAAATACAATTTAACAAGGCATAGGATAAAACAACATAAATACAATTTAATAAAGCATAGGTTAAAACAACATAAATACAATTTAATAAAGCATAGGATAAAACAACATAAATACAATTTAATAAAGCATAGGATAAAACAACATAAATACAATTTAATAAAGCATAGGATAAAACAACATAAATACAATTTAAAAAAGCATAGGACAAAACAACATAAATACAATTTAATAAAGCATAGGATAAAACAACATAAATAAAATTTAATGAAACATAGCATAAACAACATCAATACAATTTAATAAAGCATAGACCAAACAACATAAATACAATTTAATAAAGCATATGTTAAAACAACATAAATACAATTTAATAAAGCATAAGATAAAACAACATGAATATAATTTAATAAAGCATAGGATAAAACAACATAAATACAATTTAATAAAGCATAGGACAAAACAACATAAATACAATTTAATAAAGCATAGGATAAAAAACATAAATACAATTTAATGAAACATAGGATAAACAACATAAATACAATTTAATAAAGCATAGACAAAACAACATAAATACAATTTAATAAAGCATATGTTAAAACAACATAAATACAATTTAATAAAGCATAAGATAAAACAACATGGATATAATTTGTAAAGCATAAGATAAAACAACATGAATACAATTTAATAAAGCATAGGATAAAACAACATAAATACAATTTAATAAAGCATAGGCAAAAACTACATAAATACAATTTATTACAGCATAGGATAAAACAAATTAAATTCAATTTAATAAAGCATAGGATAAAACAACATAAATTCAATTTAATAAAGCATAGGATAAAACAACATAAATACAATTTAATAAAGCATAGGATAAAACAACATAAATACAATTTAATAAAGCATAGGTTAAAACAACATAAATACAATTTAATAAAGCATAGGATAAAACAACATAAATACAATTTAATAAAGCATAGGATAAAACAACATAAATACAATTTAATAAAGCATAGGATAAAACAACATAAATACAATTTAATAAAGCATAGGATAAAACAACATAAATACAATTTAATAAAGCATAGGATAAAACAACATATATACAATTTAATAAAGCATAGGATAAAACAACATAAATAAAATTTAATAAAGCATAGGTTAAAACAACATAAATACAATTTAATAAAGCATAGGACAAAACAACATAAATACAATTTAATAAAGCATAGTTTAAAACAACATAAATACAATTTAATAAAGCATAGGATAAAACCATAGAAATACAATTTAGTAAAGCATAGGATAAAACAACATAAATAAAATTTAATAAAGCATAGGACAAAACAACATAAATACAATTTAATAAAGCATAGGATAAAACAACATAAATACAATTTAATGAAACATAGGATAAACAACATAAATACAATTTAATAAAGCATAGGACAAAACAACATAAATACAATTTAATAAAGCATATGTTAAAACAACATAAATACAATTTAATAAAGCATAAGATAAAACAACATGAATATAATTTAGTAAAGCATAAGATAAAACAACATGAATACAATTTAATAAAGCATAGGTTAAAACAACATAAATAGAATTTAAGAAAGCTTAGGATAAAACTACATAAATACATTTTAATAAAGCATAGGATAAAACAACATAAATACAATTTAATAAAGCATGGGTTAAAACAACATAACTACAATTTAATAAAGTATCGGACAAAACAACATAAATACAATTTAATAAAGCATAGGACAAAACAACATAAATACAAATTAATAAAGCATAGGATAAAACAACATAAATACAATTTAATGAAACATAGGATAAACAACATAAATAGAATTTAATAAAGCATAAGATAAAACAACATGAATATAATTTAGTAAAGCATAAGATAAAACAACATGAATACATTTTAATAAAGCATAGGATAAAACAACATAAATACAATTTAATAAAGCATAGGCTAAAACTACATAAATACAATTTATTAAAGCATAGTATAAAACATATTAAATACAATTTAATAAAGCATAGGATAAAACAACATAAATTCAATTTAATAAAGCATAGGATAAAACAACATAAATACAATTTAACAAGGCATAGGATAAAACAACATAAATACAATTTAATAAAGCATAGGTTAAAACAACATAAATACAATTTAATAAAGCATAGGATAAAACAACATAAATACAATTTAATAAAGCATAGGATAAAACAACATAAATACAATTTAATAAAGCATAGGATAAAACAACATAAATACAATTTAATAAAGCATAGGATAAAACAACATAAATACAATTTAATAAAGCATAGGATAAAACAACATAAATACAATTTAATAAAGCATAGGATAAAACAACATAAATACAATTTAATAAAGCATAGGATAAAACAACATAAATACAATTTAATAAAGCATAGGATAAAACAACATAAATAAAATTTAATAAAGCATAGGTTAAAACAACATAAATACAATTAAATAAAGCATAGGACAAAACAACATATATACAATTTAATAAAGCATAGTTTAAAACAACATAAATACAATTTAATAAAGCATAGGATAAAACCATAGAAATACAATTTAATAAAGCATAGGATAAAACAACATAAATACAATTTAATAAAGCATAGGACAAAACAACATAAATACAATTTAATAAAGCATAGGATAAAACAACATAAATACAATTTAATGAAACATAGGATAAACAACATAAATACAATTTAATAAAGCATAGACAAAGCAACATAAATACAATTTAAAAAAGCATATGTTAAAACAACATAAATACAATTTAATAAAGCATAAGATAAAACAACATGAATATAATTTAATAAAGCATAGGATAAAACAACATAAATACAATTTAATAAAGCATAGGACAAAACATCATAAATACAATTTAATAAAGCATAGGATAAAACAACATAAATACAATTTAATGAAACATAGGATAAACAACATGAATACAATTTAATAAAGCATAGACAAAACAACATAAATACAATTTAATAAAGCATATGTTAAAACAACATAAATACAATTTAATAAAGCATAAGATTAAACAACATGGATATAATTTGTAAAGCATAAGATAAAACAACATGAATACAATTTAATAAAGCATAGGATAAAACAACATAAATTCAATTTAATAAAGCATAGGATAAAACAACATAAATACAATTTAATAAAGCATAGGATAAAACAACATAAATACAATTTAATAAAGCATAGGTTAAAACAACATAAATACAATTTAATAAAGCATAGGATAAAACAACATAAATACAATTTAATAAAGCATAGGATAAAACAACATAAATACAATTTAATAAAGCATAGGATAAAACAACATAAATACAATTTAATAAAGCATAGTTTAAAACAACATAAATACAATTTAATAAAGCATAGGATAAAACAACATAAATACAATTTAATGAAACATAGGATAAACAACATGAATACAATTTAATAAAGCATAGACAAAACAACATAAATACAATTTAATAAAGCATAGACAAAGCAACATAAATACAATTTAAAAAAGCATATGTTAAAACAACATAAATACAATTTAATAAAGCATAAGATAAAACAACATGAATATAATTTAATAAAGCATAGGATAAAACAACATAAATACAATTTAATAAAGCATATGTTAAAACAACATAAATACAATTTAATAAAGCATAAGATTAAACAACATGGATATAATTTGTAAAGCATAAGATAAAACAACATGAATACAATTTAATAAAGCATAGGATAAAACAACATAAATTCAATTTAATAAAGCATAGGTTAAAACAACATAAATACAATTTAATAAAGCATAGGATAAAACAACATAAATACAATTTAATAAAGCATAGGATAAAACAACATAAATACAATTTAATAAAGCATAGGATAAAACAACATAAATACAATTTAATAAAGCATAGTTTAAAACAACATAAATACAATTTAATAAAGCATAGGATAAAACCATAGAAATACAATTTAATAAAGCATAGGATAAAACAGCATAAATACAATTTAATAAAGCATAGGACAAAACAACATAAATACAATTTAATAAAGCATAGGATAAAACAACATAAATACAATTTAATGAAACATAGGATAAACAACATAAATACATTTTAATAAAGCATAGACAAAGCAACATAAATACAATTTAAAAAAGCATATGTTAAAACAACATAAATACAATTTAATAAAGCATAAGATAAAACAGCATGAATATAATTTAGTAAAGCATAAGATAAAACAACATGAATACAATTTAATAAAGCATAGGATAAAACAACATAAATACAATTTAATAAAGCATAGGCTAAAACTACATAAATACAATTTATTACAGCATAGGATAAAACAAATTAAATTCAATTTAATAAAGCATGGGATAAAACAACATAAATTCAATTTAATAAAGCATAGGATAAAACAACATAAATACAATTTAATAAAGCATAGGATAAAACAACATAAATACAATTTAATAAAGCATAGGTTAAAACAACATAAATACAATTTAATAAAGCATAGGATAAAACAACATAAATACAATTTAATAAAGCATAGGATAAAACAACATAAATAAAATTTAATAAAGCATAGGTTAAAACAACATAAATACAAATTAACAAAGCATAGGATAAAACAACATAAATACAATTTAATAAAGCATAGGATAAAACTAAATAAATACTTTTTAATAAAGCATAGGATAAAACCACATAAATACAATTTAATAAAGCATAGGATAAAACAACATAAATAGAATTTAATAAAGCATAGGTTAAAACAACATAAATAAAATTTAATAAAGCATAGTTTAAAACAACATAAATACAATTTAATAAAGCATAGTTTAAAACAACATAAATACAATTTAATAAAGCATAGGATAAAACCACGGAAATACAATTTAATAAAGCATAGGATAAAAAAACATAAATACAATTTAATAAAGCATAGGACAAAACAACATAAATACAATTTAATAAAGCATAGGATAAAACAACATAAATACAATTTAATGAAACATAGGATAAACAACATAAATACAATTTAATAAAGCATATGTTAAAACAACATAAATACAATTTAATAAAGCATAAGATAAAACAACATGAATATAATTTAGTAAAGCATAAGATAAAACAACATGAATACAATTTAATAAAGCATAGGTTAAAACAACATAAATAGAATTTAAGAAAGCTTAGGATAAAACTACATAAATACATTTTAATAAAGCATAGGATAAAACAACATAAATACAATTTAATAAAGCATGGGTTAAAACAACATAACTACAATTTAATAAAGTATCGGACAAAACAACATAAATACAATTTAATAAAGCATAGGACAAAACAACATAAATACAAATTAATAAAGCATAGGATAAAACAACATAAATACAATTTAATGAAACATAGGATAAACAACATAAATAGAATTTAATAAAGCATAAGATAAAACAACATGAATATAATTTAGTAAAGCATAAGATAAAACAACATGAATACATTTTAATAAAGCATAGGATAAAACAACATAAATACAATTTAATAAAGCATAGGCTAAAACTACATAAATACAATTTATTAAAGCATAGTATAAAACAAATTAAATACAATTTAATAAAGCATAGGATAAAACAACATAAATTCAATTTAATAAAGCATAGGATAAAACAACATAAATACAATTTAACAAGGCATAGGATAAAACAACATAAATACAATTTAATAAAGCATAGGTTAAAACAACATAAATACAATTTAATAAAGCATAGGATAAAACAACATAAATACAATTTAATAAAGCATAGGATAAAACAACATAAATACAATTTAATAAAGCATAGGATAAAACAACATAAATACAATTTAAAAAAGCATAGGACAAAACAACATAAATACAATTTAATAAAGCATAGGATAAAACAACATAAATAAAATTTAATGAAACATAGCATAAACAACATCAATACAATTTAATAAAGCATAGACCAAACAACATAAATACAATTTAATAAAGCATATGTTAAAACAACATAAATACAATTTAATAAAGCATAAGATAAAACAACATGAATATAATTTAATAAAGCATAGGATAAAACAACATAAATACAATTTAATAAAGCATAGGACAAAACAACATAAATACAATTTAATAAAGCATAGGATAAAAAACATAAATACAATTTAATGAAACATAGGATAAACAACATAAATACAATTTAATAAAGCATAGACAAAACAACATAAATACAATTTAATAAAGCATATGTTAAAACAACATAAATACAATTTAATAAAGCATAAGATAAAACAACATGGATATAATTTGTAAAGCATAAGATAAAACAACATGAATACAATTTAATAAAGCATAGGATAAAACAACATAAATACAATTTAATAAAGCATAGGCAAAAACTACATAAATACAATTTATTACAGCATAGGATAAAACAAATTAAATTCAATTTAATAAAGCATAGGATAAAACAACATAAATTCAATTTAATAAAGCATAGGATAAAACAACATAAATACAATTTAATAAAGCATAGGATAAAACAACATAAATACAATTTAATAAAGCATAGGTTAAAACAACATAAATACAATTTAATAAAGCATAGGATAAAACAACATAAATACAATTTAATAAAGCATAGGATAAAACAACATAAATACAATTTAATAAAGCATAGGATAAAACAACATAAATACAATTTAATAAAGCATAGGATAAAACAACATAAATACAATTTAATAAAGCATAGGATAAAACAACATATATACAATTTAATAAAGCATAGGATAAAACAACATAAATAAAATTTAATAAAGCATAGGTTAAAACAACATAAATACAATTTAATAAAGCATAGGACAAAACAACATAAATACAATTTAATAAAGCATAGTTTAAAACAACATAAATACAATTTAATAAAGCATAGGATAAAACCATAGAAATACAATTTAGTAAAGCATAGGATAAAACAACATAAATAAAATTTAATAAAGCATAGGACAAAACAACATAAATACAATTTAATAAAGCATAGGATAAAACAACATAAATACAATTTAATGAAACATAGGATAAACAACATAAATACAATTTAATAAAGCATAGGACAAAACAACATAAATACAATTTAATAAAGCATATGTTAAAACAACATAAATACAATTTAATAAAGCATAAGATAAAACAACATGAATATAATTTAGTAAAGCATAAGATAAAACAACATGAATACAATTTAATAAAGCATAGGTTAAAACAACATAAATAGAATTTAAGAAAGCTTAGGATAAAACTACATAAATACATTTTAATAAAGCATAGGATAAAACAACATAAATACAATTTAATAAAGCATGGGTTAAAACAACATAACTACAATTTAATAAAGTATCGGACAAAACAACATAAATACAATTTAATAAAGCATAGGACAAAACAACATAAATACAAATTAATAAAGCATAGGATAAAACAACATAAATACAATTTAATGAAACATAGGATAAACAACATAAATAGAATTTAATAAAGCATAAGATAAAACAACATGAATATAATTTAGTAAAGCATAAGATAAAACAACATGAATACATTTTAATAAAGCATAGGATAAAACAACATAAATACAATTTAATAAAGCATAGGCTAAAACTACATAAATACAATTTATTAAAGCATAGTATAAAACATATTAAATACAATTTAATAAAGCATAGGATAAAACAACATAAATTCAATTTAATAAAGCATAGGATAAAACAACATAAATACAATTTAACAAGGCATAGGATAAAACAACATAAATACAATTTAATAAAGCATAGGTTAAAACAACATAAATACAATTTAATAAAGCATAGGATAAAACAACATAAATACAATTTAATAAAGCATAGGATAAAACAACATAAATACAATTTAATAAAGCATAGGATAAAACAACATAAATACAATTTAATAAAGCATAGGATAAAACAACATAAATACAATTTAATAAAGCATAGGATAAAACAACATAAATACAATTTAATAAAGCATAGGATAAAACAACATAAATACAATTTAATAAAGCATAGGATAAAACAACATAAATACAATTTAATAAAGCATAGGATAAAACAACATAAATAAAATTTAATAAAGCATAGGTTAAAACAACATAAATACAATTAAATAAAGCATAGGACAAAACAACATATATACAATTTAATAAAGCATAGTTTAAAACAACATAAATACAATTTAATAAAGCATAGGATAAAACCATAGAAATACAATTTAATAAAGCATAGGATAAAACAACATAAATACAATTTAATAAAGCATAGGACAAAACAACATAAATACAATTTAATAAAGCATAGGATAAAACAACATAAATACAATTTAATGAAACATAGGATAAACAACATAAATACAATTTAATAAAGCATAGACAAAGCAACATAAATACAATTTAAAAAAGCATATGTTAAAACAACATAAATACAATTTAATAAAGCATAAGATAAAACAACATGAATATAATTTAATAAAGCATAGGATAAAACAACATAAATACAATTTAATAAAGCATAGGACAAAACATCATAAATACAATTTAATAAAGCATAGGATAAAACAACATAAATACAATTTAATGAAACATAGGATAAACAACATGAATACAATTTAATAAAGCATAGACAAAACAACATAAATACAATTTAATAAAGCATATGTTAAAACAACATAAATACAATTTAATAAAGCATAAGATTAAACAACATGGATATAATTTGTAAAGCATAAGATAAAACAACATGAATACAATTTAATAAAGCATAGGATAAAACAACATAAATTCAATTTAATAAAGCATAGGATAAAACAACATAAATACAATTTAATAAAGCATAGGATAAAACAACATAAATACAATTTAATAAAGCATAGGTTAAAACAACATAAATACAATTTAATAAAGCATAGGATAAAACAACATAAATACAATTTAATAAAGCATAGGATAAAACAACATAAATACAATTTAATAAAGCATAGGATAAAACAACATAAATACAATTTAATAAAGCATAGTTTAAAACAACATAAATACAATTTAATAAAGCATAGGATAAAACCATAGAAATACAATTTAATAAAGCATAGGATAAAACAGCATAAATACAATTTAATAAAGCATAGGACAAAACAACATAAATACAATTTAATAAAGCATAGGATAAAACAACATAAATACAATTTAATGAAACATAGGATAAACAACATAAATACATTTTAATAAAGCATAGACAAAGCAACATAAATACAATTTAAAAAAGCATATGTTAAAACAACATAAATACAATTTAATAAAGCATAAGATAAAACAGCATGAATATAATTTAGTAAAGCATAAGATAAAACAACATGAATACAATTTAATAAAGCATAGGATAAAACAACATAAATACAATTTAATAAAGCATAGGCTAAAACTACATAAATACAATTTATTACAGCATAGGATAAAACAAATTAAATTCAATTTAATAAAGCATAGGATAAAACAACATAAATTCAATTTAATAAAGCATAGGATAAAACAACATAAATACAATTTAATAAAGCATAGGATAAAACAACATAAATACAATTTAATAAAGCATAGGTTAAAACAACATAAATACAATTTAATAAAGCATAGGATAAAACAACATAAATACAATTTAATAAAGTATAGGATAAAACAACATAAATAAAATTTAATAAAGCATAGGTTAAAACAACATAAATACAAATTAACAAAGCATAGGATAAAACAACATAAATACAATTTAATAAAGCATAGGATAAAACTAAATAAATACTTTTTAATAAAGCATAGGATAAAACCACATAAATACAATTTAATAAAGCATAGGATAAAACAACATAAATAGAATTTAATAAAGCATAGGTTAAAACAACATAAATAAAATTTAATAAAGCATAGTTTAAAACAACATAAATACAATTTAATAAAGCATAGTTTAAAACAACATAAATACAATTTAATAAAGCATAGGATAAAACCACGGAAATACAATTTAATAAAGCATAGGATAAAAAAACATAAATACAATTTAATAAAGCATAGGACAAAACAACATAAATACAATTTAATAAAGCATAGGATAAAACAACATAAATACAATTTAATGAAACATAGGATAAACAACATAAATACAATTTAATAAAGCATATGTTAAAACAACATAAATACAATTTAATAAAGCATAAGATAAAACAACATGAATATAATTTAGTAAAGCATAAGATAAAACAACATGAATACAATTTAATAAAGCATAGGTTAAAACAACATAAATAGAATTTAAGAAAGCTTAGGATAAAACTACATAAATACATTTTAATAAAGCATAGGATAAAACAACATAAATACAATTTAATAAAGCATGGGTTAAAACAACATAACTACAATTTAATAAAGTATCGGACAAAACAACATAAATACAATTTAATAAAGCATAGGACAAAACAACATAAATACAAATTAATAAAGCATAGGATAAAACAACATAAATACAATTTAATGAAACATAGGATAAACAACATAAATAGAATTTAATAAAGCATAAGATAAAACAACATGAATATAATTTAGTAAAGCATAAGATAAAACAACATGAATACATTTTAATAAAGCATAGGATAAAACAACATAAATACAATTTAATAAAGCATAGGCTAAAACTACATAAATACAATTTATTAAAGCATAGTATAAAACAAATTAAATACAATTTAATAAAGCATAGGATAAAACAACATAAATTCAATTTAATAAAGCATAGGATAAAACAACATAAATACAATTTAACAAGGCATAGGATAAAACAACATAAATACAATTTAATAAAGCATAGGTTAAAACAACATAAATACAATTTAATAAAGCATAGGATAAAACAACATAAATACAATTTAATAAAGCATAGGATAAAACAACATAAATACAATTTAATAAAGCATAGGATAAAACAACATAAATAAAATTTAAAAAAGCATAGGACAAAACAACATAAATACAATTTAATAAAGCATAGGATAAAACAACATAAATAAAATTTAATGAAACATAGGATAAACAACATCAATACAATTTAATAAAGCATAGACCAAACAACATAAATACAATTTAATAAAGCATATGTTAAAACAACATAAATACAATTTAATAAAGCATAAGATAAAACAACATGAATATAATTTAATAAAGCATAGGATAAAACAACATAAATACAATTTAATAAAGCATAGGACAAAACAACATAAATACAATTTAATAAAGCATAGGATAAAAAACATAAATACAATTTAATGAAACATAGGATAAACAACATAAATACAATTTAATAAAGCATAGACAAAACAACATAAATACAATTTAATAAAGCATATGTTAAAACAACATAAATACAATTTAATAAAGCATAAGATAAAACAACATGGATATAATTTGTAAAGCATAAGATAAAACAACATGAATACAATTTAATAAAGCATAGGATAAAACAACATAAATACAATTTAATAAAGCATAGGCAAAAACTACATAAATACAATTTATTACAGCATAGGATAAAACAAATTAAATTCAATTTAATAAAGCATAGGATAAAACAACATAAATTCAATTTAATAAAGCATAGGATAAAACAACATAAATACAATTTAATAAAGCATAGGATAAAACAACATAAATACAATTTAATAAAGCATAGGTTAAAACAACATAAATACAATTTAATAAAGCATAGGATAAAACAACATAAATACAATTTAATAAAGCATAGGATAAAACAACATAAATACAATTTAATAAAGCATAGGATAAAACAACATAAATACAATTTAATAAAGCATAGGATAAAACAACATAAATACAATTTAATAAAGCATAGGATAAAACAACATATATACAATTTAATAAAGCATAGGATAAAACAACATAAATAAAATTTAATAAAGCATAGGTTAAAACAACATAAATACAATTTAATAAAGCATAGGACAAAACAACATAAATACAATTTAATAAAGCATAGTTTAAAACAACATAAATACAATTTAATAAAGCATAGGATAAAACCATAGAAATACAATTTAGTAAAGCATAGGATAAAACAACATAAATAAAATTTAATAAAGCATAGGACAAAACAACATAAATACAATTTAATAAAGCATAGGATAAAACAACATAAATACAATTTAATGAAACATAGGATAAACAACATAAATACAATTTAATAAAGCATAGGACAAAACAACATAAATACAATTTAATAAAGCATATGTTAAAACAACATAAATACAATTTAATAAAGCATAAGATAAAACAACATGAATATAATTTAGTAAAGCATAAGATAAAACAACATGAATACAATTTAATAAAGCATAGGTTAAAACAACATAAATAGAATTTAAGAAAGCTTAGGATAAAACTACATAAATACATTTTAATAAAGCATAGGATAAAACAACATAAATACAATTTAATAAAGCATGGGTTAAAACAACATAACTACAATTTAATAAAGTATCGGACAAAACAACATAAATACAATTTAATAAAGCATAGGACAAAACAACATAAATACAAATTAATAAAGCATAGGATAAAACAACATAAATACAATTTAATGAAACATAGGATAAACAACATAAATAGAATTTAATAAAGCATAAGATAAAACAACATGAATATAATTTAGTAAAGCATAAGATAAAACAACATGAATACATTTTAATAAAGCATAGGATAAAACAACATAAATACAATTTAATAAAGCATAGGCTAAAACTACATAAATACAATTTATTAAAGCATAGTATAAAACATATTAAATACAATTTAATAAAGCATAGGATAAAACAACATAAATTCAATTTAATAAAGCATAGGATAAAACAACATAAATACAATTTAACAAGGCATAGGATAAAACAACATAAATACAATTTAATAAAGCATAGGTTAAAACAACATAAATACAATTTAATAAAGCATAGGATAAAACAACATAAATACAATTTAATAAAGCATAGGATAAAACAACATAAATACAATTTAATAAAGCATAGGATAAAACAACATAAATACAATTTAATAAAGCATAGGACAAAACAACATAAATACAATTTAATAAAGCATAGGATAAAACAACATAAATAAAATTTAATGAAACATAGGATAAACAACATCAATACAATTTAATAAAGCATAGACCAAACAACATAAATACAATTTAATAAAGCATATGTTAAAACAACATAAATACAATTTAATAAAGCATAAGATAAAACAACATGAATATAATTTAATAAAGCATAGGATAAAACAACATAAATACAATTTAATAAAGCATAGGACAAAACAACATAAATACAATTTAATAAAGCATAGGATAAAAAACCTAAATACAATTTAATGAAACATAGGATAAACAACATAAATACAATTTAATAAAGCATAGACAAAACAACATAAATACAATTTAATAAAGCATATGTTAAAACAACATAAATACTATTTAATAAAGCATAAGATAAAACAACATGGATATAATTTGTAAAGCATAAGATAAAACAACATGAATACAATTTAATAAAGCATAGGATAAAACAACATAAATACAATTTAATAAAGCATAGGCAAAAACTACATAAATACAATTTATTACAGCATAGGATAAAACAAATTAAATTCAATTTAATAAAGCATAGGATAAAACAACATAAATTCAATTTAATAAAGCATAGGATAAAACAACATAAATACAATTTAATAAAGCATAGGATAAAACAACATAAATACAATTTAATAAAGCATAGGTTAAAACAACATAAATACAATTTAATAAAGCATAGGATAAAACAACATAAATACAATTTAATAAAGCATAGGATAAAACAACATAAATACAATTTAATAAAGCATAGGATAAAACAACATAAATACAATTTAATAAAGCATAGGATAAAACAACATAAATACAATTTAATAAAGCATAGGATAAAACAACATAAATACAATTTAATAAAGCATAGGATAAAACAACATAAATAAAATTTAATAAAGCATAGGTTAAAACAACATAAATACAATTTAATAAAGCATAGGACAAAACAACATAAATACAATTTAATAAAGCATAGTTTAAAACAACATAAATACAATTTAATAAAGCATAGGATAAAACCATAGAAATACAATTTAGTAAAGCATAGGATAAAACAACATAAATAAAATTTAATAAAGCATAGGACAAAACAACATAAATACAATTTAATAAAGCATAGGATAAAACAACATAAATACAATTTAATGAAACATAGGATAAACAACATAAATACAATTTAAGAAAGCATAGACAAAGCAACATAAATACAATTTAAAAAAGCATATGTTAAAACAACATAAATACAATTTAATAAAGCATAAGATAAAACAACATGAATATAATTTAGTAAAGCATAAGATAAAATAACATGAATACAATTTAATAAAGCATAGGTTAAAACAACATAAATACAATTTAAGAAAGCTTAGGATAAAACTACATAAATACATTTTAATAAAGCATAGGATAAAACAACATAAATACAATTTAATAAAGCATGGGTTAAAACAACATAAATACAATTTAATAAAGTATCGGACAAAACAACATAAATACAATTTAATAAAGCATAGGGCAAAACAACATAAATACAAATTAATAAAGAATAGGATAAAACAACATAAATACAATTTAATGAAACATAGGATAAACAACATAAATAGAATTTAATAAAGCATATACAAAACAACATAAATACAATTTAATAATACATATGTTAAAACAACATAAATACAATTTAATAAAGCATAAGATAAAACAACATGAATATAATTTAGTAAAGCATAAGATAAAACAACATGAATACATTTTAATAAAGCATAGGATAAAACAACATAAATAAAATTTAATAAAGCATAGGCTAAAACTACATAAATACAATTTATTAAAGCATAGGATAAAACAAATTAAATACAATTTAATAAAGCATAGGATAAAACAACATAAATTCAATTTAATAAAGCATAGGATAAAACAACATAAATACAATTTAATAAAGCATAGGATAAAACAACATAAATACAATTTAATAAAGCATAGGTTAAAACAACATAAATACAATTTAATAAAGCATAGGATAAAACAACATAAATGCAATTTAATAAAGCATAGGATAAAACAACATAAATAAAATTTAATAAAGCATAGGATAAAACAACATAAATACAATTTAATAAAGCATAGGATAAAACAACATAAATACAATTTAATAAAGCATAGGACAAAACAACATAAATACAATTTAATAAAGCATAGGATAAAACAACATAAATAAAATTTAATGAAACATAGGATAAACAACATCAATACAATTTAATAAAGCATAGACAAAACAACATAAATACATTTTAATAAAGCATATGTTAAAACAACATAAATACAATTTAATAAAGCATAAGATAAAACAACATGAATATAATTTAATAAAGCATAGGATAAAACAACATAAATACAATTTAATAAAGCATAGGATAAAACAACATAAATACAATTTAATAAAGCATAGGATAAAACAACATAAATACAATTTAATAAAGCATAGGATAAAACAACATAAATACAATTTAATAAAGCATAGGATAAAACAACATAAATACAATTTAATAAAGCATAGGATAAAACAACATAAATAAAATTTAATAAAGCATAGGTTAAAACAACATAAATACAATTTAATAAAGCATAGGACAAAACAACATAAATACAATTTAATAAAGCATAGTTTAAAACAACATAAATACAATTTAATAAAGCATAGGATAAAACCATAGAAATACAATTTAGTAAAGCATAGGATAAAACAACATAAATAAAATTTAATAAAGCATAAGATAAAACAACATGAATATAATTTAATAAAGCATAGGATAAAACAACATAAATACAATTTAATAAAGCATAGGATAAAACAACATAAATACAATTTAATAAAGCATAGGATAAAACAACATAAATACAATTTAATAAAGCATAGGATAAAACAACATAAATACAATTTAATAAAGCATAGGATAAAACAACATAAATACAATTTAATAAAGCATAGGATAAAACAACATAAATAAAATTTAATAAAGCATAGGTTAAAACAACATAAATACAATTTAATAAAGCATATGACAAAACAACATAAATACAATTTAATAAAGCATAGTTTAAAACAACATAAATACAATTTAATAAAGCATAGGATAAAACCATAGAAATACAATTTAGTAAAGCATAGGATAAAACAACATAAATAAAATTTAATAAAGCATAGGACAAAACAACATAAATACAATTTAATAAATCATAGGATAAAACAACATAAATACAATTTAATGAAACATAGGATAAACAACATAAATACAATTTAAGAAAGCATAGACAAAGCAACATAAATACAATTTAAAAAAGCATATGTTAAAACAACATAAATACAATTTAATAAAGCATAAGATAAAACAACATGAATATAATTTAGTAAAGCATAAGATAAAACAACATGAATACAATTTAATAAAGCATAGGTTAAAACAACATAAATACAATTTAAGAAAGCTTAGGATAAAACTACATAAATACATTTTAATAAAGCATAGGATAAAACAACATAAATACAATTTAATAAAGCATGGGTTAAAACAACATAAATACAATTTAATAAAGTATCGGACAAAACAACATAAATACAATTTAATAAAGCATAGGGCAAAACAACATAAATACAAATTAATAAAGAATAGGATAAAACAAAATAAATACAATTTAATGAAACATAGGATAAACAACATAAATAGAATTTAATAAAGCATATACAAAACAACATAAATACAATTTAATAATACATATGTTAAAACAACATAAATACAATTTAATAAAGCATAAGATAAAACAACATGAATATAATTTAGTAAAGCATAAGATAAAACAACATGAATACATTTTAATAAAGCATAGGATAAAACAACATAAATAAAATTTAATAAAGCATAGGCTAAAACTACATAAATACAATTTATTAAAGCATAGGATAAAACAAATTAAATACAATTTAATAAAGCATAGGATAAAACAACATAAATTCAATTTAATAAAGCATAGGATAAAACAACATAAATACAATTTAATAAAGCATAGGATAAAACAACATAAATACAATTTAATAAAGCATAGGTTAAAACAACATAAATACAATTTAATAAAGCATAGGATAAAACAACATAAATACAATTTAATAAAGCATAGGATAAAACAACATAAATAAAATTTAATAAAGCATAGGATAAAACAACATAAATACAATTTAATAAAGCATAGGATAAAACAACATAAATACAATTTAATAAAGCATAGGACAAAACAACATAAATACAATTTAATAAAGCATAGGATAAAACAACATAAATAAAATTTAATGAAACATAGGATAAACAACATCAATACAATTTAATAAAGCATAGACAAAACAACATAAATACATTTTAATAAAGCATATGTTAAAACAACATAAATACAATTTAATAAAGCATAAGATAAAACAACATGAATATAATTTAATAAAGCATAGGATAAAACAACATAAATACAATTTAATAAAGCATAGGACAAAACAACATAAATACAATTTAATAAAGCATAGGATAAAACAACATAAATACAATTTAATGAAACATAGGATAAACAAAATAAATACAATTTAATAAAGCATAGACAAAACAACATAAATACAATTTAATAAAGCATATGTTAAAACAACATAAATACAATTTAATAAAGCATATGTTAAAACAACATAAATACAATTTAATAAAGCATAAGATAAAACAACATGGATATAATTTGTAAAGCATAAGATAAAACAACATGAATACAATTTAATAAAGCATAGGATAAAACAACATAAATACAATTTAATAAAGCATAGGCAAAAACTGCATAAATACAATTTATTACAGCATAGGATAAAACAAATTAAATTCAATTTAATAAAGCATAGGATAAAACAACATAAATTCAATTTAATAAAGCATAGGATAAAACAACATAAATACAATTTAATAAAGCATAGGATAAAACAACATAAATACAATTTAATAAAGCATAGGTTAAAACAACATAAATACAATTTAATAAAGCATAGGATAAAACAACATAAATACAATTTAATAAAGCATAGGATAAAACAACATAAATACAATTTAATAAAGCATAGGATAAAACAACATAAATACAATTTAATAAAGCATAGGTTAAAACAACATAAATACAATTTAATAAAGCATAGGATAAAACAACATAAATACAATTTAATAAAGCATAGGATAAAACAACATAAATACAATTTAATAAAGCATAGGATAAAACAACGTAAATACAATTTAATAAAGCATAGGATAAAAAAACATAAATACAATTTAATAAAGCATAGGATAAAACAACATAAATACAATTTAATAAAGCATAGGATAAAAGAACATAAATAAAATTTAATAAAGCATAGGTTAAAACAACATAAATACAATTTAATAAAGCATAGGACAAAACAACATAAATACAATTTAATAAAGCATAGTTTAAAACAACATAATTACAATTTAATAAAGCATAGGATAAAACCATAGAAATACAATTTAATAAAGCATAGGATAAAACAACATAAATAAAATTTAATAAAGCATAGGACAAAACAACATAAATACAATTTAATAAAGCATAGGATAAAACAACATAAATACAATTTAATGAAACATAGGATAAACAACATAAATACAATTTAAGAAAGCATAGACAAAGCAATATAAATACAATTTAAAAAAGCATATGTTAAAACAACATAAATACAATTTAATAAAGCATAAGATAAAACAACATGAATATAATTTAGTAAAGCATAAGATAAAACAACATGAATACAATTTAATAAAGCATAGGATAAAACAACATAAATACAATTTAATAAAGCATAGGATAAAACAACATAAATACAATTTAATAAAGCATAGGATAAAACAACATAAATACAATTTAATAAAGCATAGGATAAAACAACATAAATAAAATTTAATAAAGCATAGGTTAAAACAACATAAATACAATTTAATAAAGCATAGGACAAAACAACATAAATACAATTTAATAAAGCATAGTTTAAAACAACATAAATACAATTTAATAAAGCATAGGATAAAACCATAGAAATACAATTTAGTAAAGCATAGGATAAAACAACATAAATAAAATTTAATAAAGCATAGGACAAAACAACATAAATACAATTTAATGAAACATAGGATAAACAACATAAATACAATTTAAGAAAGCATAGACAAAGCAACATAAATACAATTTAAAAAAGCATATGTTAAAACAACATAAATACAATTTAATAAAGCATAAGATAAAACAACATGAATATAATTTAGTAAAGCATAAGATAAAACAACATGAATACAATTTAATAAAGCATAGGTTAAAACAACATAAATACAATTTAAGAAAGCTTAGGATAAAACTACATAAATACATTTTAATAAAGCATAGGATAAAACAACATAAATACAATTTAATAAAGCATGGGTTAAAACAACATAAATACAATTTAATAAAGTATCGGACAAAACAACATAAATACAATTTAATAAAGCATAGGGCAAAACAACATAAATACAAATTAATAAAGAATAGGATAAAACAACATAAATACAATTTAATGAAACATAGGATAAACAACATGAATAGAATTTAATAAAGCATATACAAAACAACATAAATACAATTTAATAATACATATGTTAAAACAACATAAATACAATTTAATAAAGCATAAGATAAAACAACATGAATATAATTTAGTAAAGCATAAGATAAAACAACATAAATACAATTTAATAAAGCATAGGATAAAACAACATAAATACAATTTAATAAAGCATAGGTTAAAACAACATAAATACAATTTATTAAAGCATAGGATAAAACAAATTAAATACAATTTAATAAAGCATAGGATAAAACAACATAAATTCAATTTAATAAAGCATAGGATAAAACAACATAAATACAATTTAATAAAGCATAGGATAAAACAACATAAATACAATTTAATAAAGCATAGGTTAAAACAACATAAATACAATTTAATAAAGCATAGGATAAAACAACATAAATACAATTTAATAAAGCATAGGATAAAACAACATAAATAAAATTTAATAAAGCATAGGATAAAACAACATAAATACAATTTAATAAAGCATAGGATAAAACAACATAAATACAATTTAATAAAGCATAGGACAAAACAACCTAAATACAATTTAATAAAGCATAGGATAAAACAACATAAATAAAATTTAATGAAACATAGGATAAACAACATCAATACAATTTAATAAAGCATAGACAAAACAACATAAATACATTTTAATAAAGCATATGTTAAAACAACATAAATACAATTTAATAAAGCATAAGATAAAACAACATGAATATAATTTAATAAAGCATAGGATAAAACAACATAAATACAATTTAATAAAGCATAGGACAAAACAACATAAATACAATTTAATAAAGCATAGGATAAAACAACATAAATACAATTTAATGAAACATAGGATAAACAAAATAAATACAATTTAATAAAGCATAGACAAAACAACATAAATACAATTTAATAAAGCATATGTTAAAACAACATAAATACAATTTAATAAAGCATATGTTAAAACAACATAAATACAATTTAATAAAGCATAAGATAAAACAACATGGATATAATTTGTAAAGCATAAGATAAAACAACATGAATACAATTTAATAAAGCATAGGATAAAACAACATAAATACAATTTAATAAAGCATAGGCAAAAACTGCATAAATACAATTTATTACAGCATAGGATAAAACAAATTAAATTCAATTTAATAAAGCGTAGGATAAAACAACATAAATACAATTTAATAAAGCATAGGATAAAACAACATAAATACAATTTAATAAAGCATAGGTTAAAACAACATAAATACAATTTAATAAAGCATAGGATAAAACAACATAAATACAATTTAATAAAGCATAGGTTAAAACAACATAAATACAATTTAATAAAGCATAGGATAAAACAACATAAATACAATTTAATAAAGCATAGGATAAAACAACATAAATACAATTTAATAAAGCATAGGATAAAACAACATAAATACAATTTAATAAAGCATAGGATAAAAAAACATAAATACAATTTAATAAAGCATAGGATAAAACAACATAAATACAATTTAATAAAGCATAGGATAAAACAACATAAATAAAATTTAATAAAGCATAGGTTAAAACAACATAAATACAATTTAATAAAGCATAGGACAAAACAACATAAATACAATTTAATAAAGCATAGTTTAAAACAACATAATTACAATTTAATAAAGCATAGGATAAAACCATAGAAATACAATTTAATAAAGCATAGGATAAAACAACATAAATAAAATTTAATAAAGCATAGGACAAAACAACATAAATACAATTTAATAAAGCATAGGATAAAACAACATAAATACAATTTAATGAAACATAGGATAAACAACATAAATACAATTTAAGAAAGCACAGACAAAGCAATATAAATACAATTTAAAAAAGCATATGTTAAAACAACATAAATACAATTTAATAAAGCATAAGATAAAACAACATGAATATAATTTAGTAAAGCATAAGATAAAACAACATGAATACAATTTAATAAAGCATAGGAGAAAACAACATAAATACAATTTAATAAAGCATAGGCTAAAACTACATAAATACAATTTATTACAGCATAGGATAAAACAAAATAAATTCAATTTAATAAAGCATAGGATAAAACAACATAAATTCAATTTAATAAAGCATAGGATAAAACAACATAAATACAATTTAATAAAGCATAGGATAAAACAACATAAATACAATTTAATAAAGCATAGGTTAAAACAACATAAATACAATTTAATAAAGCATAGGATAAAACTACATAAATACAATTTAATAAAGCATAGGATAAAACAACATAAATAAAATCTAATAAAGCATAGGTTAAAACAACATAAATACAAATTAACAAAGCATAGGATAAAACAACATAAATACAATTTAATAAAGCATAGGATAAAACAACATAAATACTTTTTAAAAAAGCATAGGATAAAACCACATAAATACAATTTAATAAAGCATAGGATAAAACAACATAAATAAAATTTAATAAAGCATAGGTTAAAACAACATAAATACAATTTAATAAAGCATAGGATAAAACAACATAAATACAATTTAATAAAGCATAGTTTAAAACAACATAAATACAATTTAATAAAGCATAGGATAAAACCACAGATATACAATTTAATAAAGCATAGGATAAAAAAACATAAATACAATTTAATAAAGCATAGGACAAAACAACATAAATACAATTTAATAAAGCATAGGATAAAACAACATAAATACAATTTAATGAAACATAGGATAAACAACATAAATACAATTTAATAAAGCATAGGACAAAACAACATAAATACAATTTAATAAAGCATATGTTAAAACAACATAAATACAATTTAATAAAGCATAAGATAAAACAACATGAATATAATTTAGTAAAGCATAAGATAAAACAACATGAATACAATTTAATAAAGCATAGGTTAAAACAACATAAATACAATTTAAGAAAGCTTAGGATGAAACTACATAAATACATTTTAATAAAGCATAGGATAAAACAACATAAATACAATTTAATAAAGCATGGGTTAAAACAACATAAATACAATTTAATAAAGTATCGGACAAAACAACATAAATACAATTTAATAAAGCATAGGACAAAACAACATAATTACAAATTAATAAAGCATATGTTAAAACAACATAAATACAATTTAATAAAACATAAGATAAAACAACATGAATATAATTTAGTAAAGCATAAGATAAAACAACATGAATACAATTTAATAAAGCATAGGTTAAAACAACATAAATACAATTTAAGAAAGCATAGGATAAAACTACATAAATACATTTTAATAAAGCATAGGATAAAACAACATAAATACAATTTAATAAAGCATAAGATAAAGCAACATGAATACAATTTAATAAAGCATAGGTTAAAACAACATAAATACAATTTAATAAAGCATAGGATAAAACAACATAAATACAATTTAATAAAGCATAGGTTAAAACAACATAAATACAATTTAATAAAGCATAGGATAAAACAACATAAATACAATTTAATAAAGCATAGGATAAAACAACATAAATAAAATTGAATAAAACATAGGTTAAAACAACATAAATACAATTTAATAAAGCATAGGATAAAACCACAGAAATACAATTTAATAAAGCATAGGATAAAACAACATAAATACAATTTAATAAAGCATAGGACAAAACAACATAAATACAATTTAATAAAGCATATGTTAAAACAACATAAATACAATTTAATAAAGCATAAGATAAAACAACATGAATATAATTTAGTAAAGCATAAGATAAAACAACATGAATACAATTTAATAAAGCATAGGTTAAAACAACATAAATACAATTTAAGAAAGCATAGGATAAAACTACATAAACACATTTTAATAAAGCATAGGATAAAACAACATAAATACAATTTAATAAAGCATCGGACAAAAAACATAAATACAATTTAATAAAGCATAGGATAAAACAACATAAATACAATTTATAAAGCATAGGATAAAACAACATAAATACAATTTAATAAAGCATAGGATAAAACAACATAAATACAATTTAATAAAGCATAGGATAAAACAACATAAATACAACTTAATAAAGCATAGGATAAAACAACATAAATACAATTTAATAAAGCATAGGATAAAACAACATAAATACAATTTAATAAAGCATAGGATAAAACAACATAAATAAAATTTAATAAAGCATAGGTTAAAACAACATAAATACAATTTAATAAAGCATAGGACAAAACAACATAAATACAATTTAATAAAGCATAGTTTAAAACAACATAAATACAATTTAATAAAGCTTAGTTTAAAACAACATAAATACAATTTAATAAAGCATAGTTTAAAACAACATAAATACAATTTAATAAAGCATAGGATAAAACAACATAAATACAATTTAATAAAGCATAGGATAAAACAACATAAATAAAATTTAATAAAGCATAGGTAAAAACAACATAAATACAATTTAATAAAGCATAGGATAAAACAACATAAATACAATTTAATGAAACATAGGATAAACAAAATAAATACAATTTAATAAAGCATAGGACAAAACAACATAAATACAGTTTAATAAAGCATATGTTAAAACAACATAAATACAATTTAATAAAGCATAGTTTAAAACAACATAAATACAATTTAATAAAGCATAGTTTAAAACAACATAAATACAATTTAATAAAGCATAAGATAAAACAACATGAATATAATTTAGTAAAGCATAAGATAAAACAACATGAATACAATTTAATAAAGCATAGGTTAAAACAACATAAATACAATTTAAGAAAGCTTAGGATAAAACTACATAAATACATTTTAATAAAGCATAGGATAAAACAACATAAATACAATTTAATAAAGCATGGGTTAAAACAACATAAATACAATTTAATAAAGTATCGGACAAAACAACATAAATACAATTTAATAAAGCATAGGACAAAACAATATTAATATAATTTAATAAAGCATAGGATAAAACAACATAAATACAATTTAATGAAACATAGGATAAACAACATAAATACAATTTAATAAAGCATAGGACAAAACAACATAAATACAATTTAATTAAGCATATGTTAAAACAACATAAATACAATTTAATAAAGCATAAGATAAAACAACATGAATATAATTTAGTAAAGCATAAGATAAAACAACATGAATACATTTTAATAAAGCATAGGATAAAACAACATAAATAAAATTTAATAAAGCATAGGCTAAAACTACATAAATACAATTTATTAAAGCATAGGATAAAACAAATTAAATACAATTTAATAAAGCATAGGATAAAACAACATAAATTCAATTTAATAAAGCATAGGATAAAACAACATAAATACAATTTAATAAAGCATAGGATAAAACAACATAAATACAATTTAATAAAGCATAGGTTAAAACAACATAAATACAATTTAATAAAGCATAGGATAAAACAACATAAATACAATTTAATAAAGCATAGGATAAAACAACATAAATAAAATTTAATAAAGCATAGGATAAAACAACATAAATACAATTTAATAAAGCATAGGACAAAACAACATAAATACAATTTAATAAAGCATAGGATAAAACAACATAAATAAAATTTAATGAAACATAGGATAAACAACATCAATACAATTTAATAAAGCATAGACAAAACAACATAAATACATTTTAATAAAGCATATGTTAAAACAACATAAATAAATTTAATAAAGCATAAGATAAAACAACATGAATATAATTTAATAAAGCATAGGATAAAACAACATAAATACAATTTAATAAAGCATAGGACAAAACAACATAAATACAATTTAATAAAGCATAGGATAAAACCATAGAAATACAATTTAATAAAGCATAGGATAAAACAACATAAATAAAATTTAATAAAGCATAGGACAAAACAACATAAATACAATTTAATAAAGCATAGACAAAACAACATAAATACAATTTAATAAAGCATATGTTAAAACAACATAAATACAATTTAATAAAGCATATGTTAAAACAACATAAATACAATTTAATAAAGCATAAGATAAAACAACATGGATATAATTTGTAAAGCATAAGATAAAACAACATGAATACAATTTAATAAAGCATAGGATAAAACAACATAAATACAATTTAATAAAGCATAGGCAAAAACTGCATAAATACAATTTAATAAAGCATAGGCTAAAACTACATAAATACAATTTATTACAGCTTAGGATAAAACAAAATAAATTCAATTTAATAAAGCATAGGATAAAACAACATAAATACAATTTAATAAAGCATAGGATAAAACAACATAAATAAAATTTAATAAAGCATAGGTTAAAACAACATAAATACAAATTAACAAAGCATAGGATAAAACAACATAAATACAATTTAATAAAGCATAGGATAAAACAACATAAATACTTTTTAAAAAAGCATAGGATAAAACCACATAAATACAATTTAATAAAGCATAGGATAAAACAACATAAATAAAATTTAATAAAGCATAGGTTAAAACAACATAAATACAATTTAATAAAGCATAGGATAAAACAACATAAATACAATTTAATAAAGCATAGGATAAAACAACATAAATACAATTTAATAAAGCATCGGACAAAAAACATAAATACAATTTAATAAAGCATAGGATAAAACAACATAAATACAATTTATAAAGCATAGGATAAAACAACATAAATACAATTTAATAAAGCATAGGATAAAACAACATAAATACAATTTAATAAAGCATAGGATAAAACAACATAAATACAACTTAATAAAGCATAGGATAAAACAACATAAATACAATTTAATAAAGCATAGGATAAAACAACATAAATACAATTTAATAAAGCATAGGATAAAACAACATAAATAAAATTTAATAAAGCATAGGTTAAAACAACATAAATACAATTTAATAAAGCATAGGACAAAACAACATAAATACAATTTAATAAAGCATAGTTTAAAACAACATAAATACAATTTAATAAAGCTTAGTTTAAAACAACATAAATACAATTTAATAAAGCATAGTTTAAAACAACATAAATACAATTTAATAAAGCATAGGATAAAACAACATAAATACAATTTAATAAAGCATAGGATAAAACAACATAAATAAAATTTAATAAAGCATAGGTAAAAACAACATAAATACAATTTAATAAAGCATAGGATAAAACAACATAAATACAATTTAATGAAACATAGGATAAACAAAATAAATACAATTTAATAAAGCATAGGACAAAACAACATAAATACAGTTTAATAAAGCATATGTTAAAACAACATAAATACAATTTAATAAAGCATAGTTTAAAACAACATAAATACAATTTAATAAAGCATAGTTTAAAACAACATAAATACAATTTAATGAAGCTTAGTTTAAAACAACATAAATACAATTTAATAAAGCATAGTTTAAAACAACATAAATGCAATTTAATAAAGCATTAGATAAAACAACATGAATATAATTAAGTAAAGCATAAGATAAAACAACATGAATACAATTTAATAAAGCATAGGATAAAACAACATAAATAAAAGTTAATAAAGCATAGGTTAAAACAACATAAATACAATTTAATAAAGCATAGTATAAAACAACATAAATGCAATTTAATAAAGCATAGTTTAAAACAACATAAATACAATTTAATAAAGCATAGGATAAAACAACATAAATACAATTTAATAAAGCATAGGATAAAACAACATAAATACAATTTAATAAAGCATAGGATAAAACAACATAAATATAATTTAATGAAACATGGGATAAACAACATAAATACAATTTAATAAAGCATAGGACAAAACAACATAAATACAATTTAATAAAGCATAGGATAAAACACCATAAATACAATTTAATGAAACATAGGATAAACAACATAAATACAATTTAATAACGCATAGGACAAAACAACATAAATACAATTTAATAAAGCATATGTTAAAACAACATAAATACAATTTAATAAAGCATAAGATAAAACAACATGAATATGATTTAGTAAAGCATAAGATAAAACAACATGATTACAATTTAATAAAGCATAAGATAAAACAACATGAATACAATTTAGAAAGCATAGGAAAAAACAACATAAATACAATTTAATAAAGCATAGGATAAAACAACATAAATACAATTTAATAAAGCATAGGATAAAACAACATAAATACAATTTATAAAGCATAGGAAAAAACAACATAAATACAATTTAATAAAGCATAGGATAAAACAACATAAATACAATTTAATAAAGCATAGGATAAAACAACATAAATACAATTTAATAAAGCATAGGATAAAACAACATAAATACAATTTAATAAAGCATAGGATAAAACAACATAAATACAATTTAATAAAGCATAGGATAAAACAACATAAATACAATTTAATAAAGCATAAGATAAAACTACATGAATACAATTTAATAAAGCATAGGTTAAAACAACTTAAATACAATTTAATAAAGCATGGTATAAAAAAACATAAATACAATTTAATAAAGCATAGGATAAAACAACATAAATAAAATTTAATAAAGCATAGGTTAAAACAACATAAATACAATTTAATAAAGCATAGGACAAAACAATATTAATATAATTTAATAAAGCATAGGATAAAACAACATAAATACAATTTAATGAAACATAGGATAAACAACATAAATACAATTTAATAAAGCATAGGACAAAACAACATAAATACAATTTAATTAAGCATATGTTAAAACAACATAAATACAATTTAATAAAGCATAAGATAAAACAACATGAATATAATTTAGTAAAGCATAGGTTAAAACAACATAAATACAATTTAATAAAGCATAGGATAAAACAACATAAATACAATTTATTAAAGCATAGGTTAAAACAACATAAATACAATTTAAGAAAGCATAGGATAAAACTACATAAATACATTTTAACAAAGCATAGGATAAATCAACATAAATACAATTTAATAAAGCATAGGTTAAAACAACATAAATACAATTTAATAAAGCATAGGACAAAACAACATAAATACAATTTAATAAAGCATAGGATAAAACAACATGAATACAATTTATAAAGCATAGGAAAAAACAACATAAATACAATTTAATAAAGCATAGGTTAAAACAACATAAATACAATTTAATAAAGCATAGGATAAAACAACATAAATACAATTTAATAAAGCATAGGTTAAAACAACATAAATACAATTTAATAAAGCATAGGATAAAACAACATAAATACAATTTAATAAAGCATAGGATAAAACAACATAAATACAATTTAATAAAGCATAAGATAAAACAACATGAATACAATTTAATAAAGCATAGGTTAAAACAACATAAATACAATTTAATAAAGCATAGGATAAAAAAACATAAATACAATTTAATAAAGCATAGGTTAAAACAACATAAATACAATTTAATAAAGCATAGGATAAAATAAAATAAATACAATTTCATAAAGCATAGGCTAAAACTACATAAATACAATTTAATAAAGCATAGGATAAAACAAATTAAATACAATTTAATAAAGCATAGGACAAAACAACATAAATACAATTTAATAAAGCATAGGATAAAACAACATAAATACAATTTATAAAGCATAGGAAAAAACTACATAAATACAATTTAATAAAGCATAGGTTAAAACAACATAAATACAATTTAATAAAGCATAGGATAAAACAACATAAATACAATTTAATAAAGCATAGGTTAAAACAACATAAATACAATTTAATAAAGCATAGGATAAAAAACATAAATACAAGTTAATAAAGCATAGGATAAAACTACATAAATAAAATTTAATAAAGCATAGGTTAAAACAACATAAATACAATTTAATAAAGCATGGGACAAAACAACATAAATATAATTTAATAAAGCATAGGATAAAACAACATAAATACAATTTAATGAAACATAGGATAAACAACATAAATACAATTTAATAAAGCATAGGACAAAACAACATAAATACAATTTAATTAAGCATATGTTAAAACAACATAAATACAATTTAATAAAGCATAAGATAAAACAACATGAATATAATTTAGTAAAGCATAAGATAAAACAACATGAATACAATTTAATAAAGCATAGGATAAAACAACATAAATACAATTTAATAAAGCATAGGCTAAAACTACATAAATACAATTTAATAAAGCATAGGATAAAAAAACTTAAATACAATTTAATAAAGCATAGGATAAAACAACATAAATTCAATTTAATAAAGCATAGGATAAAACAACATAAATACAATTTAATAAAGCATAGGATAAAACAACATGAATACAATTTAATAAAGCATAAGATAAAACAACATGAATACAATTTAATAAAGCATAGGTTAAAACAACATAAATACAATTTAATAAAGCATAGGATAAAAAAACATAAATACAATTTAATAAAGCATAGGTTAAAACAACATAAATACAATTTAATAAAGCATAGGATAAAATAAAATAAATACAATTTCATAAAGCATAGGCTAAAACTACATAAATACAATTTAATAAAGCATAGGATAAAACAAATTAAATACAATTTAATAAAGCATAGGTTAAAACAACATAAATACAATTTAATAAAGCATAGGATAAAATAACATAAATACAATTTAATAAAGCATAGGTTAAAACAACATAAATACAATTTAATAAAGCATAGGATAAAAAAACATAAATACAATTTAATAAAGCATAGGATAAAACAACATAAATAAAATTTAATAAAGCATAGGTTAAAAGAACATAAATACAATTTAATAAAGCATAGGACAAAACAACATAAATATAATTTAATAAAGCATAGGATAAAACAACATAAATACAATTTAATGAAACATAGGATAAACAACATAAATACAATTTAATAAAGCATAGGACAAAACAACATAAATACAATTTAATTAAGCATATGTTAAAACAACATAAATACAATTTAATAAAGCATAAGATAAAACAACATAAATATAATTTAGTAAAGCATAAGATAAAACAACATGAATACAATTTAATAAAGCATAGGATAAAACAACATAAATACAATTTAATAAAGCATAGGCTAAAACTACATAAATACAATTTAATAAAGCATAGGATAAAAAAACTTAAATACAATTTAATAAAGCATAGGATAAAACAACATAAATTCAATTTAATAAAGCATAGGATAAAACAACATAAATACAATTTAATAAAGCATAGGATAAAACAACATAAATACAATTTAATAAAGCATAAGATAAAACAACATGAATACAATTTAATAAAGCATAGGTTAAAACAACATAAATACAATTTAATAAAGCATAGGATAAAAAAACATAAATACAATTTAATAAAGCATAGGTTAAAACAACATAAATACAATTTAATAAAGCATAGGATAAAATAAATACAATTTCATAAAGCATAGGCTAAAACTACATAAATACAATTTAATAAAGCATAGGATAAAACAAATTAAATACAATTTAATAAAGCATAGGTTAAAACAACATAAATACAATTTAATAAAGCATAGGATAAAATAACATAAATACAATTTAATAAAAGATAGGTTAAAATAACATAAATACAATTTAATAAAGCATAGGATAAAACTACATAAATACATTTTAACAAAGCATAGGATAAAACAACATAAATACAATTTAATAAAGCATAGGTTAAAAGAACATAAATACAATTTAATAAAGCATAGGACAAAACAACATAAATATAACTTAATAAAGCATAGGATAAAACAACATAAATACAATTTAATGAAACATAGGATAAACAACATAAATACAATTTAATAAAGCATAGGACAAAACAACATAAATACAATTTAATTAAGCATATGTTAAAACAACATAAATACAATTTAATAAAGCATAAGATAAAACAACATGAATATAATTTAGTAAAGCATAAGATAAAACAACATGAATACAATTTAATAAAGCATAGGATAAAACAACATAAATACAATTTAATAAAGCATAGGCTAAAACTACATAAATACAATTTAATAAAGCATAGGATAAAAAAAAATAAATACAATTTAATAAAGCATAGGTTAAAACAAAATAAATTCAATTTAATAAAGCATAGGATAAAACAACATAAATACAATTTAATAAAGCATAGGATAAAACAACATAAATACAATTTAATAAAGCATAAGATAAAACAACATGAATACAATCTAATAAAGCATAGGTTAAAACAACATAAATACAATTTAATAAAGCATAGGTTAAAACAACATAAATACAATTTAATAAAGCATAGGATAAAATAACATAAATACAATTTCATAAAGCATAGGCTAAAACTACATAAATACAATTTAATAAAGCATAGGATAAAACAAATTAAATACAATTTAATAAAGCATAGGTTAAAACAACATAAATACAATTTAATAAAGCATAGGATAAAACAACATAAATACAATTTAATAAAGCATAGGATAAAACAACATAAATAAAATTTAATAAAGCTTAGTTTAAAACAACATAAATACAATTTAATAAAGCATAGTTTAAAACAACATAAATACAATTTAATAAAGCATTAGATAAAACAACATGAATATAATTTAGTAAAGCATAAGATAAAACAACATGAATACAATTTAATAAAGCATAGGATAAAACAACATAAATAAAATTTAATAAAGCATAGGTTAAAACAACATAAATACAATTTAATAAAGCATAGTTTAAAACAACATAAATACAATTTAATAAAGCATAGTTTAAAACAACATAAATACAATTTAATAAAGCATAGTTTAAAACAACATAAATACAATTTAATAAACCATAGGATAAAACCACAGAAATACAATTTAATAAAGCATAGGATAAAACAACATAAATACAATTTAATAAAGCATAGGACAAAACAACATAAATACAATTTAATAAAGCATAGGATAAAACAACATAAATACAATTTAATGAAACAGGATAAACAACATAAATACAATTTAATAAAGCATAACAAAACAACATAAATACAATTTAATAAAGCATAGGATAAAACAACATAAATACAATTTAATGAAACATAGGATAAACAACATAAATACAATTTAATAAAGCATAGGACAAAACAACATAAATACAATTTAATTAAGCATATGTTAAAACAACATAAATACAATTTAATAAAGCATAAGATAAAACAACATAAATATAATTTAGTAAAGCATAAGATAAAACAACATGAATACAATTTAATAAAGCATAGGATAAAACAACATAAATACAATTTAATAAAGCATAGGCTAAAACTACATAAATACAATTTAATAAAGCATAGGATAAAAAAACTTAAATACAATTTAATAAAGCATAGGATAAAACAACATAAATTCAATTTAATAAAGCATAGGATAAAACAACATAAATACAATTTAATAAAGCATAGGATAAAACAACATAAATACAATTTAATAAAGCATAAGATAAAACAACATGAATACAATTTAATAAAGCATAGGTTAAAACAACATAAATACAATTTAATAAAGCATAGGATAAAAAAACATAAATACAATTTAATAAAGCATAGGTTAAAACAACATAAATACAATTTAATAAAGCATAGGATAAAATAAATACAATTTCATAAAGCATAGGCTAAAACTACATAAATACAATTTAATAAAGCATAGGATAAAACAAATTAAATACAATTTAATAAAGCATAGGTTAAAACAACATAAATACAATTTAATAAAGCATAGGATAAAATAACATAAATACAATTTAATAAAGCATAGGTTAAAATAACATAAATACAATTTAATAAAGCATAGGATAAAACTACATAAATACATTTTAACAAAGCATAGGATAAAACAACATAAATACAATTTAATAAAGCATAGGTTAAAAGAACATAAATACAATTTAATAAAGCATAGGACAAAACAACATAAATATAACTTAATAAAGCATAGGATAAAACAACATAAATACAATTTAATGAAACATAGGATAAACAACATAAATACAATTTAATAAAGCATAGGACAAAACAACATAAATACAATTTAATTAAGCATATGTTAAAACAACATAAATACAATTTAATAAAGCATAAGATAAAACAACATGAATATAATTTAGTAAAGCATAAGATAAAACAACATGAATACAATTTAATAAAGCATAGGATAAAACAACATAAATACAATTTAATAAAGCATAGGCTAAAACTACATAAATACAATTTAATAAAGCATAGGATAAAAAAAAATAAATACAATTTAATAAAGCATAGGTTAAAACAAAATAAATTCAATTTAATAAAGCATAGGATAAAACAACATAAATACAATTTAATAAAGCATAGGATAAAACAACATAAATACAATTTAATAAAGCATAAGATAAAACAACATGAATACAATCTAATAAAGCATAGGTTAAAACAACATAAATAAAATTTAATAAAGCTTAGTTTAAAACAACATAAATACAATTTAATAAAGCATAGGATAAAACAACATAAATAAAATTTAATAAAGCTTAGTTTAAAACAACATAAATACAATTTAATAAAGCATAGTTTAAAACAACATAAATACAATTTAATAAAGCATTAGATAAAACAACATGAATATAATTTAGTAAAGCATAAGATAAAACAACATGAATACAATTTAATAAAGCATAGGATAAAACAACATAAATAAAATTTAATAAAGCATAGGTTAAAACAACATAAATACAATTTAATAAAGCATAGTTTAAAACAACATAAATACAATTTAATAAAGCATAGTTTAAAACAACATAAATACAATTTAATAAAGCATAGTTTAAAACAACATAAATACAATTTAATAAACCATAGGATAAAACCACAGAAATACAATTTAATAAAGCATAGGATAAAACAACATAAATACAATTTAATAAAGCATAGGACAAAACAACATAAATACAATTTAATAAAGCATAGGATAAAACAACATAAATACAATTTAATGAAACAGGATAAACAACATAAATACAATTTAATAAAGCATAACAAAACAACATAAATACAATTTAATAAAGCATAGGATAAAACAACATAAATACAATTTAATGAAACATAGGATAAACAACATAAATACAATTTAATAAAGCATAGGACAAAACAACATAAATACAATTTAATAAAGCATAAGATAAAACAACATGAATATAATTTAGTAAAGCATAAGATAAAACAACATGAATACAATTTAATAAAGCATAGGTTAAAACAACATAAATACAATTTAAGAAAGCATAGGATAAAACTACATAAATACAATTTAATGAAACATAGGATAAACAACATAAATACAATTTAAAAAAGCATAGGATAAAACAACATAAATACAATTTAATGAAACATAGGATAAACAACATAAATACAATTTAATGAAACATAGGATAAACAACATAAATACAATTTAATAAAGCATAGGACAAAACAACATAAATACAATTTAATAAAGCATAAAATAAAACAACATGAATATAATTTAGTAAAGCATAAGATAAAACAACATGAATACAATTTAATAAAGCATAGGTTAAAACAACATAAATACAATTTAAAAAAGCATAGGATAAAACAACATAAATACAATTTAATGAAACATAGGATAAACAACATAAATACAATTTAATGAAACATAGGATAAACAACATAAATACAATTTAATAAAGCATAGGACAAAACAACATAAATACAATTTAATAAAGCATAAAATAAAACAACATGAATATAATTTAGTAAAGCATAAGATAAAACAACATGAATACAATTTAAATACAATTTAAGAAAGCATAGGATAAAACTACATAAATACATTTTAATAAAGCATAGGATAAAACAACATAAATACAATTTAATAAAGCATAGGTTAAAACAACATAAATACAATTTAATAAAGCATAGGACAAACAACATAAATACAATTTAATAAAGCATAGGATAAAACAACATAAATACAATTTATATAGCATAGGAAAAAACAACATAAATACAATTTAATAAAGCATAGGATAAAACAACATAAACACAATTTAATAAAGCATAGGATAAAACAACATAAATACAATTTAATAAAACATAGGCTAAAACAACATAAATACACTTTAATAAAGCATAGGATAAAAGAAATTAAATACAATTTAATAAAGCATAGTATAAAACAACATAAATTCAATTTAATAAAGCATAGGATAAAACAACATAAATACAATTTAATAAAGCATAGGATAAAACAACATAAATACAATTTAGTAAAGCATAGGTTAAAACAACATAAATACAATTTAATAAAGCATAGGATAAAAAAACATAAATACAATTTAATAAAGCATAGGATAAAACAACATAAATAAAATTTAATAAAGCATAGGATAAAACAACATAAATACAATTTAATGAAACATAGGATAAACAACATAAATACAATTTAATAAAGCATAGGACAAAACAACATAAATACAATTTAATTAAGCATATGTTAAAACAACATAAATACAATTTAATAAAGCATAAGATAAAACAACATGAATACAATTTAATAAAGCATAGGATAAAACAACATAAATACAATTTAATAAAGCATAGGCTAAAACTACATAAATACAATTTAATAAAGCATAGGATAAAACAAATTAAATACAATTTAATAAAGCATAGGATAAAACAACATAAATACAATTTAATAAAGCATAGGTTAAAACAACATAAATACAATTTAATAAAGCATAGGATAAAATAACATAAATACAATTTCATAAAGCATTGGCTAAAACTACATAAATACAATTTAATAAAGCATAGGATAAAACAAATTAAATACAATTTAATAAAGCATAGGTTAAAACAACATAAATACAATTTAATAAAGCATAGGATAAAATAACATAAATACAATTTAATAAAGCATAGGATAAAACAACATAAATAAATTTTAATAAAGCTTAGTTTAAAACAACATAAATACAATTTAATAAAGCATAGTTTAAAACAACATAAATACAATTTAATAAAGCATTAGATAAAACAACATGAATATAATTTAGTAAAGCATAAGATAAAACAACATGAATACAATTTAATAAAGCATAGGATAATACAACATCAATAAAATTTAATAAAGCATAGGTAAAAACAACATAAATACAATTTAATAAAGCATAGTTTAAAACAACATAAATACAATTTAATAAAGCATAGTTTAAAACAACATCAATACAATTTAATAAAGCATAGTTTAAAACAACATAAATACAATTTAATAAACCATAGGATAAAACCACAGAAATACAATTTAATAAAGCATAGGATAAAACAACATAAATACAATTTAATAAAGCATAGGACAAAACAACATAAATACAATTTAATAAAGCATAGGATAAAACAACATAAATACAATTTAATGAAACAGGATAAACAACATAAATACAATTTAATAAAGCATAGGACAAAACAACATAAATACAATTTAATAAAGCATAGGATAAAACAACATAAATACAATTTAAAGAAACATAGGATAAACAACATAAATACAATTTAATAAAGCATAGGACAAAACAACATAAATACAATTTAATAAAGCATAAGATAAAACAACATGAATATAATTTAGTAAAGCATAAGATAAAACAACATGAATACAATTTAATAAAGCATAGGTTAAAACAACATAAATACAATTTAAGAAAGCATAGGATAAAACTACATAAATACAATTTAATGAAACATAGGATAAACAACATAAATACAATTTAATAAAGCATAGGATAAAACAACATAAATACAATTTAATGAAACATAGGATAAACAACATAAATACAATTTAATGAAACATAGGATAAACAACATAAATACAATTTAATAAAGCATAGGACAAAACAACATAAATACAATTTAATAAAGCATAAGATAAAACAACATGCATATAATTTAGTAAAGCATAAGATAAAACAACATGAATACAATTTAATAAAGCATAGGTTAAAACAACATAAATACAATTTAAGAAAGCATAGGATAAAACTACATAAATACATTTTAATAAAGCATAGGATAAAACAACATAAATACAATTTAATAAAGCATAGGTTAAAACAACATAAATACAATTTAATGAAGCATAGGACAAAACAACATAAATACAATTTAATAAAGCATAGGATAAAACAACATAAATACAATTTATAAAGCATAGGAAAAAACAACATAAATACAATTTAGTAAAGCATAGGATAAAACAACATAAATACAATTTAATAAAGCATAGGATAAAACAACATAAATACAATTTAATAAAACATAGGCTAAAACAACATAAATACACTTTAATAAAGCATATGATAAAACAAATTAAATACAATTTAATAAAGCATAGGATAAAACAACATAAATTCAATTTAATAAAGCATAGGATAAAACAACATAAATACAATTTAATAAAGCATAGGATAAAACAACATAAATACAATTTAATAAAGCATAGGTTAAAACAACATAAATACAATTTAATAAAGCATAGGATAAAAAAACATAAATACAATTTAATAAAGCATAGGATAAAACAACATAAATAAAATTTAATAAAGCATAGGTTAAAACAACATAAATACAATTTAATAAAGCATAGGATAAAACAACATAAATAAAATTTAATAAAGCATAGGACAAAACAACATAAATACAATTTAATTAAGCATATGTTAAAACAACATAAATACAATTTAATAAAGCATAAGATAAAACAACATGAATACAATTTAATAAAGCATAGGATAAAACAACATAAATACAATTTAATAAAGCATAGGCTAAAACTACATAAATACAATTTAATAAAGAATAGGATAAAACAAATTAAATACAATTTAATAAAGCATAGGATAAAACAACATAAATACAATTTAATAAAGCATAGGTTAAAACAACATAAATACAATTTAATAAAGCATAGGATAAAATAACATAAATACAATTTCATAAAGCATAGGCTAAAACTACATAAATACAATTTAATAAAGCATAGGATAAAAACACATAAATACAATTTAATAAAGCATAGGATAAAACAACATAAATAAAATTTAATAAAGCATAGGTTAAAACAACATAAATACAATTTAATAAAGCATAGGATATAACAACATAAATAAAATTTAATAAAGCATAGGATAAAACAACATAAATACAATTTAATGAAACATAGGATAAACAACATAAATACAATTTAATAAAGCATAGGACAAAACAACATAAATACAATTTAATTAAGCATATGTTAAAACAACATAAATACAATTTAATAAAGCATAGGTTAAAACAACATAAATACAATTTAATAAAGCATAGGATAAAATAACATAAATACAATTTCATAAAGCATAGGCTAAAACTACATAAATACAATTTAATAAAGCATAGGATAAAACAAATTAAATACAATTTAATAAAGCATACTTTAAAACAACATAAATACAATTTAATAAAGCATAGGATAAAACAACATAAATACAATTTAATAAAGCATAGGGTAAAACAACATAAATACAATTTAAGAAAGCATAGGATAAAACAACATAAATACATTTTAATAAAGCATAGGATAAAACAACATAAATACAATTTAATAAAGCATAGGTTAAAACAACATAAATACAATTTAATAAAGCATAGGATAAAACAAATTAAATACAATTTAATAAAGCATACTTTAAAACAACATAAATACAATTTAATAAAGCATAGTTTAAAACAACATCAATACAATTTAATAAAGCATAGTTTAAAACAACATAAATACAATTTAATAAACCATAGGATAAAACCACAGAAATACAATTTAATAAAGCATAGGATAAAACAACATAAATACAATTTAATAAAGCATAGGACAAAACAACATAAATACAATTTAATAAAGCATAGGATAAAACAACATAAATACAATTTAATGAAACAGGATAAACAACATAAATACAATTTAATAAAGCATAGGACAAAACAACATAAATACAATTTAATAAAGCATAGGATAAAACAACATAAATACAATTTAAAGAAACATAGGATAAACAACATAAATACAATTTAATAAAGCATAGGACAAAACAACATAAATACAATTTAATAAAGCATAGGATAAAACAACATAAATACAATTTAATGAAACAGGATAAACAACATAAATACAATTTAATAAAGCATAGGACAAAACAACATAAATACAATTTAATAAAGCATAGGATAAAACAACATAAATACAATTTAAAGAAACATAGGATAAACAACATAAATACAATTTAATAAAGCATAGGACAAAACAACATAAATACAATTTAATAAAGCATAAGATAAAACAACATGAATATAATTTAGTAAAGCATAAGATAAAACAACATGAATACAATTTAATAAAGCATAGGTTAAAACAACATAAATACAATTTAAGAAAGCATAGGATAAAACTACATAAATACAATTTAATGAAACATAGGATAAACAACATAAATACAATTTAATAAAGCATAGGATAAAACAACATAAATACAATTTAATGAAACATAGGATAAACAACATAAATACAATTTAATGAAGCATAGGACAAAACAACATAAATACAATTTAATAAAGCATAGGATAAAACAACATAAATACAATTTATAAAGCATAGGAAAAAACAACATAAATACAATTTAGTAAAGCATAGGATAAAACAACATAAATACAATTTAATAAAGCATAGGATAAAACAACATAAATACAATTTAATAAAACATAGGCTAAAACAACATAAATACACTTTAATAAAGCATAGGATAAAACAAATTAAATACAATTTAATAAAGCATAGGATAAAACAACATAAATTCAATTTAATAAAGCATAGGATAAAACAACATAAATACAATTTAATAAAGCATAGGATAAAACAACATAAATACAATTTAATAAAGCATAGGTTAAAACAACATAAATACAATTTAATAAAGCATAGGATAAAAAAACATAAATACAATTTAATAAAGCATAGGATAAAACAACATAAATAAAATTTAATAAAGCATAGGTTAAAACAACATAAATACAATTTAATAAAGCATAGGATAAAACAACATAAATAAAATTTAATAAAGCATAGGACAAAACAACATAAATACAATTTAATTAAGCATATGTTAAAACAACATAAATACAATTTAATAAAGCATAAGATAAAACAACATGAATACAATTTAATAAAGCATAGGATAAAACAACATAAATACAATTTAATAAAGCATAGGCTAAAACTACATAAATACAATTTAATAAAGAATAGGATAAAACAAATTAAATACAATTTAATAAAGCATAGGATAAAACAACATAAATACAATTTAATAAAGCATAGGTTAAAACAACATAAATACAATTTAATAAAGCATAGGATAAAATAACATAAATACAATTTCATAAAGCATAGGCTAAAACTACATAAATACAATTTAATAAAGCATAGGATAAAAACACATAAATACAATTTAATAAAGCATAGGATAAAACAACATAAATAAAATTTAATAAAGCATAGGTTAAAACAACATAAATACAATTTAATAAAGCATAGGATATAACAACATAAATAAAATTTAATAAAGCATAGGATAAAACAACATAAATACAATTTAATGAAACATAGGATAAACAACATAAATACAATTTAATAAAGCATAGGACAAAACAACATAAATACAATTTAATTAAGCATATGTTAAAACAACATAAATACAATTTAATAAAGCATAAGATAAAACAACATGAATACAATTTAATAAAGCATAGGATAAAACAACATAAATACAATTTAATAAAGCATAGGCTAAAACTACATAAATACAATTTAATAAAGCATAGGATAAAACAAATTAAATACAATTTAATAAAGCATAGGATAAAACAACATAAATACAATTTAATAAAGCATAGGTTAAAACAACATAAATACAATTTAATAAAGCATAGGATAAAATAACATAAATACAATTTCATAAAGCATAGGCTAAAACTACATAAATACAATTTAATAAAGCATAGGATAAAACAAATTAAATACAATTTAATAAAGCATACTTTAAAACAACATAAATACAATTTAATAAAGCATAGGATAAAACAACATAAATACAATTTAATAAAGCATAGGGTAAAACAACATAAATACAATTTAAGAAAGCATAGGATAAAACAACATAAATACATTTTAATAAAGCATAGGATAAAACAACATAAATACAATTTAATAAAGCATAGGTTAAAACAACATAAATACAATTTAATAAAGCATAGGATAAAACAAATTAAATACAATTTAATAAAGCATACTTTAAAACAACATAAATACAATTTAATAAAGCATAGTTTAAAACAACATCAATACAATTTAATAAAGCATAGTTTAAAACAACATAAATACAATTTAATAAACCATAGGATAAAACCACAGAAATACAATTTAATAAAGCATAGGATAAAACAACATAAATACAATTTAATAAAGCATAGGACAAAACAACATAAATACAATTTAATAAAGCATAGGATAAAACAACATAAATACAATTTAATGAAACAGGATAAACAACATAAATACAATTTAATAAAGCATAGGACAAAACAACATAAATACAATTTAATAAAGCATAGGATAAAACAACATAAATACAATTTAAAGAAACATAGGATAAACAACATAAATACAATTTAATAAAGCATAGGACAAAACAACATAAATACAATTTAATAAAGCATAAGATAAAACAACATGAATATAATTTAGTAAAGCATAAGATAAAACAACATGAATACAATTTAATAAAGCATAGGTTAAAACAACATAAATACAATTTAAGAAAGCATAGGATAAAACTACATAAATACAATTTAATGAAACATAGGATAAACAACATAAATACAATTTAATAAAGCATAGGATAAAACAACATAAATACAATTTAATGAAACATAGGATAAACAACATAAATACAATTTAATGAAACATAGGATAAACAACATAAATACAATTTAATAAAGCATAGGACAAAACAACATAAATACAATTTAATAAAGCATAAGATAAAACAACATGCATATAATTTAGTAAAGCATAAGATAAAACAACATGAATACAATTTAATAAAGCATAGGTTAAAACAACATAAATACAATTTAAGAAAGCATAGGATAAAACTACATAAATACATTTTAATAAAGCATAGGATAAAACAACATAAATACAATTTAATAAAGCATAGGTTAAAACAACATAAATACAATTTAATGAAGCATAGGACAAAACAACATAAATACAATTTAATAAAGCATAGGATAAAACAACATAAATACAATTTATAAAGCATAGGAAAAAACAACATAAATACAATTTAGTAAAGCATAGGATAAAACAACATAAATACAATTTAATAAAGCATAGGATAAAACAACATAAATACAATTTAATAAAACATAGGCTAAAACAACATAAATACACTTTAATAAAGCATAGGATAAAACAAATTAAATACAATTTAATAAAGCATAGGATAAAACAACATAAATTCAATTTAATAAAGCATAGGATAAAACAACATAAATACAATTTAATAAAGCATAGGATAAAACAACATAAATACAATTTAATAAAGCATAGGTTAAAACAACATAAATACAATTTAATAAAGCATAGGATAAAAAAACATAAATACAATTTAATAAAGCATAGGATAAAACAACATAAATAAAATTTAATAAAGCATAGGTTAAAACAACATAAATACAATTTAATAAAGCATAGGATAAAACAACATAAATAAAATTTAATAAAGCATAGGACAAAACAACATAAATACAATTTAATTAAGCATATGTTAAAACAACATAAATACAATTTAATAAAGCATAAGATAAAACAACATGAGTACAATTTAATAAAGCATAGGATAAAACAACATAAATACAATTTAATAAAGCATAGGCTAAAACTACATAAATACAATTTAATAAAGAATAGGATAAAACAAATTAAATACAATTTAATAAAGCATAGGATAAAACAACATAAATACAATTTAATAAAGCATAGGTTAAAACAACATAAATACAATTTAATAAAGCATAGGATAAAATAACATAAATACAATTTCATAAAGCATAGGCTAAAACTACATAAATACAATTTAATAAAGCATAGGATAAAAACACATAAATACAATTTAATAAAGCATAGGATAAAACAACATAAATAAAATTTAATAAAGCATAGGTTAAAACAACATAAATACAATTTAATAAAGCATAGGATAAAACAACATAAATAAAATTTAATAAAGCATAGGATAAAACAACATAAATACAATTTAATGAAACATAGGATAAACAACATAAATACAATTTAATAAAGCATAGGACAAAACAACATAAATACAATTTAATTAAGCATATGTTAAAACAACATAAATACAATTTAATAAAGCATAAGATAAAACAACATGAATACAATTTAATAAAGCATAGGATAAAACAACATAAATACAATTTAATAAAGCATAGGCTCAAACTACATAAATACAATTTAATAAAGCATAGGATAAAACAAATTAAATACAATTTAATAAAGCATAGGATAAAACAACATAAATACAATTTAATAAAGCATAGGTTAAAACAACATAAATACAATTTAATAAAGCATAGGATAAAATAACATAAATACAATTTCATAAAGCATAGGCTAAAACTACATAAATACAATTTAATAAAGCATAGGATAAAACAAATTAAATACAATTTAATAAAGCATACTTTAAAACAACATAAATACAATTTAATAAAGCATAGGATAAAACAACATAAATACAATTTAATAAAGCATAGGTTAAAACAACATAAATACAATTTAAGAAAGCATAGGATAAAACAACATAAATACATTTTAATAAAGCATAGGATAAAACAACATAAATACAATTTAATAAAGCATAGGTTAAAACAACATAAATACAATTTAATAAAGCATAGGACAAAACAACATAAATACAATTTAATAAAGCATAGGATAAAACAACATAAATACAATTTATAAAGCATAGGAAAAAACAACATAAATACAATTTAATAAAGCATAGGATAAAACAACATAAATACAATTTAATAAAGCATAGGATAAAACAACATAAATACAATTTAATAAAACATAGGCTAAAACAACATAAATACACTTTAATAAAGCATAGGATAAAACAAATTAAATACAATTTAATAAAGCATAGGATAAAACAACATAAATTCAATTTAATAAAGCATAGGATAAAACAACATAAATACAATTTAATAAAGCATAGGATAAAACAACATAAATACAATTTAATAAAGCATAGGTTAAAACAACATAAATACAATTTAATAAAGCATAGGATAAAAAAACATAAATACAATTTAATGAAACATAGGATAAACAACATAAATACAATTTAATAAAGCATAGGACAAAACAACATAAATATAATTTAATTAAGCATATGTTAAAACAACATAAATACAATTTAATAAAGCATAAGATAAAACAACATGAATACAATTTAATAAAGCATAGGATAAAACAACATAAATACAATTTAATAAAGCATAGGCTAAAACTACATAAATACAATTTAATAAATCATAGGATAAAACAAATTAAATACAATTTAATAAAGCATAGGATAAAACAACATAAATACAATTTAATAAAGCATAGGTTAAAACAACATAAATACAATTTAATAAAGCATAGGATAAAATAACATAAATACAATTTCATAAAGCATAGGCTAAAACTACATAAATACAATTTAATAAAGCATAGGATAAAACAAATTAAATACAATTTAATAAAGCATACTTTAAAACAACATAAATACAATTTAATAAAGCATAGGATAAAACAACATAAATACAATTTAATAAAGCATAGGATAAAACAACATAAATAAAATTTAATAAAGCATAGGTTAAAACAACATAAATACAATTTAATAAAGCATCGGACAAAACAACATAAATACAATTTAATAAAGCATAGGATAAAACAACATAAATACAAATTATAAAGCATAGGATAAAACAACATAAATAGAATTTAATAAAGCATAGGATAAAACAACATAAATACAATTTAATAAAGCATAGGCTAAAAGTACATAAATACAATTTAATAAAGCATAGGATAAAACAAATTAAATACAATTTAATAAAGCATAGGTTAAAACAACATAAATATAATTTAATAAAGCATAGGATAAAACAACATAAATACAATTTAATAAAGCATAGGATAAAACAACATAAATAAAATTTAATAAAGCATAGGTTAAAACAACATAAATACAATTTAATAAAGCATCGGACAAAACAACATAAATACAATTTAATAAAGCATAGGATAAAACAACATAAATACAATTTATAAAGCATAGGATAAAACAACATAAATACAATTTAATAAAGCATAGGATAAAACAACATAAATACAATTTAATAAAGCATAGGCTAAAACTACATAAATACAATTTAATAAAGCATAGGCTAAAACTACATAAATACAATTTAATAAAGCATAGGATAAAACAAATTAAATACAATTTAATAAAGCATAGGTTAAAACAACATAAATACAATTTAATAAAGCATAGGATAAAACAACATAAATACAATTTAATAAAGCATAGGATAAAACAACATAAATAAAATTTAATAAAGCATAGGTTAAAACAACATAAATACAATTTAATAAATCATCGGACAAAACAACATAAATACAATTTAATAAAGCATAGGATAAAACAACATAAATACAATTTATAAAGCATAGGATAAAACAACATAAATACAATTTAATAAAGCATAGGCTAAAACTACATAAATACAATTTAATAAAGCATAGGATAAAAAAAAATAAATACAATTTAATAAAGCATAGGATAAAACAAAATAAATTCAATTTAATAAAGCATAGGATAAAACAACATAAATACAATTTAATAAAGCATAGGATAAAACAACATAAATACAATTTAATAAAGCATAAGATAAAACAACATGAATATAATTTAATAAAGCATAGGTTAAAACAACATAAATACAATGTAATAAAGCATAGGATAAAACAACATAAATACAATTTAATAAAGCATAGGTTAAAACAACATAAATACAATTTAATAAAGCATAGGATAAAATAACATAAATACAATTTCATAAAGCATTGGCTAAAACTACATAAATACAATTTAATAAAGCATAGGATAAAACAAATTAAATACAATTTAATAAAGCATAGGTTAAAACAACATAAATACAATTTAATAAAGCATAGGATAAAACAACATAAATACAATTTAATAAAGCATAGGATAAAACAACATAAATAAAATTTAATAAAGCTTAGTTTAAAACAACATAAATACAATTTAATAAAGCATAGTTTAAAACAACATAAATACAATTTAATAAAGCATTAGATAAAACAACATGAATATAATTTAGTAAAGCATAAGATAAAACAACATGAATACAATTTAATAAAGCATAGGATAAAACAACATAAATACAATTTAAAGAAACATAGGATAAACAACATAAATACAATTTAATAAAGCATAGGACAAAACAACATAAATACAATTTAATAAAGCATAAGATAAAACAACATGAATATAATTTAGTAAAGCATAAGATAAAACAACATGAATACAATTTAATAAAGCATAGGTTAAAACAACATAAATACAATTTAATAAAGCATAGGATAAAACTACATAAATACAATTTAATGAAACATAGGATAAACAACATAAATACAATTTAATAAAGCATAGGATAAAGCAACATAAATACATTTTAATGAAACATAGGATAAACAACATAAATACAATTTAATGAAACATAGGATAAACAACATAAATACAATTTAATAAAGCATAGGACAAAACAACATAAATACAATTTAATAAAGCATAAGATAAAACAACATGAATATAATTTAGTAAAGCATAAGATAAAACAACATGAATACAATTTAATAAAGCATAGGTTAAAACAACATAAATACAATTTAAGAAAGCATAGGATAAAACTACATAAATACATTTTAATAAAGCATAGGATAAAACAACATAAATACAATTTAATAAAGCATAGGTTAAAACAACATAAATACAATTTAATAAAGCATAGGACAAAACAACATAAATACAATTTAATAAAGCATAGGATAAAACAACATAAATACAATTTATAAAGCATAGGAAAAAACAACATAAATACAATTTAATAAAGCATAGGATAAAACAACATAAATACAATTTAATAAAGCATAGGATAAAACAACATAAATACAATTTAATAAAACATAGGCTAAAACAACATACATACACTTTAATAAAGCATAGGATAAAACAAATTAAATACAATTTAATAAAGCATAGGATAAAACAACATAAATTCAATTTAATAAAGCATAGGATAAAACAACATAAATACAATTTAATAAAGCATAGGATAAAACAACATAAATACAATTTAATAAAGCATAGGTTAAAACAACATAAATACAATTTAATAAAGCATAGGATAAAAAAACATAAATACAATTTAATAAAGCATAGGATAAAACAACATAAATAAAATTTAATAAAGCATAGGTTAAAACAACATAAATACAATTTAATAAAGCATAGGATAAAACAACATAAATAAAATTTAATAAAGCATAGGACAAAACAACATAAATACAATTTAATTAAGCATATGTTAAAACAACATAAATACAATTTAATAAAGCATAAGATAAAACAACATGAATACAATTTAATAAAGCATAGGATAAAACAACATAAATACAATTTAATAAAGCATAGGCTAAAACTACATAAATACAATTTAATAAAGAATAGGATAAAACAAATTAAATACAATTTAATAAAGCATAGGATAAAACAACATAAATACAATTTAATAAAGCATAGGTTAAAACAACATAAATACAATTTAATAAAGCATAGGATAAAATAACATAAATACAATTTCATAAAGCATAGGCTAAAACTACATAAATACAATTTAATAAAGCATAGGATAAAAACACATAAATACAATTTAATAAAGCATAGGATAAAACAACATAAATAAAATTTAATAAAGCATAGGTTAAAACAACATAAATACAATTTAATAAAGCATAGGATAAAACAACATAAATAAAATTTAATAAAGCATAGGATAAAACAACATAAATACAATTTAATGAAACATAGGATAAACAACATAAATACAATTTAATAAAGCATAGGACAAAACAACATAAATACAATTTAATTAAGCATATGTTAAAACAACATAAATACAATTTAATAAAGCATAAGATAAAACAACATGAATACAATTTAATAAAGCATAGGATAAAACAACATAAATACAATTTAATAAAGCATAGGCTAAAACTACATAAATACAATTTAATAAAGCATAGGATAAAACAAATTAAATACAATTTAATAAAGCATAGGATAAAACAACATAAATACAATTTAATAAAGCATAGGTTAAAACAACATAAATACAATTTAATAAAGCATAGGATAAAATAACATAAATACAATTTCATAAAGCATAGGCTAAAACTACATAAATACAATTTAATAAAGCATAGGATAAAACAAATTAAATACAATTTAATAAAGCATACTTTAAAACAACATAAATACAATTTAATAAAGCATAGGATAAAACAACATAAATACAATTTAATAAAGCATAGGTTAAAACAACATAAATACAATTTAAGAAAGCATAGGATAAAACAACATAAATACATTTTAATAAAGCATAGGATAAAACAACATAAATACAATTTAATAAAGCATAGGTTAAAACAACATAAATACAATTTAATAAAGCATAGGACAAAACAACATAAATACAATTTAATAAAGCATAGGATAAAACAACATAAATACAATTTATAAAGCATAGGAAAAAACAACATAAATACAATTTAATAAAGCATAGGATAAAACAACATAAATACAATTTAATAAAGCATAGGATAAAACAACATAAATACAATTTAATAAAACATAGGCTAAAACAACATAAATACACTTTAATAAAGCATAGGATAAAACAAATTAAATACAATTTAATAAAGCATAGGATAAAACAACATAAATTCAATTTAATAAAGCATAGGATAAAACAACATGAATACAATTTAATAAAGCATAGGATAAAACAACATAAATACAATTTAATAAAGCATAGGTTAAAACAACATAAATACAATTTAATAAAGCATAGGATAAAAAAACATAAATACAATTTAATGAAACATAGGATAAACAACATAAATACAATTTAATAAAGCATAGGACAAAACAACATAAATATAATTTAATTAAGCATATGTTAAAACAACATGAATACAATTTAATAAAGCATAAGATAAAACAACATGAATACAATTTAATAAAGCATAGGATAAAACAACATAAATACAATTTAATAAAGCATAGGCTAAAACAACATAAATACAATTTAATAAAGCATAGGATAAAATAACATAAATACAATTTCATAAAGCATAGGCTAAAACTACATAAATACAATTTAATAAAGCATAGGATAAAACAAATTAAATACAATTTAATAAAGCATAGGTTAAAACAACATAAATACAATTTAATAAAGCATAGGATAAAACAACATAAATACAATTTAATAAAGCATAGGATAAAACAACATAAATAAAATTTAATAAAGCTTAGTTTAAAACAACATAAATACAATTTAATAAAGCATAGTTTAAAACAACATAAATACAATTTAATAAAGCATTAGATAAAACAACATGAATATAATTTAGTAAAGCATAAGATAAAACAACATGAATACAATTTAATAAAGCATAGGATAAAACAACATAAATAAAATTTAATAAAGCATAGGTTAAAACAACATAAATACAATTTAATAAAGCATAGTTTAAAACAACATAAATACAATTTAATAAAGCATAGTTTAAAACAACATAAATACAATTTAATAAAGCATAGTTTAAAACAACATAAATACAATTTAATAAACCATAGGATAAAACCACAGAAATACAATTTAATAAAGCATAGGATAAAACAACATAAATACAATTTAATAAAGCATAGGACAAAACAACATAAATACAATTTAATAAAGCATAGGATAAAACAACATAAATACAATTTAATGAAACAGGATAAACAACATAAATACAATTTAATAAAGCATAACAAAACAACATAAATACAATTTAATAAAGCATAGGATAAAACAACATAAATACAATTTAATGAAACATAGGATAAACAACATAAATACAATTTAATAAAGCATAGGACAAAACAACATAAATACAATTTAATAAAGCATAAGATAAAACAACATGAATATAATTTAGTAAAGCATAAGATAAAACAACATGAATACAATTTAATAAAGCATAGGTTAAAACAACATAAATACAATTTAAGAAAGCATAGGATAAAACTACATAAATACAATTTAATGAAACATAGGATAAACAACATAAATACAATTTAAAAAAGCATAGGATAAAACAACATAAATACAATTTAATGAAACATAGGATAAACAACATAAATACAATTTAATGAAACATAGGATAAACAACATAAATACAATTTAATAAAGCATAGGACAAAACAACATAAATACAATTTAATAAAGCATAAAATAAAACAACATGAATATAATTTAGTAAAGCATAAGATAAAACAACATGAATACAATTTAAATACAATTTAAGAAAGCATAGGATAAAACTACATAAATACATTTTAATAAAGCATAGGATAAAACAACATAAATACAATTTAATAAAGCATAGGTTAAAACAACATAAATACAATTTAATAAAGCATAGGACAAACAACATAAATACAATTTAATAAAGCATAGGATAAAACAACATAAATACAATTTATATAGCATAGGAAAAAACAACATAAATACAATTTAATAAAGCATAGGATAAAACAACATAAACACAATTTAATAAAGCATAGGATAAAACAACATAAATACAATTTAATAAAACATAGGCTAAAACAACATAAATACATTTTAATAAAGCATAGGATAAAAGAAATTAAATACAATTTAATAAAGCATAGTATAAAACAACATAAATTCAATTTAATAAAGCATAGGATAAAACAACATAAATTCAATTTAATAAAGCATAGGATAAAACAACATAAATACAATTTAATAAAGCATAGGTTAAAACAACATAAATACAATTTAATAAAGCATAGGATAAAAAAACATAAATACAATTTAATAAAGCATAGGATAAAACAACATAAATAAAATTTAATAAAGCATAGGATAAAACAACATAAATACAATTTAATGAAACATAGGATAAACAACATAAATACAATTTAATAAAGCATAGGACAAAACAACATAAATACAATTTAATTAAGCATATGTTAAAACAACATAAATACAATTTAATAAAGCATAAGATAAAACAACATGAATACAATTTAATAAAGCATAGGATAAAACAACATAAATACAATTTAATAAAGCATAGGCTAAAACTACATAAATACAATTTAATAAAGCATAGGATAAAACAAATTAAATACAATTTAATAAAGCATAGGATAAAACAACATAAATACAATTTAATAAAGCATAGGTTAAAACAACATAAATACAATTTAATAAAGCATAGGATAAAATAACATAAATACAATTTCATAAAGCATTGGCTAAAACTACATAAATACAATTTAATAAATCATAGGATAAAACAAATTAAATACAATTTAATAAAGCATAGGTTAAAACAACATAAATACAATTTAATAAAGCATAGGATAAAATAACATAAATACAATTTAATAAAGCATAGGATAAAACAACATAAATAAAATTTAATAAAGCTTAGTTTAAAACAACATAAATACAATTTAATAAAGCATAGTTTAAAACAACATAAATACAATTTAATAAAGCATTAGATAAAACAACATGAATATAATTTAGTAAAGCATAAGATAAAACAACATGAATACAATTTAATAAAGCATAGGATAATACAACATCAATAAAATTTAATAAAGCATAGGTAAAAACAACATAAATACAATTTAATAAAGCATAGTTTAAAACAACATAAATACAATTTAATAAAGCATAGTTTAAAACAACATCAATACAATTTAATAAAGCATAGTTTAAAACAACATAAATACAATTTAATAAACCATAGGATAAAACCACAGAAATACAATTTAATAAAGCATAGGATAAAACAACATAAATACAATTTAATAAAGCATAGGACAAAACAACATAAATACAATTTAATAAAGCATAGGATAAAACAACATAAATACAATTTAATGAAACAGGATAAACAACATAAATACAATTTAATAAAGCATAGGACAAAACAACATAAATACAATTTAATAAAGCATAGGATAAAACAACATAAATACAATTTAAAGAAACATAGGATAAACAACATAAATACAATTTAATAAAGCATAGGACAAAACAACATAAATACAATTTAATAAAGCATAAGATAAAACAACATGAATATAATTTAGTAAAGCATAAGATAAAACAACATGAATACAATTTAATAAAGCATAGGTTAAAACAACATAAATACAATTTAAGAAAGCATAGGATAAAACTACATAAATACAATTTAATGAAACATAGGATAAACAACATAAATACAATTTAATAAAGCATAGGATAAAACAACATAAATACAATTTAATGAAACATAGGATAAACAACATAAATACAATTTAATGAAACATAGGATAAACAACATAAATACAATTTAATAAAGCATAGGACAAAACAACATAAATACAATTTAATAAAGCATAAGATAAAACAACATGCATATAATTTAGTAAAGCATAAGATAAAACAACATGAATACAATTTAATAAAGCATAGGTTAAAACAACATAAATACAATTTAAGAAAGCATAGGATAAAACTACATAAATACATTTTAATAAAGCATAGGATAAAACAACATAAATACAATTTAATAAAGCATAGGTTAAAACAACATAAATACAATTTAATGAAGCATAGGACAAAACAACATAAATACAATTTAATAAAGCATAGGATAAAACAACATAAATACAATTTATAAAGCATAGGAAAAAACAACATAAATACAATTTAGTAAAGCATAGGATAAAACAACATAAATACAATTTAATAAAGCATAGGATAAAACAACATAAATACAATTTAATAAAACATAGGCTAAAACAACATAAATACACTTTAATAAAGCATAGGATAAAACAAATTAAATACAATTTAATAAAGCATAGGATAAAACAACATAAATTCAATTTAATAAAGCATAGGATAAAACAACATAAATACAATTTAATAAAGCATAGGATAAAACAACATAAATACAATTTAATAAAGCATAGGTTAAAACAACATAAATACAATTTAATAAAGCATAGGATAAAAAAACATAAATACAATTTAATAAAGCATAGGATAAAACAACATAAATAAAATTTAATAAAGCATAGGTTAAAACAACATAAATACAATTTAATAAAGCATAGGATAAAACAACATAAATAAAATTTAATAAAGCATAGGACAAAACAACATAAATACAATTTAATTAAGCATATGTTAAAACAACATAAATACAATTTAATAAAGCATAAGATAAAACAACATGAATACAATTTAATAAAGCATAGGATAAAACAACATAAATACAATTTAATAAAGCATAGGCTAAAACTACATAAATACAATTTAATAAAGAATAGGATAAAACAAATTAAATACAATTTAATAAAGCATAGGATAAAACAACATAAATACAATTTAATAAAGCATAGGTTAAAACAACATAAATACAATTTAATAAAGCATAGGATAAAATAACATAAATACAATTTCATAAAGCATAGGCTAAAACTACATAAATACAATTTAATAAAGCATAGGATAAAAACACATAAATACAATTTAATAAAGCATAGGATAAAACAACATAAATAAAATTTAATAAAGCATAGGTTAAAACAACATAAATACAATTTAATAAAGCATAGGATAAAACAACATAAATAAAATTTAATAAAGCATAGGATAAAACAACATAAATACAATTTAATGAAACATAGGATAAACAACATAAATACAATTTAATAAAGCATAGGACAAAACAACATAAATACAATTTAATTAAGCATATGTTAAAACAACATAAATACAATTTAATAAAGCATAAGATAAAACAACATGAATACAATTTAATAAAGCATAGGATAAAACAACATAAATACAATTTAATAAAGCATAGGCTAAAACTACATAAATACAATTTAATAAAGCATAGGATAAAACAAATTAAATACAATTTAATAAAGCATAGGATAAAACAACATAAATACAATTTAATAAAGCATAGGTTAAAACAACATAAATACAATTTAATAAAGCATAGGATAAAATAACATAAATACAATTTCATAAAGCATAGGCTAAAACTACATAAATACAATTTAATAAAGCATAGGATAAAACAAATTAAATACAATTTAATAAAGCATACTTTAAAACAACATAAATACAATTTAATAAAGCATAGGATAAAACAACATAAATACAATTTAATAAAGCATAGGTTAAAACAACATAAATACAATTTAAGAAAGCATAGGATAAAACAACATAAATACATTTTAATAAAGCATAGGATAAAACAACATAAATACAATTTAATAAAGCATAGGTTAAAACAACATAAATACAATTTAATAAAGCATAGGACAAAACAACATAAATACAATTTAATAAAGCATAGGATAAAACAACATAAATACAATTTATAAAGCATAGGAAAAAACAACATAAATACAATTTAATAAAGCATAGGATAAAACAACATAAATACAATTTAATAAAGCATAGGATAAAACAACATAAATACAATTTAATAAAACATAGGCTAAAACAACATAAATACACTTTAATAAAGCATAGGATAAAACAAATTAAATACAATTTAATAAAGCATAGGATAAAACAACATAAATTCAATTTAATAAAGCATAGGATAAAACAACATAAATACAATTTAATAAAGCATAGGATAAAACAACATAAATACAATTTAATAAAGCATAGGTTAAAACAACATAAATACAATTTAATAAAGCATAGGATAAAAAAACATAAATACAATTTAATGAAACATAGGATAAACAACATAAATACAATTTAATAAAGCATAGGACAAAACAACATAAATATAATTTAATTAAGCATATGTTAAAACAACATAAATACAATTTAATAAAGCATAAGATAAAACAACATGAATACAATTTAATAAAGCATAGGATAAAACAACATAAATACAATTTAATAAAGCATAGGCTAAAACTACATAAATACAATTTAATAAATCATAGGATAAAACAAATTAAATACAATTTAATAAAGCATAGGATAAAACAACATAAATACAATTTAATAAAGCATATTTTAAAACAACATAAATACAATTTAATAAAGCATAGGATAAAATAACATAAATACAATTTCATAAAGCATAGGCTAAAACTACATAAATACAATTTAATAAAGCATAGGATAAAACAAATTAAATACAATTTAATAAAGCATACTTTAAAACAACATAAATACAATTTAATAAAGCATAGGATAAAACAACATAAATACAATTTAATAAAGCATAGGATAAAACAACATAAATAAAATTTAATAAAGCATAGGTTAAAACAACATAAATACAATTTAATAAAGCATCGGACAAAACAACATAAATACAATTTAATAAAGCATAGGATAAAACAACATAAATACAAATTATAAAGCATAGGATAAAACAACATAAATACAATTTAATAAAGCATAGGATAAAACAACATAAATACAATTTAATAAAGCATAGGCTAAAAGTACATAAATACAATTTAATAAAGCATAGGATAAAACAAATTAAATACAATTTAATAAAGCATAGGTTAAAACAACATAAATATAATTTAATAAAGCATAGGATAAAACAACATAAATACAATTTAATAAAGCATAGGATAAAACAACATAAATAAAATTTAATAAAGCATAGGTTAAAACAACATAAATACAATTTAATAAAGCATCGGACAAAACAACATAAATACAATTTAATAAAGCATAGGATAAAACAACATAAATACAATTTATAAAGCATAGGATAAAACAACATAAATACAATTTAATAAAGCATAGGATAAAACAACATAAATACAATTTAATAAAGCATAGGCTAAAACTACATAAATACAATTTAATAAAGCATAGGCTAAAACTACATAAATACAATTTAATAAAGCATAGGATAAAACAAATTAAATACAATTTAATAAAGCATAGGTTAAAACAACATAAATACAATTTAATAAAGCATAGGATAAAACAACATAAATACAATTTAATAAAGCATAGGATAAAACAACATAAATAAAATTTAATAAAGCATAGGTTAAAACAACATAAATACAATTTAATAAATCATCGGACAAAACAACATAAATACAATTTAATAAAGCATAGGATAAAACAACATAAATACAATTTATAAAGCATAGGATAAAACAACATAAATACAATTTAATAAAGCATAGGCTAAAACTACATAAATACAATTTAATAAAGCATAGGATAAAAAAAAATAAATACAATTTAATAAAGCATAGGATAAAACAAAATAAATTCAATTTAATAAAGCATAGGATAAAACAACATAAATACAATTTAATAAAGCATAGGATAAAACAACATAAATACAATTTAATAAAGCATAAGATAAAACAACATGAATATAATTTAATAAAGCATAGGTTAAAACAACATAAATACAATGTAATAAAGCATAGGATAAAACAACATAAATACAATTTAATAAAGCATAGGTTAAAACAACATAAATACAATTTAATAAAGCATAGGATAAAATAACATAAATACAATTTCATAAAGCATTGGCTAAAACTACATAAATACAATTTAATAAAGCATAGGATAAAACAAATTAAATACAATTTAATAAAGCATAGGTTAAAACAACATAAATACAATTTAATAAAGCATAGGATAAAACAACATAAATACAATTTAATAAAGCATAGGATAAAACAACATAAATAAAATTTAATAAAGCTTAGTTTAAAACAACATAAATACAATTTAATAAAGCATAGTTTAAAACAACATAAATACAATTTAATAAAGCATTAGATAAAACAACATGAATATAATTTAGTAAAGCATAAGATAAAACAACATGAATACAATTTAATAAAGCATAGGATAATACAACATAAATAAAATTTAATAAAGCATAGGTTAAAACAACATAAATACAATTTAATAAAGCATAGTTTAAAACAACATAAATACAATTTAATAAAGCATAGTTTAAAACAACATAAATACAATTTAATAAAGCATAGTTTAAAACAACATAAATACAATTTAATAAACCATAGGATAAAACCAAAGAAATACAATTTAATAAAGCATAGGATAAAACAACATAAATACAATTTAATAAAGCATAGGACAAAACAACATAAATACAATTTAATAAAGCATAGGATAAAACAACATAAATACAATTTAATGAAACAGGATAAACAACATAAATACAATTTAATAAAGCATAGGACAAAACAACATAAATACAATTTAATAAAGCATAGGATAAAACAACATAAATACAATTTAAAGAAACATAGGATAAACAACATAAATACAATTTAATAAAGCATAGGACAAAACAACATAAATACAATTTAATAAAGCATAAGATAAAACAACATGAATATAATTTAGTAAAGCATAAGATAAAACAACATGAATACAATTTAATAAAGCATAGGTTAAAACAACATAAATACAATTTAAGAAAGCATAGGATAAAACTACATAAATACAATTTAATGAAACATAGGATAAACAACATAAATACAATTTAATAAAGCATAGGATAAAACAACATAAATACAATTTAATGAAACATAGGATAAACAACATAAATACAATTTAATAAAGCATAGGACAAAACAACATAAATACAATTTAATAAAGCATAAGATAAAACAACATGAATATAATTTAGTAAAGCATAAGATAAAACAACATGAATACAATTTAATAAAGCATAGGTTAAAACAACATAAATACAATTTAAGAAAGCATAGGATAAAACTACATAAATACATTTTAATAAAGCATAGGATAAAACAACATAAATACAATTTAATAAAGCATAGGTTAAAACAACATAAATACAATTTAATAAAGCATAGGACAAAACAACATAAATACAATTTAATAAAGCATAGGATACAACAACATAAATACAATTTATAAAGCATAGGAAAAAACAACATAAATACAATTTAATAAAGCATAGGATAAAACAACATAAATACAATTTAATAAAGCATAGGATAAAACAACATAAATACAATTTAATAAAACATAGGCTAAAACAACATAAATACACTTTAATAAAGCATAGGATAAAACAAATTAAATACAATTTAATAAAGCATAGGATAAAACAACATAAATTCAATTTAATAAAGCATAGGATAAAACAACATAAATACAATTTAATAAAGCATAGGATAAAACAACATAAATACAATTTAATAAAGCATAGGTTAAAACAACATAAATACAATTTAATAAAGCATAGGATAAAAAAACATAAATACAATTTAATAAAGCATAGGATAAAACAACATAAATAAAATTTAATAAAGCATAGGTTAAAACAACATAAATACAATTTAATAAAGCATAGGATAAAACAACATAAATAAAATTTAATAAAGCATAGGACAAAACAACATAAATACAATTTAATTAAGCATATGTTAAAACAACATAAATACAATTTAATAAAGCATAAGATAAAACAACATGAATACAATTTAATAAAGCATAGGATAAAACAACATAAATACAATTTAATAAAGCATAGGTTAAAACAACATAAATACAATTTAATAAAGCATAGGATAAAATAACATAAATACAATTTCATAAAGCATAGGCTAAAACTACATAAATACAATTTAATAAAGCATAGGATAAAACAAATTAAATACAATTTAATAAAGCATAGGTTAAAACAACATAAATACAATTTAATAAAGCATAGGATAAAACAACATAAATACAATTTAATAAAGCATAGGATAAAACAACATAAATAAAATTTAATAAAGCATAGGTTAAAACAACATAAATACAATTTAATAAATCATCGGACAAAACAACATAAATACAATTTAATAAAGCATAGGATAAAACAACATAAATACAATTTATAAAGCATAGGATAAAACAACATAAATACAATTTAATAAAGCATAGGCTAAAACTACATAAATACAATTTAATAAAGCATAGGATAAAAAAAATAAATACAATTTAATAAAGCATAGGATAAAACAAAATAAATTCAATTTAATAAAGCATAGGATAAAACAACATAAATACAATTTAATAAAGCATAGGATAAAACAACATAAATACAATTTAATAAAGCATAAGATAAAACAACATGAATACAATTTAATAAAGCATAGGTTAAAACAACATAAATACAATGTAATAAAGCATAGGATAAAACAACATAAATACAATTTAATAAAGCATAGGTTAAAACAACATAAATACAATTTAATAAAGCATAGGATAAAATAACATAAATACAATTTCATAAAGCATAGGCTAAAACTACATAAATACAATTTAATAAAGCATAGGATAAAACAAATTAAATACAATTTAATAAAGCATAGGTTAAAACAACATAAATACAATTTAATAAAGCATAGGATAAAACAACATAAATACAATTTAATAAAGCATAGGATAAAACAACATAAATAAAATTTAATAAAGCTTAGTTTAAAACAACATAAATACAATTTAATAAAGCATAGTTTAAAACAACATAAATACAATTTAATAAAGCATTAGATAAAACAACATGAATATAATTTAGTAAAGCATAAGATAAAACAACATGAATACAATTTAATAAAGCATAGGATAAAACAACATAAATAAAATTTAATAAAGCATAGGTTAAAACAACATAAATACAATTTAATAAAGCATAGTTTAAAACAACATAAATACAATTTAATAAAGCATAGTTTAAAACAACATAAATACAATTTAATAAAGCATAGTTTAAAACAACATAAATACAATTTAATAAACCATAGGATAAAACCACAGAAATACAATTTAATAAAGCATAGGATAAAACAACATAAATACAATTTAATAAAGCATAGGACAAAACAACATAAATACAATTTAATAAAGCATAGGATAAAACAACATAAATACAATTTAATGAAACAGGATAAACAACATAAATACAATTTAATAAAGCATAGGACAAAACAACATAAATACATATTAATAAAGCATAGGATAAAACAACATAAATACAATTTAAAGAAACATAGGATAAACAACATAAATACAATTTAATAAAGCATAGGACAAAACAACATAAATACAATTTAATAAAGCATAAGATAAAACAACATGAATATAATTTAGTAAAGCATAAGATAAAACAACATGAATACAATTTAATAAAGCATAGGTTAAAACAACATAAATACAATTTAAGAAAGCATAGGATAAAACTACATAAATACAATTTAATGAAACATAGGATAAACAACATAAATACAATTTAATAAAGCATAGGATAAAACAACATAAATACAATTTAATGAAACATAGGATAAACAACATAAATACAATTTAATGAAACATAGGATAAACAACATAAATACAATTTAATAAAGCATAGGACAAAACAACATAAATACAATTTAATAAAGCATAAGATAAAACAACATGAATATAATTTAGTAAAGCATAAGATAAAACAACATGAATACAATTTAATAAAGCATAGGCTAAAACAACATAAATACAATTTAAGAAAGCATAGGATAAAACTACATAAATACATTTTAATAAAGCATAGGATAAAACAACATAAATACAATTTAATAAAGCATAGGTTAAAACAACATAAATACAATTTAATAAAGCATAGGACAAAACAACATAAATACAATTTAATAAAGCATAGGATAAAACAACAAAAATACAATTTATAAAGCATAGGAAAAAACAACATAAATACAATTTAATAAAGCATAGGATAAAACAACATAAATACAATTTAATAAAGCATAGGATAAAACAACATAAATACAATTTAATAAAACATAGGATAAAACAACATAAATACAATTTAATAAAGCATAGGTTAAAACAACATAAATACAATTTAATAAAGCATAGGATAAAAACACATAAATACAATTTAATAAAGCATAGGATAAAACAACATAAATAAAATTTAATAAAGCATAGGTTAAAACAACATAAATACAATTTAATAAAGCATAGGATAAAACAACATAAATAAAATTTAATAAAGCATAGGCTAAAACAACATAAATACAATTTAATGAAACATAGGATAAACAACATAAATACAATTTAATAAAGCATAGGACAAAACAACATAAATACAATTTAATTAAGCATATGTTAAAACAACATAAATACAATTTAATAAAGCATAAGATAAAACAACATGAATACAATTTAATAAAGCATAGGATAAAACAACATAAATACAATTTAATAAAGCATAGGCTAAAACTACATAAATACAATTTAATAAAGCATAGGATAAAACAAATTAAATACAATTTAATAAAGCATAGGATAAAACAACATAAATACAATTTAATAAAGCATAGGTTAAAACAACATAAATACAATTTAATAAAGCATAGGATAAAATAACATAAATACAATTTCATAAAGCATAGGCTAAAACTACATAAATACAATTTAATAAAGCATAGGATAAAACAAATTAAATACAATTTAATAAAGCATACTTTAAAACAACATAAATACAATTTAATAAAGCATAGGTTAAAACAACATAAATACAATTTAATAAAGCATAGGATAAAATAACATAAATACAATTTCATAAAGCATAGGCTAAAACTACATAAATACAATTTAATAAAGCATAGGATAAAACAAATTAAATACAATTTAATAAAGCATACTTTAAAACAACATAAATACAATTTAATAAAGCATAGGATAAAACAACATAAATACAATTTAATAAAGCATAGGTTAAAACAACATAAATACAATTTAAGAAAGCATAGGATAAAACTACATAAATACATTTTAATAAAGCATAGGATAAAACAACATAAATAAAATTTAATAAAGCATAGGTTAAAACAACATAAATACAATTTAATAAAGCATAGGATAAAACAACATAAATAAAATTTAATAAAGCATAGGACAAAACAACATAAATACAATTTAATTAAGCATATGTTAAAACAACATAAATACAATTTAATAAAGCATAAGATAAAACAACATGAATACAATTTAATAAAGCATAGGATAAAACAACATAAATACAATTTAATAAAGCATAGGTTAAAACAACATAAATACAATTTAATAAAGCATAGGATAAAATAACATAAATACAATTTCATAAAGCATAGGCTAAAACTACATAAATACAATTTAATAAAGCATAGGATAAAACAAATTAAATACAATTTAATAAAGCATAGGTTAAAACAACATAAATACAATTTAATAAAGCATAGGATAAAACAACATAAATACAATTTAATAAAGCATAGGATAAAACAACATAAATAAAATTTAATAAAGCATAGGTTAAAACAACATAAATACAATTTAATAAATCATCGGACAAAACAACATAAATACAATTTAATAAAGCATAGGATAAAACAACATAAATACAATTTATAAAGCATAGGATAAAACAACATAAATACAATTTAATAAAGCATAGGCTAAAACTACATAAATACAATTTAATAAAGCATAGGATAAAAAAAATAAATACAATTTAATAAAGCATAGGATAAAACAAAATAAATTCAATTTAATAAAGCATAGGATAAAACAACATAAATACAATTTAATAAAGCATAGGATAAAACAACATAAATACAATTTAATAAAGCATAAGATAAAACAACATGAATACAATTTAATAAAGCATAGGTTAAAACAACATAAATACAATGTAATAAAGCATAGGATAAAACAACATAAATACAATTTAATAAAGCATAGGTTAAAACAACATAAATACAATTTAATAAAGCATAGGATAAAATAACATAAATACAATTTCATAAAGCATTGGCTAAAACTACATAAATACAATTTAATAAAGCATAGGATAAAACAAATTAAATACAATTTAATAAAGCATAGGTTAAAACAACATAAATACAATTTAATAAAGCATAGGATAAAACAACATAAATACAATTTAATAAAGCATAGGATAAAACAACATAAATAAAATTTAATAAAGCTTAGTTTAAAACAACATAAATACAATTTAATAAAGCATAGTTTAAAACAACATAAATACAATTTAATAAAGCATTAGATAAAACAACATGAATATAATTTAGTAAAGCATAAGATAAAACAACATGAATACAATTTAATAAAGCATAGGATAATACAACATAAATAAAATTTAATAAAGCATAGGTTAAAACAACATAAATACAATTTAATAAAGCATAGTTTAAAACAACATAAATACAATTTAATAAAGCATAGTTTAAAACAACATAAATACAATTTAATAAAGCATAGTTTAAAACAACATAAATACAATTTAATAAACCATAGGATAAAACCACAGAAATACAATTTAATAAAGCATAGGATAAAACAACATAAATACAATTTAATAAAGCATAGGACAAAACAACATAAATACAATTTAATAAAGCATAGGATAAAACAACATAAATACAATTTAATGAAACAGGATAAACAACATAAATACAATTTAATAAAGCATAGGACAAAACAACATAAATACAATTTAATAAAGCATAGGATAAAACAACATAAATACAATTTAAAGAAACATAGGATAAACAACATAAATACAATTTAATAAAGCATAGGACAAAACAACATAAATACAATTTAATAAAGCATAAGATAAAACAACATGAATATAATTTAGTAAAGCATAAGATAAAACAACATGAATACAATTTAATAAAGCATAGGTTAAAACAACATAAATACAATTTAAGAAAGCATAGGATAAAACTACATAAATACAATTTAATGAAACATAGGATAAACAACATAAATACAATTTAATAAAGCATAGGATAAAACAACATAAATACAATTTAATGAAACATAGGATAAACAACATAAATACAATTTAATAAAGCATAGGACAAAACAACATAAATACAATTTAATAAAGCATAAGATAAAACAACATGAATATAATTTAGTAAAGCATAAGATAAAACAACATGAATACAATTTAATAAAGCATAGGTTAAAACAACATAAATACAATTTAAGAAAGCATAGGATAAAACTACATAAATACATTTTAATAAAGCATAGGATAAAACAACATAAATACAATTTAATAAAGCATAGGTTAAAACAACATAAATACAATTTAATAAAGCATAGGACAAAACAACATAAATACAATTTAATAAAGCATAGGATACAACAACATAAATACAATTTATAAAGCATAGGAAAAAACAACATAAATACAATTTAATAAAGCATAGGATAAAACAACATAAATACAATTTAATAAAGCATAGGATAAAACAACATAAATACAATTTAATAAAACATAGGCTAAAACAACATAAATACACTTTAATAAAGCATAGGATAAAACAAATTAAATACAATTTAATAAAGCATAGGATAAAACAACATAAATTCAATTTAATAAAGCATAGGATAAAACAACATAAATACAATTTAATAAAGCATAGGATAAAACAACATAAATACAATTTAATAAAGCATAGGTTAAAACAACATAAATACAATTTAATAAAGCATAGGATAAAAAAACATAAATACAATTTAATAAAGCATAGGATAAAACAACATAAATAAAATTTAATAAAGCATAGGTTAAAACAACATAAATACAATTTAATAAAGCATAGGATAAAACAACATAAATAAAATTTAATAAAGCATAGGACAAAACAACATAAATACAATTTAATTAAGCATATGTTAAAACAACATAAATACAATTTAATAAAGCATAAGATAAAACAACATGAATACAATTTAATAAAGCATAGGATAAAACAACATAAATACAATTTAATAAAGCATAGGTTAAAACAACATAAATACAATTTAATAAAGCATAGGATAAAATAACATAAATACAATTTCATAAAGCATAGGCTAAAACTACATAAATACAATTTAATAAAGCATAGGATAAAACAAATTAAATACAATTTAATAAAGCATAGGTTAAAACAACATAAATACAATTTAATAAAGCATAGGATAAAACAACATAAATACAATTTAATAAAGCATAGGATAAAACAACATAAATAAAATTTAATAAAGCATAGGTTAAAACAACATAAATACAATTTAATAAATCATCGGACAAAACAACATAAATACAATTTAATAAAGCATAGGATAAAACAACATAAATACAATTTATAAAGCATAGGATAAAACAACATAAATACAATTTAATAAAGCATAGGCTAAAACTACATAAATACAATTTAATAAAGCATAGGATAAAAAAAATAAATACAATTTAATAAAGCATAGGATAAAACAAAATAAATTCAATTTAATAAAGCATAGGATAAAACAACATAAATACAATTTAATAAAGCATAGGATAAAACAACATAAATACAATTTAATAAAGCATAAGATAAAACAACATGAATACAATTTAATAAAGCATAGGTTAAAACAACATAAATACAATGTAATAAAGCATAGGATAAAACAACATAAATACAATTTAATAAAGCATAGGTTAAAACAACATAAATACAATTTAATAAAGCATAGGATAAAATAACATAAATACAATTTCATAAAGCATAGGCTAAAACTACATAAATACAATTTAATAAAGCATAGGATAAAACAAATTAAATACAATTTAATAAAGCATAGGTTAAAACAACATAAATACAATTTAATAAAGCATAGGATAAAACAACATAAATACAATTTAATAAAGCATAGGATAAAACAACATAAATAAAATTTAATAAAGCTTAGTTTAAAACAACATAAATACAATTTAATAAAGCATAGTTTAAAACAACATAAATACAATTTAATAAAGCATTAGATAAAACAACATGAATATAATTTAGTAAAGCATAAGATAAAACAACATGAATACAATTTAATAAAGCATAGGATAAAACAACATAAATAAAATTTAATAAAGCATAGGTTAAAACAACATAAATACAATTTAATAAAGCATAGTTTAAAACAACATAAATACAATTTAATAAAGCATAGTTTAAAACAACATAAATACAATTTAATAAAGCATAGTTTAAAACAACATAAATACAATTTAATAAACCATAGGATAAAACCACAGAAATACAATTTAATAAAGCATAGGATAAAACAACATAAATACAATTTAATAAAGCATAGGACAAAACAACATAAATACAATTTAATAAAGCATAGGATAAAACAACATAAATACAATTTAATGAAACAGGATAAACAACATAAATACAATTTAATAAAGCATAGGACAAAACAACATAAATACATATTAATAAAGCATAGGATAAAACAACATAAATACAATTTAAAGAAACATAGGATAAACAACATAAATACAATTTAATAAAGCATAGGACAAAACAACATAAATACAATTTAATAAAGCATAAGATAAAACAACATGAATATAATTTAGTAAAGCATAAGATAAAACAACATGAATACAATTTAATAAAGCATAGGTTAAAACAACATAAATACAATTTAAGAAAGCATAGGATAAAACTACATAAATACAATTTAATGAAACATAGGATAAACAACATAAATACAATTTAATAAAGCATAGGATAAAACAACATAAATACAATTTAATGAAACATAGGATAAACAACATAAATACAATTTAATGAAACATAGGATAAACAACATAAATACAATTTAATAAGGCATAGGACAAAACAACATAAATACAATTTAATAAAGCGTAAGATAAAACAACATGAATATAATTTAGTAAAGCATAAGATAAAACAACATGAATACAATTTAATAAAGCATAGGTTAAAACAACATAAATACAATTTAAGAAAGCATAGGATAAAACTACATAAATACATTTTAATAAAGCATAGGATAAAACAACATAAATACAATTTAATAAAGCATAGGTTAAAACAACATAAATACAATTTAATAAAGCATAGGACAAAACAACATAAATACAATTTAATAAAGCATAGGATAAAACAACATAAATACAATTTATAAAGCATAGGAAAAAACAACATAAATACAATTTAATAAAGCATAGGATAAAACAACATAAATACAATTTAATAAAGCATAGGATAAAACAACATAAATACAATTTAATAAAACATAGGATAAAACAACATAAATACAATTTAATAAAGCATAGGTTAAAACAACATAAATACAATTTAATAAAGCATAGGATAAAAACACATAAATACAATTTAATAAAGCATAGGATAAAACAACATAAATAAAATTTAATAAAGCATAGGTTAAAACAACATAAATACAATTTAATAAAGCATAGGATAAAACAACATAAATAAAATTTAATAAAGCATAGGATAAAACAACATAAATACAATTTAATGAAACATAGGATAAACAACATAAATACAATTTAATAAAGCATAGGACAAAACAACATAAATACAATTTAATTAAGCATATGTTAAAACAACATAAATACAATTTAATAAAGCATAAGATAAAACAACATGAATACAATTTAATAAAGCATAGGATAAAACAACATAAATACAATTTAATAAAGCATAGGCTAAAACTACATAAATACAATTTAATAAAGCATAGGATAAAACAAATTAAATACAATTTAATAAAGCATAGGATAAAACAACATAAATACAATTTAATAAAGCATAGGTTAAAACAACATAAATACAATTTAATAAAGCATAGGATAAAATAACATAAATACAATTTCATAAAGCATAGGCTAAAACTACATAAATACAATTTAATAAAGCATAGGATAAAACAAATTAAATACAATTTAATAAAGCATACTTTAAAACAACATAAATACAATTTAATAAAGCATAGGATAAAACAACATAAATACAATTTAATAAAGCATAGGTTAAAACAACATAAATACAATTTAATAAAGCATAGGATAAAACTACATAAATACATTTTAATAAAGCATAGGATAAAACAACATAAATACAATTTAATAAAGCATAGGTTAAAACAACATAAATACAATTTAATAAAGCATAGGACAAAACAACATAAATACAATTTAATAAAGAATAGGATAAAACAACATAAATACAATTTATAAAGCATAGGAAAAAACAACATAAATACAATTTAATAAAGCATAGGATAAAACAACATAAATACAATTTAATAAAGCATAGGATAAAACAACATAAATACAATTTAATAAAACATAGGCTAAAACAACATAAATACACTTTAATAAAGCATAGGATAAAACAAATTAAATACAATTTAATAAAGCATAGGATAAAACAACATAAATTCAATTTAATAAAGCATAGGATAAAACAACATAAATACAATTTAATAAAGCATAGGATAAAACAACATAAATACAATTTAATAAAGCATAGGATAAAACAACATAAATACAATTTAATAAAGCATAGGTTAAAACAACATAAATACAATTTAATAAAGCATAGGACAAAACAACATAAATACAATTTAATAAAGCATAGGATAAAACAACATAAATACAATTTATAAAGCATAGGAAAAAACAACATAAATACAATTTAATAAAGCATAGGATAAAACAACATAAATACAATTTAATAAAGCATAGGATAAAACAACATAAATACAATTTAATAAAACATAGGCTAAAACAACATAAATACACTTTAATAAAGCATAGGATAAAACAAATTAAATACAATTTAATAAAGCATAGGATAAAACAACATAAATTCAATTTAATAAAGCATAGGATAAAACAACATAAATACAATTTAATAAAGCATAGGATAAAACAACATAAATACAATTTAATAAAGCATAGGTTAAAACAACATAAATACAATTTAATAAAGCATAGGATAAAAAAACATAAATACAATTTAATGAAACATAGGATAAACAACATAAATACAATTTAATAAAGCATAGGACAAAACAACATAAATATAATTTAATTAAGCATATGTTAAAACAACATAAATACAATTTAATAAAGCATAAGATAAAACAACATGAAAACAATTTAATAAAGCATAGGATAAAACAACATAAATACAATTTAATAAAGCATAGGCTAAAACTACATAAATACAATTTAATAAATCATAGGATAAAACAAATTAAATACAATTTAATAAAGCATAGGATAAAACAACATAAATACAATTTAATAAAGCATAGGTTAAAACAACATAAATACAATTTAATAAAGCATAGGATAAAATAACATAAATACAATTTCATAAAGCATAGGCTAAAACTACATAAATACAATTTAATAAAGCATAGGATAAAACAAATTAAATACAATTTAATAAAGCATACTTTAAAACAACATAAATACAATTTAATAAAGCATAGGATAAAACAACATAAATACAATTTAATAAAGCATAGGATAAAACAACATAAATAAAATTTAATAAAGCATAGGTTAAAACAACATAAATACAATTTAATAAAGCATCGGACAAAACAACATAAATACAATTTAATAAAGCATAGGATAAAACAACATAAATACAAATTATAAAGCATAGGATAAAACAACATAAATACAATTTAATAAAGCATAGGATAAAACAACATAAATACAATTTAATAAAGCATAGGCTAAAAGTACATAAATACAATTTAATAAAGCATAGGATAAAACAAATTAAATACAATTTAATAAAGCATAGGTTAAAACAACATAAATATAATTTAATAAAGCATAGGATAAAACAACATAAATACAATTTAATAAAGCATAGGATAAAACAACATAAATAAAATTTAATAAAGCATAGGTTAAAACAACATAAATACAATTTAATAAAGCATCGGACAAAACAACATAAATACAATTTAATAAAGCATAGGATAAAACAACATAAATACAATTTATAAAGCATAGGATAAAACAACATAAATACAATTTAATAAAGCATAGGATAAAACAACATAAATACAATTTAATAAAGCATAGGCTAAAACTACATAAATACAATTTAATAAAGCATAGGCTAAAACTACATAAATACAATTTAATAAAGCATAGGATAAAACAAATTAAATACAATTTAATAAAGCATAGGTTAAAACAACATAAATACAATTTAATAAAGCATAGGATAAAACAACATAAATACAATTTAATAAAGCATAGGATAAAACAACATAAATAAAATTTAATAAAGCATAGGTTAAAACAACATAAATACAATTTAATAAATCATCGGACAAAACAACATAAATACAATTTAATAAAGCATAGGATAAAACAACATAAATACAATTTATAAAGCATAGGATAAAACAACATAAATACAATTTAATAAAGCATAGGCTAAAACTACATAAATACAATTTAATAAAGCATAGGATAAAAAAAAATAAATACAATTTAATAAAGCATAGGATAAAACAAAATAAATTCAATTTAATAAAGCATAGGATAAAACAACATAAATACAATTTAATAAAGCATAGGATAAAACAACATAAATACAATTTAATAAAGCATAAGATAAAACAACATGAATATAATTTAATAAAGCATAGGTTAAAACAACATAAATACAATGTAATAAAGCATAGGATAAAACAACATAAATACAATTTAATAAAGCATAGGTTAAAACAACATAAATACAATTTAATAAAGCATAGGATAAAATAACATAAATACAATTTCATAAAGCATTGGCTAAAACTACATAAATACAATTTAATAAAGCATAGGATAAAACAAATTAAATACAATTTAATAAAGCATAGGTTAAAACAACATAAATACAATTTAATAAAGCATAGGATAAAACAACATAAATACAATTTAATAAAGCATAGGATAAAACAACATAAATAAAATTTAATAAAGCTTAGTTTAAAACAACATAAATACAATTTAATAAAGCATAGTTTAAAACAACATAAATACAATTTAATAAAGCATTAGATAAAACAACATGAATATAATTTAGTAAAGCATAAGATAAAACAACATGAATACAATTTAATAAAGCATAGGATAATACAACATAAATAAAATTTAATAAAGCATAGGTTAAAACAACATAAATACAATTTAATAAAGCATAGTTTAAAACAACATAAATACAATTTAATAAAGCATAGTTTAAAACAACATAAATACAATTTAATAAAGCATAGTTTAAAACAACATAAATACAATTTAATAAACCATAGGATAAAACCACAGAAATACAATTTAATAAAGCATAGGATAAAACAACATAAATACAATTTAATAAAGCATAGGACAAAACAACATAAATACAATTTAATAAAGCATAGGATAAAACAACATAAATACAATTTAATGAAACAGGATAAACAACATAAATACAATTTAATAAAGCATAGGACAAAACAACATAAATACAATTTAATAAAGCATAGGATAAAACAACATAAATACAATTTAAAGAAACATAGGATAAACAACATAAATACAATTTAATAAAGCATAGGACAAAACAACATAAATACAATTTAATAAAGCATAAGATAAAACAACATGAATATAATTTAGTAAAGCATAAGATAAAACAACATGAATACAATTTAATAAAGCATAGGTTAAAACAACATAAATACAATTTAAGAAAGCATAGGATAAAACTACATAAATACAATTTAATGAAACATAGGATAAACAACATAAATACAATTTAATAAAGCATAGGATAAAACAACATAAATACAATTTAATGAAACATAGGATAAACAACATAAATACAATTTAATGAAACATAGGATAAACAACATAAATACAATTTAATAAAGCATAGGACAAAACAACATAAATACAATTTAATAAAGCATAAGATAAAACAACATGAATATAATTTAGTAAAGCATAAGATAAAACAACATGAATACAATTTAATAAAGCATAGGTTAAAACAACATAAATACAATTTAAGAAAGCATAGGAAAAAACTACATAAATACATTTTAATAAAGCATAGGATAAAACAACATAAATACAATTTAATAAAGCATAGGTTAAAACAACATAAATACAATTTAATAAAGCATAGGACAAAACAACATAAATACAATTTAATAAAGCATAGGATACAACAACATAAATACAATTTATAAAGCATAGGAAAAAACAACATAAATACAATTTAATAAAGCATAGGATAAAACAACATAAATACAATTTAATAAAGCATAGGATAAAACAACATAAATACAATTTAATAAAACATAGGCTAAAACAACATAAATACACTTTAATAAAGCATAGGATAAAACAAATTAAATACAATTTAATAAAGCATAGGATAAAACAACATAAATTCAATTTAATAAAGCATAGGATAAAACAACATAAATACAATTTAATAAAGCATAGGATAAAACAACATAAATACAATTTAATAAAGCATAGGTTAAAACAACATAAATACAATTTAATAAAGCATAGGATAAAAAAACATAAATACAATTTAATAAAGCATAGGATAAAACAACATAAATAAAATTTAATAAAGCATAGGTTAAAACAACATAAATACAATTTAATAAAGCATAGGATAAAACAACATAAATAAAATTTAATAAAGCATAGGACAAAACAACATAAATACAATTTAATTAAGCATATGTTAAAACAACATAAATACAATTTAATAAAGCATAAGATAAAACAACATGAATACAATTTAATAAAGCATAGGATAAAACAACATAAATACAATTTAATAAAGCATAGGTTAAAACAACATAAATACAATTTAATAAAGCATAGGATAAAATAACATAAATACAATTTCATAAAGCATAGGCTAAAACTACATAAATACAATTTAATAAAGCATAGGATAAAACAAATTAAATACAATTTAATAAAGCATAGGTTAAAACAACATAAATACAATTTAATAAAGCATAGGATAAAACAACATAAATACAATTTAATAAAGCATAGGATAAAACAACATAAATAAAATTTAATAAAGCATAGGTTAAAACAACATAAATACAATTTAATAAATCATCGGACAAAACAACATAAATACAATTTAATAAAGCATAGGATAAAACAACATAAATACAATTTATAAAGCATAGGATAAAACAACATAAATACAATTTAATAAAGCATAGGCTAAAACTACATAAATACAATTTAATAAAGCATAGGATAAAAAAAATAAATACAATTTAATAAAGCATAGGATAAAACAAAATAAATTCAATTTAATAAAGCATAGGATAAAACAACATAAATACAATTTAATAAAGCATAGGATAAAACAACATAAATACAATTTAATAAAGCATAAGATAAAACAACATGAATACAATTTAATAAAGCATAGGATAAAACAACATAAATACAATGTAATAAAGCATAGGATAAAACAACATAAATACAATTTAATAAAGCATAGGTTAAAACAACATAAATACAATTTAATAAAGCATAGGATAAAATAACATAAATACAATTTCATAAAGCATAGGCTAAAACTACATAAATACAATTTAATAAAGCATAGGATAAAACAAATTAAATACAATTTAATAAAGCATAGGTTAAAACAACATAAACACAATTTAATAAAGCATAGGATAAAACAACATAAATACAATTTAATAAAGCATAGGATAAAACAACATAAATAAAATTTAATAAAGCTTAGTTTAAAACAACATAAATACAATTTAATAAAGCATAGTTAAAAACAACATAAATACAATTTAATAAAGCATTAGATAAAACAACATGAATATAATTTAGTAAAGCATAAGATAAAACAACATGAATACAATTTAATAAAGCATAGGATAAAACAACATAAATAAAATTTAATAAAGCATAGGTTAAAACAACATAAATACAATTTAATAAAGCATAGTTTAAAACAACATAAATACAATTTAATAAAGCATAGTTTAAAACAACATAAATACAATTTAATAAAGCATAGTTTAAAACAACATAAATACAATTTAATAAACCATAGGATAAAACCACAGAAATACAATTTAATAAAGCATAGGATAAAACAACATAAATACAATTTAATAAAGCATAGGACAAAACAACATAAATACAATTTAATAAAGCATAGGATAAAACAACATAAATACAATTTAATGAAACAGGATAAACAACATAAATACAATTTAATAAAGCATAGGACAAAACAACATAAATACATATTAATAAAGCATAGGATAAAACAACATAAATACAATTTAAAGAAACATAGGATAAACAACATAAATACAATTTAATAAAGCATAGGACAAAACAACATAAATACAATTTAATAAAGCATAAGATAAAACAACATGAATATAATTTAGTAAAGCATAAGATAAAACAACATGAATACAATTTAATAAAGCATAGGTTAAAACAACATAAATACAATTTAAGAAAGCATAGGATAAAACTACATAAATACAATTTAATGAAACATAGGATAAACAACATAAATACAATTTAATAAAGCATAGGATAAAACAACATAAATACAATTTAATGAAACATAGGATAAACAACATAAATACAATTTAATGAAACATAGGATAAACAACATAAATACAATTTAATAAAGCATAGGACAAAACAACATAAATACAATTTAATAAAGCATAAGATAAAACAACATGAATATAATTTAGTAAAGCATAAGATAAAACAACATGAATACAATTTAATAAAGCATAGGTTAAAACAACATAAATACAATTTAAGAAAGCATAGGATAAAACTACATAAATACATTTTAATAAAGCATAGGATAAAACAACATAAATACAATTTAATAAAGCATAGGTTAAAACAACATAAATACAATTTAATAAAGCATAGGACAAAACAACATAAATACAATTTAATAAAGCATAGGATAAAACAACATAAATACAATTTATAAAGCATAGGAAAAAACAACATAAATACAATTTAATAAAGCATAGGATAAAACAACATAAATACAATTTAATAAAGCATAGGATAAAACAACATAAATACAATTTAATAAAACATAGGATAAAACAACATAAATACAATTTAATAAAGCATAGGTTAAAACAACATAAATACAATTTAATAAAGCATAGGATAAAAACACATAAATACAATTTAATAAAGCATAGGATAAAACAACATAAATAAAATTTAATAAAGCATAGGTTAAAACAACATAAATACAATTTAATAAAGCATAGGATAAAACAACATAAATAAAATTTAATAAAGCATAGGATAAAACAACATAAATACAATTTAATGAAACATAGGATAAACAACATAAATACAATTTAATAAAGCATAGGACAAAACAACATAAATACAATTTAATTAAGCATATGTTAAAACAACATAAATACAATTTAATAAAGCATAAGATAAAACAACATGAATACAATTTAATAAAGCATAGGATAAAACAACATAAATACAATTTAATAAAGCATAGGCTAAAACTACATAAATACAATTTAATAAAGCATAGGATAAAACAAATTAAATACAATTTAATAAAGCATAGGATAAAACAACATAAATACAATTTAATAAAGCATAGGTTAAAACAACATAAATACAATTTAATAAAGCATAGGATAAAATAACATAAATACAATTTCATAAAGCATAGGCTAAAACTACATAAATACAATTTAATAAAGCATAGGATAAAACAAATTAAATACAATTTAATAAAGCATACTTTAAAACAACATAAATACAATTTAATAAAGCATAGGATAAAACAACATAAATACAATTTAATAAAGCATAGGTTAAAACAACATAAATACAATTTAAGAAAGCATAGGATAAAACTACATAAATACATTTTAATAAAGCATAGGATAAAACAACATAAATACAATTTAATAAAGCATAGGTTAAAACAACATAAATACAATTTAATAAAGCATAGGACAAAACAACATAAATACAATTTAATAAAGAATAGGATAAAACAACATAAATACAATTTATAAAGCATAGGAAAAAACAACATAAATACAATTTAATAAAGCATAGGATAAAACAACATAAATACAATTTAATAAAGCATAGGATAAAACAACATAAATACAATTTAATAAAACATAGGCTAAAACAACATAAATACACTTTAATAAAGCATAGGATAAAACAAATTAAATACAATTTAATAAAGCATAGGATAAAACAACATAAATTCAATTTAATAAAGCATAGGATAAAACAACATAAATACAATTTAATAAAGCATAGGATAAAACAACATAAATACAATTTAATAAAGCATAGGTTAAAACAACATAAATACAATTTAATAAAGCATAGGATAAAAAAACATAAATACAATTTAATGAAACATAGGATAAACAACATAAATACAATTTAATAAAGCATAGGACAAAACAACATAAATATAATTTAATTAAGCATAGGTTAAAACAACATAAATACAATTTAATAAAGCATAGGATAAAATAACATAAATACAATTTCATAAAGCATAGGCTAAAACTACATAAATACAATTTAATAAAGCATAGGATAAAACAAATTAAATACAATTTAATAAAGCATACTTTAAAACAACATAAATACAATTTAATAAAGCATAGGATAAAACAACATAAATACAATTTAATAAAGCATAGGATAAAACAACATAAATAAAATTTAATAAAGCATAGGTTAAAACAACATAAATACAATTTAATAAAGCATCGGACAAAACAACATAAATACAATTTAATAAAGCATAGGATAAAACAACATAAATACAAATTATAAAGCACAGGATAAAACAACATAAATACAATTTAATAAAGCATAGGATAAAACAACATAAATACAATTTAATAAAGCATAGGCTAAAAGTACATAAATACAATTTAATAAAGCATAGGATAAAACAAATTAAATACAATTTAATAAAGCATAGGTTAAAACAACATAAATATAATTTAATAAAGCATAGGATAAAACAACATGAATACAATTTAATAAAGCATAGGATAAAACAACATAAATAAAATTTAATAAAGCATAGGTTAAAACAACATAAATACAATTTAATAAAGCATCGGACAAAACAACATAAATACAATTTAATAAAGCATAGGATAAAACAACATAAATACAATTTATAAAGCATAGGATAAAACAACATAAATACAATTTAATAAAGCATAGGATAAAACAACATAAATACAATTTAATAAAGCATAGGCTAAAACTACATAAATACAATTTAATAAAGCATAGGCTAAAACTACATAAATACAATTTAATAAAGCATAGGATAAAACAAATTAAATACAATTTAATAAAGCATAGGTTAAAACAACATAAATACAATTTAATAAAGCATAGGACAAAACAACATAAATACAATTTAATAAAGCATAGGATAAAACAACATAAATAAAATTTAATAAAGCTTAGTTTAAAACAACATAAATACAATTTAATAAAGAATAGTTTAAAACAACATAAATACAATTTAATAAAGCATTAGATAAAACAACATGAATATAATTTAGTAAAGCATCAGATAAAACAACATGAATACAATTTAATAAAGCATAGGATAAAACAACATAAATAAAATTTAATAAAGCATAGGTTAAAACAACATAAATACAATTTAATAAAGCATAGTTTAAAACAACATAAATACAATTTAATAAAGCATAGTTTAAAACAACATAAATACAATTTAATAAAGCATAGTTTAAAACAACATAAATACAATTTAATAAACCATAGGATAAAACCACAGAAATACAATTTAATAAAGCATAGGATAAAACAACATAAATACAATTTAATAAAGCATAGGACAAAACAACATAAATACAATTTAATAAAGCATAGGATAAAACAACATAAATACAATTTAATGAAACATAGGATAAACAACATAAATACAATTTAATAAAGCATAGGACAAAACAACATAAATACAATTTAATAAAGCATAGGATAAAACAACATAAATACAATTTAATGAAACATAGGATAAACAACATAAATACAATTTAATAAAGCATAGGACAAAACAACATAAATACAATTTAATAAAGCATAAGATAAAACAACATGAATATAATTTAGTAAAGCATAAGATAAAACAACATGAATACAATTTAATAAAGCATAGGTTAAAACAACATAAATACAATTTAAGAAAGCATAGGATAAAACTGCATAAATACAATTTAATGAAACATAGGATAAACAACATAAATACAATTTAATAAAGCATAGGATAAAACAACATAAATACAATTTAATGAAACATAGGATAAACAACATAAATACAATTTAATGAAACATAGGATAAACAACATAAATACAATTTAATAAAGCATAGGACAAAACAACATAAATACAATTTAATAAAGCATAAGATAAAACAACATGAATATAATTTAGTAAAGCATAAGATAAAACAACATGAATACAATTTAATAAAGCATAGGTTAAAACAACATAAATACAATTTAAGAAAGCATAGGATAAAACTACATAAATACATTTTAATAAAGCATAGGATAAAACAACATAAATACAATTTAATAAAGCATAGGTTAAAACAACATAAATACAATTTAATAAAGCATAGGACAAAACAACATAAATACAATTTAATAAAGCATAGGATAAAACAACATAAATACAATTTATAAAGCATAGGAAAAAACAACATAAATACAATTTAATAAAGCATAGGATAAAACAACATAAATACAATTTAATAAAGCATAGGATAAAACAACATAAATACAATTTAATAAAACATAGGCTAAAACAACATCAATACACTTTAATAAAGCATAGGATAAAACAAATTAAATACAATTTAATAAAGCATAGGATAAAACAACATAAATTCAATTTAATAAAGCATAGGATAAAACAACATAAATACAATTTAATAAAGCATAGGATAAAACAACATAAATACAATTTAATAAAGCATAGGTTAAAACAACATAAATACAATTTAATAAAGCATAGGATAAAACAACATAAATACAATTTAATAAAGCATAGGATAAAACAACATAAATACAATTTAATAAAGCATAGGTTAAAACAACATAAATACAATTTAATAAAGCATAGGATAAAAAAACATAAATACAATTTAATAAAGCATAGGATAAAACAACATAAATAAAATTTAATAAAGCATAGGTTAAAACAACATAAATACAATTTAATAAAGCATAGGATAGAACAACATAAATAAAATTTAATAAAGCATAGGATAAAACAACATAAATACAATTTAATGAAACATAGGATAAACAACATAAATACAATTTAATAAAGCATAGGACAAAACAACATAAATACAATTTAATTAAGCATATGTTAAAACAACATAAATACAATTTAATAAAGCATAAGATAAAACAACATGAATACAATTTAATAAAGCATAGGATAAAACAACATAAATACAATTTAATAAAGCATAGGCTAAAACTACATAAATACAATTTAATAAAGCATAGGATAAAACAAATTAAATACAATTTAATAAAGCATAGGATAAAACAACATAAATACAATTTAATAAAGCATAGGTTAAAACAACATAAATACAATTTAATAAAGCATAGGATAAAATAAAATAAATACAATTTCATAAAGCATAGGCTAAAACTACATAAATACAATTTAATAAAGCATAGGATAAAACAAATTAAATACAATTTAATAAAGCATACTTTAAAACAACATAAATACAATTTAATAAAGCATAGGATAAAACAACATAAATACAATTTAATAAAGCATAGGTTAAAACAACATAAATACAATTTAAGAAAGCATAGGATAAAACTACATAAATACATTTTAATAAAGCATAGGATAAAACAACATAAATACAATTTAATAAAGCATAGGTTAAAACAACATAAATACAATTTAATAAAGCATAGGACAAAACAACATAAATACAATTTAATAAAGCATAGGATAAAACAACATAAATACAATTTATAAAGCATAGGAAAAAACAACATAAATACAATTTAATAAAGCATAGGATAAAACAAATTAAATACAATTTAATAAAGCATACTTTAAAACAACATAAATACAATTTAATAAAGCATAGGATAAAACAAATTAAATACAATTTAATAAAGCATAGGATAAAACAACATAAATTCAATTTAATAAAGCATAGGATAAAACAACATAAATACAATTTAATAAAGCATAGGATAAAACAACATAAATACAATTTAATAAAGCATAGGTTAAAACAACATAAATACAATTTAATAAAGCATAGGATAAAAAAACATAAATACAATTTAATAAAGCATAGGATAAAACAACATAAATAAAATTTAATAAAGCATAGGTTAAAACAACATAAATACAATTTAATAAAGCATAGGATAAAACAACATAAATAAAATTTAATAAAGCATAGGATAAAACAACATAAATACAATTTAATGAAACATAGGATAAACAACATAAATACAATTTAATAAAGCATAGGACAAAACAACATAAATACAATTTAATTAAGCACATGTTAAAACAACATAAATACAATTTAATAAAGCATAAGATAAAACAACATGAATACAATTTAATAAAGCATAGGATAAAACAACATAAATACAATTTAATAAAGCATAGGCTAAAACTACATAAATACAATTTAATAAAGCATAGGATAAAACAAATTAAATACAATTTAATAAAGCATAGGATAAAACAACATAAATACAATTTAATAAAGCATAGGTTAAAACAACATAAATACAATTTAATAAAGCATAGGATAAAATAACATAAATACAATTCCATAAAGCATAGGCTAAAACTACATAAATACAATTTAATAAAGCATAGGATAAAACAAATTAAATACAATTTAATAAAGCATACTTTAAAACAACATAAATACAATTTAATAAAGCATAGGATAAAACAACATAAATACAATTTAATAAAGCATAGGATAAAACAACATAAATAAAATTTAATAAAGCATAGGTTAAAACAACATAAATACAATTTAATAAAGCATCGGACAAAACAACATAAATACAATTTAATAAAGCATAGGATAAAACAACATAAATACAATTTAATAAAGCATAGGATAAAACAACATAAATACAATTTATAAAGCATAGGATAAAACAACATAAATACAATTTAATAAAGCATAGGATAAAACAACATAAATACAATTTAATAAAGCATAGGCTAAAAGTACATAAATACAATTTAATAAAGCATAGGATAAAACAAATTAAATACAATTTAAAAAAGCATAGGTTAAAACAACATAAATATAATTTAATAAAGCATAGGATAAAACAACATAAATACAATTTAATAAAGCATAGGATAAAACAACATAAATAAAATTTAATAAAGCATAGGTTAAAACAACATAAATACAATTTAATAAAGCATCGGACAAAACAACATAAATACAATTTAATAAAGCATAGGATAAAACAACATAAATACAATTTATAAAGCATAGGATAAAACAACATAAATACAATTTAATAAAGCATAGGATAAAACAACATAAATACAATTTAATAAAGCATAGGATAAAACAACATAAATACTTTTTAATAAAGCATAGGATAAAACCACATAAATACAATTTAATAAAGCATAGGATAAAACAACATAAATAAAATTTAATAAAGCATAGGTTAAAACAACATAAATACAATATAATAAAGCGTAGGACAAAACAACATAAATACAATGTAATAAAGCATAGTTTAAAACAACATAAATACAATTTAATAAAGCATAGGATAAAACCACAGAAATACAATTTAATAAAGCATAGGATAAAACAACATAAATACAATTTAATAAAGCATAGGACAAAACAACATAAATACAATTTAATAAAGCATTGGACAAAACAACATAAATACAATTTAATAAAGCATAAGATAAAACAACATGAATATAATTTAGTAAAGCATAAGATAAAACAACATGAATACAATTTAATAAAGCATAGGTTAAAACAACATAAATACAATTTAAGAAAGCATAGGATAAAACTACATAAATACATTTTAATAAAGCATAGGATAAAACAACATAAATGCAATTTAATAAAGCATAGGTTAAAACAACATAAATACAATTTAATAAAGCATAGGATAAAACAACATAAATACAATTTAATAAAGCATAGGATAAAACAACATAAATACTTTTTAATAAAGCATAGGATAAAACCACATAAATACAATTTAATAAAGCATAGGATAAAACAACATAAATAAAATTTAATAAAGCATAGGTTAAAACAACATAAATACAATATAATAAAGCGTAGGACAAAACAACATAAATACAATGTAATAAAGCATAGTTTAAAACAACATAAATACAATTTAATAAAGCATAGGATAAAACCACAGAAATACAATTTAATAAAGCATAGGATAAAACAACATAAATACAATTTAATAAAGCATAGGACAAAACAACATAAATACAATTTAATAAAGCATAGGATAAACAACATAAATACAATTTAATGAAACATAGGATAAACAACGTAAATACAATTTAATAAAGCATAGGACAAAACTACATAAATACAATTTAATAAAGCATATGTTAAAACAACATAAATACAATTTAATAAAGCATAAGATAAAACAACATGAATATAATTTAGTAAACATAAGATAAAACAACATGAATACAATTTAATAAAGCATAGGTTAAAACAACATAAATACAATTTAAGAAAGCATAGGATAAAACTACATAAATACATTTTAATAAAGCATAGGATAAAACAACATAAATACAATTTAATAAAGCATAGGATAAAACAACATAAATAAAATTTAATAAAGCATAGGATAAAACCACATAAATACAATTTAATAAAGCATAGGATAAAACAACATAAATAAAATTTAATAAAGCATAGGTTAAAACAACATAAATACAATTTAATAAATCATAGGATAAAACAACATAAATACTTTTTAATAAAGCATAGGATAAAACCACATAAATACAATTTAATAAAGCACACGATAAAACAACATAAATACAATTTAATAAAGCATAGGATAAAACAACATAAATACAATTTAATTAAGCATAGGATAAAACAACATAAATACAATTTAATAAAGCATATGTTAAAACAACATAAATACAATTAAATAAAGCATAGGATAAAACAACATAAATACAATTTAATAAAGCATAGGCTAAAACAACATAAATACAATTTTATAAAGCATAGGATAAAACAACATAAATAAAATTTAATAAAGCATAGGATAAAACAACATAAATAAAATTTAATAAAGCATAGGATAAAACAACGTAAATACAATTTAATAAAGCATAGGATAAAACAACATGAATACAATTTAATAAAGCATAGGATAAAACAACATAAATACAGTTTAATAAAGCATAGGATAAAACAACATAAATACAATTTAATAAAGCATAGGTTAAAACAACATAAATACAATTTAATAAAGCATAGGTTAAAACAACATAAATGCAATTTAATAAAGCATAGGATAAAACAACATAAATACAATTTAATAAAGCATAGGCTAAAACAGCATAAATACACTTTAATAAAGCATAGGATAAAACAAATTAAATACAATTTAATAAAGCATAGGATAAAACAACATGAATTCAATTTAATAAAGCATAGGATAAAACAACATAAATACAATTTAATAAAGCATAGGATAAAACAGCATAAATACAATTTAATAAAGCATAGGATAAAACAACATAAATACAATTTAATAAAGCATAGGCTAAAACAGCATAAATACACTTTAATAAAGCATAGGATAAAACAAATTAAATACAATTTAATAAAGCATAGGATAAAACAACATGAATTCAATTTAATAAAGCATAGGATAAAACAACATAAATACAATTTAATAAAGCATAGGTTAAAACAACATAAATACAATTTAATAAAGCATAGGATAAAACAACATAAATACAATTTAATAAAGCATAGGATAAAACAACATAAATACAATGTAATAAAGCATAGTTTAAAACAACATAAATACAATTTAATAAAGCATAGGATAAAACCACAGAAATACAATTTAATAAAGCATAGGATAAAACAGCATAAATACAATTTAATAAAGCATAGGACAAAACAACATAAATACAATTTAATAAAGCATAGGACAAAACAACATAAATACAATTTAATAAAGCATAGGACAAAACAACATAAATACAATTTAATAAAGCATAAGATAAAACAACATGAATATAATTTAGTAAAGCATAAGATAAAACAACATGAATACAATTTAATAAAGCATAGTTTAAAACAGCATAAATACACTTTAATAAAGCATAGGATAAAACAACATAAATACAATTTAATAAAGCATAAGATAAAACAACATGAATACAATTTAATAAAGCATAGGATAAAACAACATAAATACAATTTAATTAAGCATAGGATAAAACAACATAAATACAATTTAATAAAGCATACGTTAAAACAACATAAATACAATTAAATAAAGCATAGGATAAAACAACATAAATACAATTTAATAAAGCATAGGATAAAACAACATAAATACAATTTAATAAAGCATATAATAAAACAACATAAATACAATTTAATAAAGCATAGGCTAAAACAACATAAATACACTTTAATAAAGCATAGGATAAAACAAATTAAATACAATTTAATAAAGCATAGGATAAAACAACAAAAATTCAATTTAATAAAGCATAGGATAAAACAACATAAATACAATTTAATAAAGCATAGGATAAAACAACATAAATACAATTTAATAAAGCATAAGATAAAACAACATGAATACAATTTAATAAAGCATAGGATAAAACAACATAAATACTTTTTAATAAAGCATAGGATAAAACCACATAAATACAATTTAATAAAGCATAGGATAAAACAACGTAAATACAATTTAATAAAGCATAGGATAAAACAACATGAATAAAATTTAATAAAGCATAGGATAAAACAACATAAATACAATTTAATAAAGCATAGGATAAAACAACATAAATAAAATTTAATAAAGCATAGGTTAAAACAACATAAATACAATTTAATAAAGCATAGGTTAAAACAACATAAATGCAATTTAATAAAGCATAGGATAAAACAAAATAAATACAATTTAATAAAGCATAGGATAAAACAACATAAATACAATTTAATAAAGCATAGGATAAAACAACATAAATACAATTTAATAAAGCATAGGATAAAACAGCATAAATACAATTTAATAAAGCATAGGATAAAACAACATAAATACAATTTAATAAAGCATAGGCTAAAACAGCATAAATACACTTTAATAAAGCATAGGATAAAACAAATTAAATACAATTTAATAAAGCATAGGATAAAACAACATGAATTCAATTTAATAAAGCATACGTTAAAACAACATAAATACAATTAAATAAAGCATAGGATAAAACAACATAAATACAATTTAATAAAGCATAGGATAAAACAACATAAATACAATTTAATAAAGCATATAATAAAACAACATAAATACAATTTAATAAAGCATAGGCTAAAACAACATAAATACACTTTAATAAAGCATAGGATAAAACAAATTAAATACAATTTAATAAAGCATAGGATAAAACAACATAAATTCAATTTAATAAAGCATAGGATAAAACAACATAAATACAATTTAATAAAGCATAGGCTAAAACAGCATAAATACACTTTAATAAAGCATAGGATAAAACAAATTAAATACAATTTAATAAAGCATAGGATAAAACAACATGAATTCAATTTAATAAAGCATAGGATAAAACAACATAAATACAATTTAATAAAGCATAGGTTAAAACAACATAAATACAATTTAATAAAGCATAGGATAAAACAACATAAATACAATTTAATAAAGCATAGGATAAAACAACATAAATACAATGTAATAAAGCATAGTTTAAAACAACATAAATACAATTTAATAAAGCATAGGATAAAACCACAGAAATACTATTTAATAAAGCATAGGATAAAACAACATAAATACAATTTAATAAAGCATAGGACAAAACAACATAAATACAATTTAATAAAGCATAGGACAAAACAACATAAATACAATTTAATAAAGCATAAGATAAAACAACATGAATATAATTTAGTAAAGCATAAGATAAAACAACATGAATACAATTTAATAAAGCATAGTTTAAAACAGCATAAATACACTTTAATAAAGCATAGGATAAAACAACATAAATACAATTTAATAAAGCATAAGATAAAACAACATGAATACAATTTAATAAAGCATAGGTTAAAACAACATAAATACAATTTAATAAAGCATAGGATAAAACAACATGAATACAATTTAATAAAGCATAGGTTAAAACAACATAAATACAATTTAATAAAGCATAGGATAAAACAACATAAATACAATTTAATAAAGCATAGTTTAAAACAACATAAATACAATTTAATAAAGCATAGGATAAAACAACATAAATACAATTTAATAAAGCATAGGATAAAACAACATAAATAAAATTTAATAAAGCATAGGTTAAAACAACATAAATACAATTTAATAAAGCATAGGTTAAAACAACATAAATACAAGTTAATAAAGAGTAGGACAAAACAACATAAATACAATTTAATAAAGCATAGTTTAAAACAACATAAATACAATTTAATAAAGCATAGGATAAAACCACAGAAATACAATTTAATAAAGCATAGGATAAAACAACATAAATACAATTTAATAAAGCATAGGACAAAACAACATAAATACAATTTAATAAAGCATAGGATAAACAACATAAATACAATTTAATGAAACATAGGATAAACAACGTAAATACAATTTAATAAAGCATAGGACAAAACTACATAAATACAATTTAATAAAGCATATGTTAAAACAACATAAATACAATTTAATAAAGCATAAGATAAAACAACATGAATATAATTTAGTAAACATAAGATAAAACAACATGAATACAATTTAATAAGGCATAGGTTAAAACAACATAAATACAATTTAAGAAAGCATAGGATAAAACTACATAAATACATTTTAATAAAGCATAGGATAAAACAACATAAATACAATTTAATAAAGCATAGGATAAAACAACATAAATAAAATTTAATAAAGCATAGGTTAAAACAACATAAATACAATTTAATAAAGCATAGGATAAAACAACATAAATACAATTTAATAAAGCATAGGATAAAACAACATAAATACAATGTAATAAAGCATAGTTTAAAACAACATAAATACAATTTAATAAAGCATAGGATAAAACCACAGAAATACAATTTAATAAAGCATAGGATAAAACAACATAAATACAATTTAATAAAGCATAGGACAAAACAACATAAATACAATTTAATAAAGCATAGGACAAACAACATAAATACAATTTAATAAAGCATAAGATAAAACAACATGAATATAATTTAGTAAAGCATAGGATAAAACAACATAAATATAATTTAATTAAGCATAGGATAAAACAACATAAATACAATTTAATAAAGCATACGTTAAAACAACATAAATACAATTAAATAAAGCATAGCATAAAACAACATAAATACAATTTAATAAAGCATAGGATAAAACAACATAAATACAATTTAATAAAGAATATAATAAAACAACATAAATACAATTTAATAAAGCATAGGCTAAAACAACATAAATACACTTTAATAAAGCATAGGATAAAACAAATTAAATACAATTTAATAAAGCATAGGATAAAACAACATAAATTCAATTTAATAAAGCATAGGATAAAACAACATAAATACAATTTAATAAAGCATAGGATAAAACAACATAAATACAATTTAATAAAGCATAAGATAAAACAACATGAATACAATTTAATAAAGCATAGGATAAAACAACATAAATACTTTTTAATAAAGCATAGGATAAAACCACATAAATACAATTTAATAAAGCATAGGATAAAACAACATAAATAAAATTTAATAAAGCATAGGTTAAAACAACATAAATACAATTTAATAAAGCATAAGATAAAACAACATGAATACAATTTAATAAAGCATAGGATAAAACAACATAAATACTTTTTAATAAAGCATAGGATAAAACCACATAAATACAATTTAATAAAGCATAGGATAAAACAACATAAATAAAATTTAATAAAGCATAGGTTAAAACAACATAAATACAATTTAATAAAGCATAGGATAAAACAACATAAATACTTTTTAATAAAGCATAGGATAAAACCACATAAATACAATTTAATAAAGCACACGATAAAACAACATAAATACAATTTAATAAAGCATAGGATAAAACAACATAAATACAATTTAATAAAGCATAGGATAAAACAACATAAATACAATTTAATTAAGCATAGGATAAAACAACATAAATACAATTTAATAAAGCATACGTTAAAACAACATAAATACAATTAAATAAAGCATAGGATAAAACAACATAAATACAATTTAATAAAGCATAGGTTAAAACAACGTAAATACAATTTAATAAAGCATAGGATAAAACAACAGGAATACAATTTAATAAAGCATAGGATAAAACAACATAAATACAATTTAATAAAGCATAGGATAAAACAACATAAATACAATTTAATAAAGCATAGGTTAAAACAACATAAATACAATTTAATAAAGCATAGGTTAAAACAACATAAATGCAATTTAATAAAGCATAGGATAAAACAAAATAAATACAATTTAATAAAGCATAGGATAAAACAACATAAATACAATTTAATAAAGCATAGGATAAAACAACATAAATACAGTTTAATAAAGCATAGGATAAAACCACATAAATACAATTTAATAAAGCATAGGATAAAACAACATAAATACAATTTAATAAAGCATAGGATAAAACAGCATAAATACAATTTAATAAAGCATAGGATAAAACAACATAAATACAATTTAATAAAGCATAGGCTAAAACAGCATAAATACACTTTAATAAAGCATAGGATAAAACAAATTAAATACAATTTAATAAAGCATAGGATAAAACAACATGAATTCAATTTAATAAAGCATAGGATAAAACAACATAAATACAATTTAATAAAGCATAGGTTAAAACAACATAAATACAATTTAATAAAGCATAGGATAAAACAACATAAATACAATTTAATAAAGCATAGGATAAAACAACATAAATACAATGTAATAAAGCATAGTTTAAAACAACATAAATACAATTTAATAAAGCATAGGATAAAACCACAGAAATACAATTTAATAAAGCATAGGATAAAACAACATAAATACAATTTAATAAAGCATAGGACAAAACAACATAAATACAATTTAATAAAGCATAGGACAAAACAACATAAATGCAATTTAATAAAGCATAAGATAAAACAACATGAATATAATTTAGTAAAGCATAAGATAAAACAACATGAATACAATTTAATAAAGCATAGTTTAAAACAGCATAAATACACTTTAATAAATCATAGGATAAAACAACATAAATACAATTTAATAAAGCATAAGATAAAACAACATGAATACAATTTAATAAAGCATAGGTTAAAACAACATAAATACAATTTAATAAAGCATAGGATAAAACAACATGAATACAATTTAATAAAGCATAGGTTAAAACAACATAAATACAATTTAATAAAGCATAGGATAAAACAACATAAATACAATTTAATAAAGCATAGGTTAAAACAACATAAATACAATTTAATAAAGCATAGGATAAAACAACATAAATACAATTTAATAAAGCATAGGATAAAACAACATAAATAAAATTTAATAAAGCATAGGTTAAAACAACATAAATACAATTTAATAAAGCATAGGTTAAAACAACATAAATACAATTTAATAAAGAGTAGGACAAAACAACATAAATACAATTTAATAAAGCATAGTTTAAAACAACATAAATACAATTTAATAAAGCATAGGATAAAACCACAGAAATACAATTTAATAAAGCATAGGATAAAACAACATAAATACAATTTAATAAAGCATAGGACAAAACAACATAAATACAATTTAATAAAGCATAGGATAAACAACATAAATACAATTTAATGAAACATAGGATAAACAACGTAAATACAATTTAATAAAGCATAGGACAAAACTACATAAATACAATTTAATAAAGCATATGTTAAAACAACATAAATACAATTTAATAAAGCATAAGATAAAACAACATGAATATAATTTAGTAAACATAAGATAAAACAACATGAATACAATTTAATAAAGCATAGGTTAAAACAACATAAATACAATTTAAGAAAGCATAGGATAAAACTACATAAATACATTTTAATAAAGCATAGGATAAAACAACATAAATACAATTTAATAAAGCATAGGATAAAACAACATAAATAAAATTTAATAAAGCATAGGTTAAAACAACATAAATACAATTTAATAAAGCATAGGATAAAACAACATAAATACAATTTAATAAAGCATAGGATAAAACAACATAAATACTTTTTAATAAAGCATAGGATAAAACCACATAAATACAATTTAATAAAGCATAGGATAAAACAACATAAATAAAATTTAATAAAGCATAGGTTAAAACAACATAAATACAATATAATAAAGCGTAGGACAAAACAACATAAATACAATGTAATAAAGCATAGTTTAAAACAACATAAATACAATTTAATAAAGCATAGGATAAAACCACAGAAATACAATTTAATAAAGCATAGGATAAAACAACATAAATACAATTTAATAAAGCATAGGACAAAACAACATAAATACAATTTAATAAAGCATTGGACAAAACAACATAAATACAATTTAATAAAGCATAAGATAAAACAACATGAATATAATTTAGTAAAGCATAAGATAAAACAACATGAATACAATTTAATAAAGCATAGGTTAAAACAACATAAATACAATTTAAGAAAGCATAGGATAAAACTACATAAATACATTTTAATAAAGCATAGGATAAAACAACATAAATGCAATTTAATAAAGCATAGGTTAAAACAACATAAATACAATTTAATAAAGCATAGGATAAAACAACATAAATACAATTTAATAAAGCATAGGATAAAACAACATAAATACTTTTTAATAAAGCATAGGATAAAACCACATAAATACAATTTAATAAAGCATAGGATAAAACAACATAAATAAAATTTAATAAAGCATAGGTTAAAACAACATAAATACAATATAATAAAGCGTAGGACAAAACAACATAAATACAATGTAATAAAGCATAGTTTAAAACAACATAAATACAATTTAATAAAGCATAGGATAAAACCACAGAAATACAATTTAATAAAGCATAGGATAAAACAACATAAATACAATTTAATAAAGCATAGGACAAAACAACATAAATACAATTTAATAAAGCATAGGATAAACAACATAAATACAATTTAATGAAACATAGGATAAACAACGTAAATACAATTTAATAAAGCATAGGACAAAACTACATAAATACAATTTAATAAAGCATATGTTAAAACAACATAAATACAATTTAATAAAGCATAAGATAAAACAACATGAATATAATTTAGTAAACATAAGATAAAACAACATGAATACAATTTAATAAAGCATAGGTTAAAACAACATAAATACAATTTAAGAAAGCATAGGATAAAACTACATAAATACATTTTAATAAAGCATAGGATAAAACAACATAAATACAATTTAATAAAGCATAGGATAAAACAACATAAATAAAATTTAATAAAGCATAGGTTAAAACAACATAAATACAATTTAATAAAGCATAGGATAAAACAACATAAATACAATTTAATAAAGCATAGGATAAAACAACATAAATACTTTTTAATAAAGCATAGGATAAAACCACATAAATACAATTTAATAAAGCATAGGATAAAACAACATAAATAAAATTTAATAAAGCATAGGTTAAAACAACATAAATACAATATAATAAAGCGTAGGACAAAACAACATAAATACAATGTAATAAAGCATAGTTTAAAACAACATAAATACAATTTATTAAAGCATAGGATAAAACCACAGAAATACAATTTAATAAAGCATAGGACAAAACAACATAAATACAATTTAATAAAGCATAAGATAAAACAACATGAATATAATTTAGTAAAGCATAAGATAAAACAACATGAATACAATTTAATAAAGCATAGGTTAAAACAACATAAATACAATTTAAGAAAGCATAGGATAAAACTACATAAATACATTTTAATAAAGCATAGGATAAAACAACATAAATGCAATTTAATAAAGCATAGGTTAAAACAACATAAATACAATTTAATAAAGCATAGGATAAAACAACATAAATACAATTTAATAAAGCATAGGATAAAACAACATAAATACTTTTTAATAAAGCATAGGATAAAACCACATAAATACAATTTAATAAAGCATAGGATAAAACAACATAAATAAAATTTAATAAAGCATAGGTTAAAACAACATAAATACAATATAATAAAGCGTAGGACAAAACAACATAAATACAATGTAATAAAGCATAGTTTAAAACAACATAAATACAATTTAATAAAGCATAGGATAAAATCACAGAAATACAATTTAATAAAGCATAGGATAAAACAACATAAATACAATTTAATAAAGCATAGGACAAAACAACATAAATACAATTTAATAAAGCATAGGACAAAACAACATAAATACAATTTAATAAAGCATAAGATAAAACAACATGAATATAATTTAGTAAAGCATAAGATAAAACAACATGAATACAATTTAATAAAGCATAGGTTAAAACAACATAAATACAATTTAATAAAGCATTGGACAAAACAACATAAATACAATTTAATAAAGCATAGGATAAAACAACATAAATACAATTTATAAAGCATAGGATAAAACAATATAAATACTATTTAATAAAGCATAGGATAAAACAACATGAATACAATTTAATAAAGCATAGGATAAAATAACATAAATACAATTTAATAAAGCATAGGCTAAAACTACATAAATACAATTTAATAAAGCATAGGATAAAACAAATTAAATACAATTAAATGAAACATAGGATAAACAACGTAAATACAATTTAATAAAGCATAGGACAAAACTACATAAATACAATTTAATAAAGCATATGTTAAAACAACATAAATACAATTTAATAAAGCATAAGATAAAACAACATGAATATAATTTAGTAAACATAAGATAAAACAACATGAATACAATTTAATAAAGCATAGGTTAAAACAACATAAATACAATTTAAGAAAGCATAGGATAAAACTACATAAATACATTTTAATAAAGCATAGGATAAAACAACATAAATACAATTTAATAAAGCATAGGATAAAACAACATAAATAAAATTTAATAAAGCATAGGTTAAAACAACATAAATACAATTTAATAAAGCATAGGATAAAACAACATAAATACAATTTAATAAAGCATAGGATAAAACAACATAAATACTTTTTAATAAAGCATAGGATAAAACCACATAAATACAATTTAATAAAGCATAGGATAAAACAACATAAATAAAATTTAATAAAGCATAGGTTAAAACAACATAAATACAATATAATAAAGCGTAGGACAAAACAACATAAATACAATGTAATAAAGCATAGTTTAAAACAACATAAATACAATTTAATAAAGCATAGGATAAAACCACAGAAATACAATTTAATAAAGCATAGGATAAAACAACATAAATACAATTTAATAAAGCATAGGACAAAACAACATAAATACAATTTAATAAAGCATAGGACAAAACAACATAAATACAATTTAATAAAGCATAAGATAAAACAACATGAATATAATTTAGTAAAGCATAAGATAAAACAACATGAATACAATTTAATAAAGCATAGGTTAAAACAACATAAATACAATTTAAGAAAGCATAGGATAAAACTACATAAATACATTTTAATAAAGCATAGGATAAAACAACATAAATGCAATTTAATAAAGCATAGGTTAAAACAACATAAATACAATTTAATAAAGCATCGGACAAAACAACATAAATACAATTTAATAAAGCATAGGATAAAACAACATAAATACAATTTATAAAGCATAGGATAAAACAACAAAAATACAATTTAATAAAGCATAGGATAAAACAACATGAATACAATTTAATAAAGCATAGGATAAAATAACATAAATACAATTTAATAAAGCATAGGCTAAAACTACATAAATACAATTTAATAAAGCATAGGATAAAACAAATTAAATACAATTTAATAAAGCATAGGTTAAAACAACATAAATACAATTTAATAAAGCATAGGATAAAACAACATAAATACAATTTAATAAAGCATAGGATAAAACAACATAAATAAAATTTAATAAAGCATAGGTTAAAACAACATAAATACAATTTAATAAAGCATCGGACAAAACAACATAAATACAATTTAATAAAGCATAAGATAAAACAACATAAATACAATTTATAAAGCATAGGATAAAACAACATAAATACAATTTAATAAAGCATAGGATAAAACAACATAAATACAATTTAATAAAGCATAGGATAAAACAACATAAATACAATTTAATAAAGCATAGGCTATAACTACATAAATACAATTTAATAAAGCATAGGATAAAACAACATAAATACAATTTAATAAAGCATAGGTTAAAACAACATAAATACAATTTAATAAAGCATAGGTTAAAACAACATAAATACAATTTAATAAAGCATAGGATAAAACAACATAAATACAATTTAATAAAGCATAGGATAAAACAACATAAATAAAATTTAATAAAGCATAGGATAAAACAACATGAATACAATTTAATAAAGCATAGGATAAAACAACATAAATACAATTTAATAAAGCATAGGATAAAACAACATAAATACAATTTAATAAAGCATAGGATAAAACAACATAAATACAATTTAATAAAGCATAGGATAAAACAACATAAATAAAATTTAATAAAGCATAGGTTAAAACAACATAAATACAATTTAATAAAGCATAGGACAAAACAACATAAATACAATTTAATAAAGCATAGTTTAAAACAACATGAATACAATTTAATAAAGCATAGGATAAAACCACAGAAATAAAATTTAATAAAGCATAGGATAAAACAACATAAATACAATTTAATAAAGCATAGGACAAAACAACATAAATACAATTTATTAAAGCATAGTTTAAAACAACATAAATACAATTTAATAAAGCATAGGATAAAACAACATAAATACAATTTAATAAAGCATATGACAAAACAACATAAATACAATTTAATAAAGCATAGGTTAAAACAACATAAATACAATTTAATGAAACATAGGATAAACAACGTAAATACAATTTAATAAAGCATAGGACAAAACAACATAAATACAATTTAATAAAGCATAGGATAAAACAACATAAATACAATTTAATGAAACAGGATAAACAACATAAATACAATTTAATAAAGCATAGGACAAAACAACATAAATACAATTTAATAAAGCATAGGTTAAAACAACATAAATACAATTTAAAAAAGCATAGGATAAAACTACATAAATACATTTTAATAAAGCATAGGATAAAACAACATAAATGCAATTTAATAAAGCATAGGTTAAAACAACATAAATACAATTTAAGAAAGCATAGGATAAAACTACATAAATACATTTTAATAAAGCATAGGATAAAACAACATAAATACAATTTAATAAAGCATAGGATAAAACAACATAAATAAAATTTAATAAAGCATAGGTTAAAACAACATAAATACAATTTAATAAAGCATAGGATAAAACAACATAAATACAATTTAATAAAGCATAGGATAAAACAACATAAATACTTTTTAATAAAGCATAGGATAAAACCACATAAATACAATTTAATAAAGCATAGGATAAAACAACATAAATAAAATTTAATAAAGCATAGGTTAAAACAACATAAATACAATATAATAAAGCGTAGGACAAAACAACATAAATACAATGTAATAAAGCATAGTTTAAAACAACATAAATACAATTTAATAAAGCATAGGATAAAACCACAGAAATACAATTTAATAAAGCATAGGATAAAACAACATAAATACAATTTAATAAAGCATAGGACAAAACAACATAAATACAATTTAATAAAGCATAGGACAAAACAACATAAATACAATTTAATAAAGCATAAGATAAAACAACATGAATATAATTTAGTAAAGCATAAGATAAAACAACATGAATACAATTTAATAAAGCATAGGTTAAAACAACATAAATACAATTTAAGAAAGCATAGGATAAAACTACATAAATACATTTTAATAAAGCATAGGATAAAACAACATAAATGCAATTTAATAAAGCATAGGTTAAAACAACATAAATACAATTTAATAAAGCATCGGACAAAACAACATAAATACAATTTAATAAAGCATAGGATAAAACAACATAAATACAATTTATAAAGCATAGGATAAAACAACAAAAATACAATTTAATAAAGCATAGGATAAAACAACATGAATACAATTTAATAAAGCATAGGATAAAATAACATAAATACAATTTAATAAAGCATAGGCTAAAACTACATAAATACAATTTAATAAAGCATAGGATAAAACAAATTAAATACAATTTAATAAAGCATAGGTTAAAACAACATAAATACAATTTAATAAAGCATAGTATAAAACAACATAAATACAATTTAATAAAGCATAGGATAAAACAACATAAATAAAATTTAATAAAGCATAGGTTAAAACAACATAAATACAATTTAATAAAGCATCGGAAAAAACAACATAAATACAATTTAATAAAGCATAGGATAAAACAACATAAATACAATTTATAAAGCATAGGATAAAACAACATAAACACAATTTAATAAAGCATAGGATAAAACAACATAAATACAATTTAATAAAGCATAGGATAAAACAACATAAATACAATTTAATAAAGCATAGGCTATAACTACATAAATACAATTTAATAAAGCATAGGATAAAACAACATAAATACAATTTAATAAAGCATAGGTTAAAACAACATAAATACAATTTAATAAAGCATAGGTTAAAACAACATAAATACAATTTAATAAAGCATAGGATAAAACAACATAAATACAATTTAATAAAGCATAGGATAAAACAAAATAAATAAAATTTAATAAAGCATAGGATAAAACAACATGAATACAATTTAATAAAGCATAGGATAAAACAACATAAATACAATTTAATAAAGCATAGGATAAAACAACATAAATACAATTTAATAAAGCATAGGATAAAACAACATAAATACAATTTAATAAAGCATAGGATAAAACAACATAAATAAAATTTAATAAAGCATAGGTTAAAACAACATAAATACAATTTAATAAATCATAGGACAAAACAACATAAATACAATTTAATAAAGCATAGTTTAAAACAACATGAATACAATTTAATAAAGCATAGGATAAAACCACAGAAATAAAATTTAATAAAGCATAGGATAAAACAACATAAATACAATTTAATAAAGCATAGGACAAAACAACATAAATACAATTTATTAAAGCATAGGATAAAACAACATAAATACAATTTAATGAAACATAGGATAAACAACATAAATACAATTTAATAAAGCATAGGACAAAACATCATAAATACAATTTAATAAAGCATATGTTAAAACAACATAAATACAATTTAATAAAGCATAGTTTAAAACAACATAAATACAATTTAATAAAGCATAGTTTAAAACAACATAAATACAATTTAATAAAGCATAGTTTAAAACAACATAAATACAATTTAATAAAGCATAGGATAAAACAACATAAATACAATTTAATAAAGCATATGACAAAACAACATAAATACAATTTAATAAAGCATAGGTTAAAACAACATAAATACAATTTAATAAAGCATAGGACAAAACAACATAAATGCAATTTAATAACGCATAGGATAAAACAACATAAATACAATTTAATGAAACAGGATAAACAACGTAAATACAATTTAATAAAGCATAGGACAAAACAACATAAATACAATTTAATAAAGCATAGGATAAAACAACATATATACAATTTAATGAAACATGATAAACAACATAAATACAATTTAATAAAGCATAGGACAAAACAACATAAATACAATTTAATAAAGCATAGGTTAAAACAACATAAATACAATTTAAGAAAGCATAGGATAAAACTACATAAATACATTTTAATAAAGCATAGGATAAAACAACATAAATGCAATTTAATAAAGCATAGGTTAAAACAACATAAATACAATTTAATAAAGCATAGGACAAAACAACATAAATACAATATAATAAAGCATAGGATAAAACAACATAAATACAATTTAATAAAGCATAGGATAAAACAACATGAATACAATTTAATAAAGCATAGGATAAAATAACATTAATACAATTTAATAAAGCATAGGCTAAAACTACATAAATACAATTTAATAAAGCATAGGATAAAACAAATTAAATACAATTTAATAAAGCATAGGTTAAAACAACATAAATACAATTTAATAAAGCATAGGATAAAACAACATAAATACAATTTAATAAAGCATAGGATAAAACAACATAAATAAAATTTAATAAAGCATAGGATAAAGCAACATAAATACAATTTAATAAAGCATCGGACAAAACAACATAAATACAATTTAAAAAAGCATAGGCTAAAACTACATAAATACAATTTAATAAAGCATAGGATAAAACAACATAAATACAATTTAATAAAGCATAGGTTAAAACAACATAAATACAATTTAATAAAGCATAGGATAAAACAACATAAATACAAATTAATAAAGCATAGGATAAAACAACATAAATAAAATTTAATAAAGCATAGGTTAAAACAACATAAATACAATATAATAAAGCGTAGGACAAAACAACATAAATACAATGTAATAAAGCATAGTTTAAAACAACATAAATACAATTTAATAAAGCATAGGATAAAACCACAGAAATACAATTTAATAAAGCATAGGATAAAACAACATAAATACAATTTAATAAAGCATAGGACAAAACAACATAAATACAATTTAATAAAGCATAGGACAAAACAACATAAATACCATTTAATAAAGCATAAGATAAAACAACATGAATATAATTTAGTAAAGCATAAGATAAAACAACATGAATACAATTTAATAAAGCATAGGTTAAAACAACATAAATACAATTTAAGAAAGCATAGGATAAAACTACATAAATACATTTTAATAAAGCATAGGATAAAACAACATAAATGCAATTTAATAAAGCATAGGTTAAAACAACATAAATACAATTTAATAAAGCATCGGACAAAACAACATAAATACAATTTAATAAAGCATAGGATAAAACAACATAAATACAATTTAATAAAGCATAGTTTAAAACAACATAAATACAATTTAATAAAGCATAGGATAAAACAACATAAATACAATTTAATAAAGCATAGGATAAAACAACATAAATAAAATTTAATAAAGCATAGGTTAAAACAACATAAATACAATTTAATAAAGCATAGGTTAAAACAACATAAATACAAGTTAATAAAGAGTAGGACAAAACAACATAAATACAATTTAATAAAGCATAGTTTAAAACAACATAAATACAATTTAATAAAGCATAGGATAAAACCACAGAAATACAATTTAATAAAGCATAGGATAAAACAACATAAATACAATTTAATAAAGCATAGGACAAAACAACATAAATACAATTTAATAAAGCATAGGATAAACAACATAAATACAATTTAATGAAACATAGGATAAACAACGTAAATACAATTTAATAAAGCATAGGACAAAACTACATAAATACAATTTAATAAAGCATATGTTAAAACAACATAAATACAATTTAATAAAGCATAAGATAAAACAACATGAATATAATTTAGTAAACATAAGATAAAACAACATGAATACAATTTAATAAAGCATAGGTTAAAACAACATAAATACAATTTAAGAAAGCATAGGATAAAACTACATAAATACATTTTAATAAAGCATAGGATAAAACAACATAAATACAATTTAATAAAGCATAGGATAAAACAACATAAATAAAATTTAATAAAGCATAGTTTAAAACAACATAAATACAATTTAATAAAGCATAGGATAAAACCACAGAAATACAATTTAATAAAGCATAGGATAAAACAACATAAATACAATTTAATAAAGCATAGGACAAAACAACAAAAATACAATTTAATAAAGCATAGGACAAACAACATAAATACAATTTAATAAAGCATAAGATAAAACAACATGAATATAATTTAGTAAAGCATAAGATAAAACAACATGAATACAATTTAATAAAGTATAGTTTAAAACAGCATAAATACACTTTAATAATGCATAGGATAAAACAACATAAATACAATTTAATAAAGCATAAGATAAAACAACATGAATACAATTTAATAAAGCATAGGATAAAACAACATAAATATAATTTAATTAAGCATAGGATAAAACAACATAAATACAATTTAATAAAGCATACGTTAAAACAACATAAATACAATTAAATAAAGCATAGGATAAAACAACATAAATACAATTTAATAAAGCATAGGATAAAACAACATAAATACAATTTAATAAAGAATATAATAAAACAACATAAATACAATTTAATAAAGCATAGGCTAAAACAACATAAATACACTTTAATAAAGCATAGGATAAAACAAATTAAATACAATTTAATAAAGCATAGGATAAAACAACATAAATTCAATTTAATAAAGCATAGGATAAAACAACATAAATACAATTTAATAAAACATAGGATAAAACAACATAAATACAATTTAATAAAGCATAAGATAAAACAACATGAATACAATTTAAAAAAGCATAGGATAAAGCAACATAAATACTTTTTAATAAAGCATAGGATAAAACCACATAAATACAATTTAATAAAGCATAGGATAAAACAACATAAATAAAATTTAATAAAGCATAGGTTAAAACAACATAAATACAATTTAATAAAGCATAAGATAAAACAACATGAATACAATTTAATAAAGCATAGGATAAAACAACATAAATACTTTTTAATAAAGCATAGGATAAAACCACATAAATACAATTTAATAAAGCATAGGATAAAACAACATAAATAAAATTTAATAAAGCATAGGTTAAAACAACATAAATACAATTTAATAAAGCATAGGATAAAACAACATAAATACTTTTTAATAAAGCATAGGATAAAACCACATAAATACAATTTAATAAAGCACACGATAAAACAACATAAATACAATTTAATAAAGCATAGGATAAAACAACATAAATACAATTTAATAAAGCATAGGATAAAACAACATAAATACAATTTAATTAAGCATAGGATAAAACAACATAAATACAATTTAATAAAGCATACGTTAAAACAACATAAATACAATTAAATAAAGCATAGGATAAAACAACATAAATACAATTTAATAAAGCATAGGTTAAAACAACATAAATACAATTTTATAAAGCATAGGATAAAACAACATAAATAAAATTTAATAAAGCATAGGATAAAACAACATAAATAAAATTTAATAAAGCATAGGATAAAACAACGTAAATACAATTTAATAAAGCATAGGATAAAACAACAGGAATACAATTTAATAAAGCATAGGATAAAACAACATAAATACAATTTAATAAAGCATAGGTTAAAACAACATAAATACAATTTAATAAAGCATAGGTTAAAACAACATAAATGCAATTTAATAAAGCATAGGATAAAACAAAATAAATACAATTTAATAAAGCATAGGATAAAACAACATAAATACAATTTAATAAAGCATAGGATAAAACAACATAAATACAGTTTAATAAAGCATAGGATAAAACCACATAAATACAATTTAATAAAGCATAGGATAAAACAACATAAATACAATTTAATAAAGCATAGGATAAAACAGCATAAATACAATTTAATAAAGCATAGGATAAAACAACATAAATACAATTTAATAAAGCATAGGCTAAAACAGCATAAATACACTTTAATAAAGCATAGGATAAAACAAATTAAATACAATTTAATAAAGCATAGGATAAAACAACATGAATTCAATTTAATAAAGCATAGGATAAAACAACATAAATACAATTTAATAAAGCATAGGTTAAAACAACATAAATACAATTTAATAAAGCATAGGATAAAACAACATAAATACAATTTAATAAAGCATAGGATAAAACAACATAAATACAATGTAATAAAGCATAGTTTAAAACAACATAAATACAATTTAATAAAGCATAGGATAAAACCACAGAAATACAATTTAATAAAGCATAGGATAAAACAACATAAATACAATTTAATAAAGCATAGTACAAAACAACATAAATACAATTTAATAAAGCATAGGACAAAACAACATAAATGCAATTTAATAAAGCATAAGATAAAACAACATGAATATAATTTAGTAAAGCATAAGATAAAACAACATGAATACAATTTAATAAAGCATAGTTTAAAACAGCATAAATACACTTTAATAAATCATAGGATAAAACAACATAAATACAATTTAATAAAGCATAAGATAAAACAACATGAATACAATTTAATAAAGCATAGGTTAAAACAACATAAATACAATTTAATAAAGCATAGGATAAAACAACATGAATACAATTTAATAAAGCATAGGTTAAAACAACATAAATACAATTTAATAAAGCATAGGATAAAACAACATAAATACAATTTAATAAAGCATAGGTTAAAACAACATAAATACAATTGAATAAAGCATAGGATAAAACAACATAAATACAATTTAATAAAGCATAGGATAAAACAACATAAATAAAATTTAATAAAGCATAGGTTAAAACAACATAAATACAATTTAATAAAGCATAGGTTAAAACAACATAAATACAATTTAATAAAGAGTAGGACAAAACAACATAAATACAATTTAATAAAGCATAGTTTAAAACAACATAAATACAATTTAATAAAGCATAGGATAAAACCACAGAAATGCAATTTAATAAAGCATAGGATAAAACAACATAAATACAATTTAATAAAGCATAGGACAAAACAACATAAATACAATTTAATAAAGCATAGGATAAAACAACATAAATAAAATTTAATAAAGCATAGGTTAAAACAACATAAATACAATTTAATAAAGCATAGGATAAAACAACATAAATACAATTTAATAAAGCATAGGATAAAACAACATAAATACTTTTTAATAAAGCATAGGATAAAACCACATAAATACAATTTAATAAAGCATAGGATAAAACAACATAAATAAAATTTAATAAAGCATAGGTTAAAACAACATAAATACAATATAATAAAGCGTAGGACAAAACAACATAAATACAATGTAATAAAGCATAGTTTAAAACAACATAAATACAATTTATTAAAGCATAGGATAAAACCACAGAAATACAATTTAATAAAGCATAGGACAAAACAACATAAATACAATTTAATAAAGCATAAGATAAAACAACATGAATATAATTTAGTAAAGCATAAGATAAAACAACATGAATACAATTTAATAAAGCATAGGTTAAAACAACATAAATACAATTTAAGAAAGCATAGGATAAAACTACATAAATACATTTTAATAAAGCATAGGATAAAACAACATAAATGCAATTTAATAAAGCATAGGTTAAAACAACATAAATACAATTTAATAAAGCATAGGATAAAACAACATAAATACAATTTAATAAAGCATAGGATAAAACAACATAAATACTTTTTAATAAAGCATAGGATAAAACCACATAAATACAATTTAATAAAGCATAGGATAAAACAACATAAATAAAATTTAATAAAGCATAGGTTAAAACAACATAAATACAATATAATAAAGCGTAGGACAAAACAACATAAATACAATGTAATAAAGCATAGTTTAAAACAACATAAATACAATTTAATAAAGCATCGGACAAAACAACATAAATACAATTTAATAAAGCATAGGATAAAACAACATAAATACAATTTATAAAGCATAGGATAAAACAATATAAATACTATTTAATAAAGCATAGGATAAAACAACATGAATACAATTTAATAAAGCATAGGATAAATTAACATAAATACAATTTAATAAAGCATAGGCTAAAACTACATAAATACAATTTAATAAAGCATAGGATAAAACAAATTAAATACAATTAAATGAAACATAGGATAAACAACGTAAATACAATTTAATAAAGCATAGGACAAAACTACATAAATACAATTTAATAAAGCATATGTTAAAACAACATAAATACAATTTAATAAAGCATAAGATAAAACAACATGAATATAATTTAGTAAACATAAGATAAAACAACATGAATACAATTTAATAAAGCATAGGTTAAAACAACATAAATACAATTTAAGAAAGCATAGGATAAAACTACATAAATACATTTTAATAAAGCATAGGATAAAACAACATAAATACAATTTAATAAAGCATAGGATAAAACAACATAAATAAAATTTAATAAAGCATAGGTTAAAACAACATAAATACAATTTAATAAAGCATAGGATAAAACAACATAAATACAATTTAATAAAGCATAGGATAAAACAACATAAATACTTTTTAATAAAGCATAGGATAAAACCACATAAATACAATTTAATAAAGCATAGGATAAAACAACATAAATAAAATTTAATAAAGCATAGGTTAAAACAACATAAATACAATATAATAAAGCGTAGGACAAAACAACATAAATACAATGTAATAAAGCATAGTTTAAAACAACATAAATACAATTTAATAAAGCATAGGATAAAACTACATAAATACATTTTAATAAAGCATAGGATAAAACAACATAAATGCAATTTAATAAAGCATAGGTTAAAACAACATAAATACAATTTAATAAAGCATCGGACAAAACAACATAAATACAATTTAATAAAGCATAGGATAAAACAACATAAATACAATTTATAAAGCATAGGATAAAACAACAAAAATACAATTTAATAAAGCATAGGATAAAACAACATGAATACAATTTAATAAAGCATAGGATAAAATAACATAAATACAATTTAATAAAGCATAGGCTAAAACTACAAAAATACAATTTAATAAAGCATAGGATAAAACAAATTAAATACAATTTAATAAAGCATAGGTTAAAACAACATAAATACAATTTAATAAAGCATAGGATAAAACAACATAAATACAATTTAATAAAGCATAGGATAAAACAACATAAATAAAATTTAATAAAGCATAGGTTAAAACAACATAAATACAATTTAATAAAGCATCGGACAAAACAACATAAATACAATTTAATAAAGCATAAGATAAAACAACATAAATACAATTTATAAAGCATAGGATAAAACAACATAAATACAATTTAATAAAGCATAGGATAAAACAACATAAATACAATTTAATAAAGCATAGGATAAAACAACATAAATACAATTTAATAAAGCATAGGCTATAACTACATAAATACAATTTAATAAAGCATAGGATAAAACAACATAAATACAATTTAATAAAGCATAGGTTAAAACAACATAAATACAATTTAATAAAGCATAGGTTAAAACAACATAAATACAATTTAATAAAGCATAGGACAAAACAACATAAATACAATTTAATAAAGCATAGTTTAAAACAACATGAATACAATTTAATAAAGCATAGGATAAAACCACAGAAATAAAATTTAATAAAGCATAGGATAAAACAACATAAATACAATTTAATAAAGCATAGGACAAAACAACATAAATACAATTTATTAAAGCATAGGATAAAAAAACATAAATACAATTTAATGAAACATAGGATAAACAACATAAATACAATTTAATAAAGCATAGGACAAAACATCATAAATACAATTTAATAAAGCATATGTTAAAACAACATAAATACAATTTAATAAAGCATAGTTTAAAACAACATAAATACAATTTAATAAAGCATAGTTTAAAACAACATAAATACAATTTAATAAAGCATAGGATAAAACCACAGAAATACAATTTAATAAAGCATAGGATAAAACAACATAAATACAATTTAATAAAGCATAGGACAAAACAACATAAATACAATTTAATAAAGCATAGGACAAAACAACATAAATACAATTTAATAAAGCATAAGATAAAACAACATGAATATAATTTAGTAAAGCATAAGATAAAACAACATGAATACAATTTAATAAAGCATAGGTTAAAACAACATAAATACAATTTAAGAAAGCATAGGATAAAACTACATAAATACATTTTAATAAAGCATAGGATAAAACAACATAAATGCAATTTAATAAAGCATAGGTTAAAACAACATAAATACAATTTAATAAAGCATCGGACAAAACAACATAAATACAATTTAATAAAGCATAGGATAAAACAACATAAATACAATTTAATAAAGCATAGTTTAAAACAACATAAATACAATTTAATAAAGCATAGGATAAAACAACATAAATACAATTTAATAAAGCATAGGATAAAACAACATAAATAAAATTTAATAAAGCATAGGTTAAAACAACATAAATACAATTTAATAAAGCATAGGTTAAAACAACATAAATACAAGTTAATAAAGAGTAGGACAAAACAACATAAATACAATTTAATAAAGCATAGTTTAAAACAACATAAATACAATTTAATAAAGCATAGGATAAAACCACAGAAATACAATTTAATAAAGCATAGGATAAAACAACATAAATACAATTTAATAAAGCATAGGACAAAACAACATAAATACAATTTAATAAAGCATAGGAGAAACAACATAAATACAATTTAATGAAACATAGGATAAACAACGTAAATACAATTTAATAAAGCATAGGACAAAACTACATAAATACAATTTAATAAAGCATATGTTAAAACAACATAAATACAATTTAATAAAGCATAAGATAAAACAACATGAATATAATTTAGTAAACATAAGATAAAACAACATGAATACAATTTAATAAAGCATAGGTTAAAACAACATAAATACAATTTAAGAAAGCATAGGATAAAACTACATAAATACATTTTAATAAAGCATAGGATAAAACAACATAAATACAATTTAATAAAGCATAGGATAAAACAACATAAATAAAATTTAATAAAGCATAGTTTAAAACAACATAAATACAATTTAATAAAGCATAGGATAAAACCACAGAAATACAATTTAATAAAGCATAGGATAAAACAACATAAATACAATTTAATAAAGCATAGGACAAAACAACAAAAATACAATTTAATAAAGCATAGGACAAACAACATAAATACAATTTAATAAAGCATAAGATAAAACAACATGAATATAATTTAGTAAAGCATAAGATAAAACAACATGAATACAATTTAATAAAGTATAGTTTAAAACAGCATAAATACACTTTAATAATGCATAGGATAAAACAACATAAATACAATTTAATAAAGCATAAGATAAAACAACATGAATACAATTTAATAAAGCATAGGATAAAACAACATAAATATAATTTAATTAAGCATAGGATAAAACAACATAAATACAATTTAATAAAGCATACGTTAAAACAACATAAATACAATTAAATAAAGCATAGGATAAAACAACATAAATACAATTTAATAAAGCATAGGATAAAACAACATAAATACAATTTAATAAAGAATATAATAAAACAACATAAATACAATTTAATAAAGCATAGGCTAAAACAACATAAATACACTTTAATAAAGCATAGGATAAAACAAATTAAATACAATTTAATAAAGCATAGGATAAAACAACATAAATTCAATTTAATAAAGCATAGGATAAAACAACATAAATACAATTTAATAAAGCATAGGATAAAACAACATAAATACAATTTAATAAAGCATAAGATAAAACAACATGAATACAATTTAAAAAAGCATAGGATAAAGCAACATAAATACTTTTTAATAAAGCATAGGATAAAACCACATAAATACAATTTAATAAAGCATAGGATAAAACAACATAAATAAAATTTAATAAAGCATAGGTTAAAACAACATAAATACAATTTAATAAAGCATAAGATAAAACAACATGAATACAATTTAATAAAGCATAGGATAAAACAACATAAATACTTTTTAATAAAGCATAGGATAAAACCACATAAATACAATTTAATAAAGCATAGGATAAAACAACATAAATAAAATTTAATAAAGCATAGGTTAAAACAACATAAATACAATTTAATAAAGCATAGGATAAAACAACATAAATACTTTTTAATAAAGCATAGGATAAAACCACATAAATACAATTTAATAAAGCACACGATAAAACAACATAAATACAATTTAATAAAGCATAGGATAAAACAACATAAATACAATTTAATAAAGCATAGGATAAAACAACATAAATACAATTTAATTAAGCATAGGATAAAACAACATAAATACAATTTAATAAAGCATACGTTAAAACAACATAAATACAATTAAATAAAGCATAGGATAAAACAACATAAATACAATTTAATAAAGCATAGGTTAAAACAACATAAATACAATTTTATAAAGCATAGGATAAAACAACATAAATAAAATTTAATAAAGCATAGGATAAAACAACATAAATAAAATTTAATAAAGCATAGGATAAAACAACGTAAATACAATTTAATAAAGCATAGGATAAAACAACAGGAATACAATTTAATAAAGCATAGGATAAAACAACATAAATACAATTTAATAAAGCATAGGTTAAAACAACATAAATACAATTTAATAAAGCATAGGTTAAAACAACATAAATGCAATTTAATAAAGCATAGGATAAAACAAAATAAATACAATTTAATAAAGCATAGGATAAAACAACATAAATACAATTTAATAAAGCATAGGATAAAACAACATAAATACAGTTTAATAAAGCATAGGATAAAACCACATAAATACAATTTAATAAAGCATAGGATAAAACAACATAAATACAATTTAATAAAGCATAGGATAAAACAGCATAAATACAATTTAATAAAGCATAGGATAAAACAACATAAATACAATTTAATAAAGCATAGGCTAAAACAGCATAAATACACTTTAATAAAGCATAGGATAAAACAAATTAAATACAATTTAATAAAGCATAGGATAAAACAACATGAATTCAATTTAATAAAGCATAGGATAAAACAACATAAATACAATTTAATAAAGCATAGGTTAAAACAACATAAATACAATTTAATAAAGCATAGGATAAAACAACATAAATACAATTTAATAAAGCATAGGATAAAACAACATAAATACAATGTAATAAAGCATAGTTTAAAACAACATAAATACAATTTAATAAAGCATAGGATAAAACCACAGAAATACAATTTAATAAAGCATAGGATAAAACAACATAAATACAATTTAATAAAGCATAGGACAAAACAACATAAATACAATTTAATAAAGCATAGGACAAAACAACATAAATGCAATTTAATAAAGCATAAGATAAAACAACATGAATATAATTTAGTAAAGCATAAGATAAAACAACATGAATACAATTTAATAAAGCATAGTTTAAAACAGCATAAATACACTTTAATAAATCATAGGATAAAACAACATAAATACAATTTAATAAAGCATAAGATAAAACAACATGAATACAATTTAATAAAGCATAGGTTAAAACAACATAAATACAATTTAATAAAGCATAGGATAAAACAACATGAATACAATTTAATAAAGCATAGGTTAAAACAACATAAATACAATTTAATAAAGCATAGGATAAAACAACATAAATACAATTTAATAAAGCATAGGTTAAAACAACATAAATACAATTTAATAAAGCATAGGATAAAACAACATAAATACAATTTAATAAAGCATAGGATAAAACAACATAAATAAAATTTAATAAAGCATAGGTTAAAACAACATAAATACAATTTAATAAAGCATAGGTTAAAACAACATAAATACAATTTAATAAAGAGTAGGACAAAACAACATAAATACAATTTAATAAAGCATAGTTTAAAACAACATAAATACAATTTAATAAAGCATAGGATAAAACCACAGAAATGCAATTTAATAAAGCATAGGATAAAACAACATAAATACAATTTAATAAAGCATAGGACAAAACAACATAAATACAATTTAATAAAGCATAGGATAAACAACATAAATACAATTTAATGAAACATAGGATAAACAACGTAAATACAATTTAATAAAGCATAGGACAAAACTACATAAATACAATTTAATAAAGCATATGTTAAAACAACATAAATACAATTTAATAAAGCATAAGATAAAACAACATGAATATAATTTAGTAAACATAAGATAAAACAACATGAATACAATTTAATAAAGCATAGGTTAAAACAACATAAATACAATTTAAGAAAGCATAGGATAAAACTACATAAATACATTTTAATAAAGCATAGGATAAAACAACATAAATACAATTTAATAAAGCATAGGATAAAACAACATAAATAAAATTTAATAAAGCATAGGTTAAAACAACATAAATACAATTTAATAAAGCATAGGATAAAACAACATAAATACAATTTAATAAAGCATAGGATAAAACAACATAAATACTTTTTAATAAAGCATAGGATAAAACCACATAAATACAATTTAATAAAGCATAGGATAAAACAACATAAATAAAATTTAATAAAGCATAGGTTAAAACAACATAAATACAATATAATAAAGCGTAGGACAAAACAACATAAATACAATGTAATAAAGCATAGTTTAAAACAACATAAATACAATTTATTAAAGCATAGGATAAAACCACAGAAATACAATTTAATAAAGCATAGGACAAAACAACATAAATACAATTTAATAAAGCATAAGATAAAACAACATGAATATAATTTAGTAAAGCATAAGATAAAACAACATGAATACAATTTAATAAAGCATAGGTTAAAACAACATAAATACAATTTAAGAAAGCATAGGATAAAACTACATAAATACATTTTAATAAAGCATAGGATAAAACAACATAAATGCAATTTAATAAAGCATAGGTTAAAACAACATAAATACAATTTAATAAAGCATAGGATAAAACAACATAAATACAATTTAATAAAGCATAGGATAAAACAACATAAATACTTTTTAATAAAGCATAGGATAAAACCACATAAATACAATTTAATAAAGCATAGGATAAAACAACATAAATAAAATTTAATAAAGCATAGGTTAAAACAACATAAATACAATCTAATAAAGCGTAGGACAAAACAACATAAATACAATGTAATAAAGCATAGTTTAAAACAACATAAATACAATTTAATAAAGCATCGGACAAAACAACATAAATACAATTTAATAAAGCATAGGATAAAACAACATAAATACAATTTATAAAGCATAGGATAAAACAATATAAATACTATTTAATAAAGCATAGGATAAAACAACATGAATACAATTTAATAAAGCATAGGATAAATTAACATAAATACAATTTAATAAAGCATAGGCTAAAACTACATAAATACAATTTAATAAAGCATAGGATAAAACAAATTAAATACAATTAAATGAAACATAGGATAAACAACGTAAATACAATTTAATAAAGCATAGGACAAAACTACATAAATACAATTTAATAAAGCATATGTTAAAACAACATAAATACAATTTAATAAAGCATAAGATAAAACAACATGAATATAATTTAGTAAACATAAGATAAAACAACATGAATACAATTTAATAAAGCATAGGTTAAAACAACATAAATACAATTTAAGAAAGCATAGGATAAAACTACATAAATACATTTTAATAAAGCATAGGATAAAACAACATAAATACAATTTAATAAAGCATAGGATAAAACAACATAAATAAAATTTAATAAAGCATAGGTTAAAACAACATAAATACAATTTAATAAAGCATAGGATAAAACAACATAAATACAATTTAATAAAGCATAGGATAAAACAACATAAATACAATTTAATAAAGCATAGGATAAAACTACATAAATACATTTTAATAAAGCATAGGATAAAACAACATAAATGCAATTTAATAAAGCATAGGTTAAAACAACATAAATACAATTTAATAAAGCATCGGACAAAACAACATAAATACAATTTAATAAAGCATAGGATAAAACAACATAAATACAATTTATAAAGCATAGGATAAAACAACAAAAATACAATTTAATAAAGCATAGGATAAAACAACATGAATACAATTTAATAAAGCATAGGATAAAATAACATAAATACAATTTAATAAAGCATAGGCTAAAACTACATAAATACAATTTAATAAAGCATAGGATAAAACAAATTAAATACAATTTAATAAAGCATAGGTTAAAACAACATAAATACAATTTAATAAAGCATAGGATAAAACAACATAAATACAATTTAATAAAGCATAGGATAAAACAACATAAATAAAATTTAATAAAGCATAGGTTAAAACAACATAAATACAATTTAATAAAGCATCGGACAAAACAACATAAATACAATTTAATAAAGCATAAGATAAAACAACATAAATACAATTTATAAAGCATAGGATAAAACAACATAAATACAATTTAATAAAGCATAGGATAAAACAACATAAATACAATTTAATAAAGCATAGGATAAAACAACATAAATACAATTTAATAAAGCATAGGCTATAACTACATAAATACAATTTAATAAAGCATAGGATAAAACAACATAAATACAATTTAATAAAGCATAGGTTAAAACAACATAAATACAATTTAATAAAGCATAGGTTAAAACAACATAAATACAATTTAATAAAGCATAGGATAAAACAACATAAATACAATTTAATAAAGCATAGGATAAAACAACATAAATAAAATTTAATAAAGCATAGGATAAAACAACATGAATACAATTTAATAAAGCATAGGATAAAACAACATAAATACAATTTAATAAAGCATAGGATAAAACAACATAAATACAATTTAATAAAGCATAGGATAAAACAACATAAATACAATTTAATAAAGCATAGGATAAAACAACATAAATAAAATTTAATAAAGCATAGGTTAAAACAACATAAATACAATTTAATAAAGCATAGGACAAAACAACATAAATACAATTTAATAAAGCATAGTTTAAAACAACATGAATACAATTTAATAAAGCATAGGATAAAACCACAGAAATAAAATTTAATAAAGCATAGGATAAAACAACATAAATACAATTTAATAAAGCATAGGACAAAACAACATAAATACAATTTATTAAAGCATAGTTTAAAACAACATAAATACAATTTAATAAAGCATAGGATAAAACAACATAAATACAATTTAATAAAGCATATGACAAAACAACATAAATACAATTTAATAAAGCATAGGTTAAAACAACATAAATACAATTTAATGAAACATAGGATAAACAACGTAAATACAATTTAATAAAGCATAGGACAAAACAACATAAATACAATTTAATAAAGCATAGGATAAAACAACATAAATACAATTTAATGAAACAGGATAAACAACATAAATACAATTTAATAAAGCATAGGACAAAACAACATAAATACAATTTAATAAAGCATAGGTTAAAACAACATAAATACAATTTAAAAAAGCATAGGATAAAACTACATAAATACATTTTAATAAAGCATAGGATAAAACAACATAAATGCAATTTAATAAAGCATAGGTTAAAACAACATAAATACAATTTAAGAAAGCATAGGATAAAACTACATAAATACATTTTAATAAAGCATAGGATAAAACAACATAAATACAATTTAATAAAGCATAGGATAAAACAACATAAATAAAATTTAATAAAGCATAGGTTAAAACAACATAAATACAATTTAATAAAGCATAGGATAAAACAACATAAATACAATTTAATAAAGCATAGGATAAAACAACATAAATACTTTTTAATAAAGCATAGGATAAAACCACATAAATACAATTTAATAAAGCATAGGATAAAACAACATAAATAAAATTTAATAAAGCATAGGTTAAAACAACATAAATACAATATAATAAAGCGTAGGACAAAACAACATAAATACAATGTAATAAAGCATAGTTTAAAACAACATAAATACAATTTAATAAAGCATAGGATAAAACCACAGAAATACAATTTAATAAAGCATAGGATAAAACAACATAAATACAATTTAATAAAGCATAGGACAAAACAACATAAATACAATTTAATAAAGCATAGGACAAAACAACATAAATACAATTTAATAAAGCATAAGATAAAACAACATGAATATAATTTAGTAAAGCATAAGATAAAACAACATGAATACAATTTAATAAAGCATAGGTTAAAACAACATAAATACAATTTAAGAAAGCATAGGATAAAACTACATAAATACATTTTAATAAAGCATAGGATAAAACAACATAAATGCAATTTAATAAAGCATAGGTTAAAACAACATAAATACAATTTAATAAAGCATCGGACAAAACAACATAAATACAATTTAATAAAGCATAGGATAAAACAACATAAATACAATTTATAAAGCATAGGATAAAACAACAAAAATACAATTTAATAAAGCATAGGATAAAACAACATGAATACAATTTAATAAAGCATAGGATAAAATAACATAAATACAATTTAATAAAGCATAGGCTAAAACTACATAAATACAATTTAATAAAGCATAGGATAAAACAACATAAATACAATTTATAAAGCATAGGATAAAACAACATAAACACAATTTAATAAAGCATAGGATAAAACAACATAAATACAATTTAATAAAGCATAGGATAAAACAACATAAATACAATTTAATAAAGCATAGGCTATAACTACATAAATACAATTTAATAAAGCATAGGATAAAACAACATAAATACAATTTAATAAAGCATAGGTTAAAACAACATAAATACAATTTAATAAAGCATGGGTTAAAACAACATAAATACAATTTAATAAAGCATAGGATAAAACAACATAAATACAATTTAATAAAGCATAGGATAAAACAACATAAATAAAATTTAATAAAGCATAGGATAAAACAACATGAATACAATTTAATAAAGCATAGGATAAAACAACATAAATACAATTTAATAAAGCATAGGATAAAACAACATAAATACAATTTAATAAAGCATAGGATAAAACAACATAAATACAATTTAATAAAGCATAGGATAAAACAACATAAATAAAATTTAATAAAGCATAGGTTAAAACAACATAAATACAATTTAATAAAGCATAGGACAAAACAACATAAATACAATTTAATAAAGCATAGTTTAAAACAACATGAATACAATTTAATAAAGCATAGGATAAAACCACAGAAATAAAATTTAATAAAGCATAGGATAAAACAACATAAATACAATTTAATAAAGCATAGGACAAAACAACATAAATACAATTTATTAAAGCATAGGATAAAACAACATAAATACAATTTAATGAAACATAGGATAAACAACATAAATACAATTTAATAAAGCATAGGACAAAACATCATAAATACAATTTAATAAAGCATATGTTAAAACAACATAAATACAATTTAATAAAGCATAGTTTAAAACAACATAAATACAATTTAATAAAGCATAGTTTAAAACAACATAAATACAATTTAATAAAGCATAGTTTAAAACAACATAAATACAATTTAATAAAGCATAGGATAAAACAACATAAATACAATTTAATAAAGCATATGACAAAACAACATAAATACAATTTAATAAAGCATAGGTTAAAACAACATAAATACAATTTAATAAAGCATAGGACAAAACAACATAAATACAATTTAATAACGCATAGGATAAAACAACATAAATACAATTTAATGAAACAGGATAAACAACGTAAATACAATTTAATAAAGCATAGGACAAAACAACATAAATACAATTTAATAAAGCATAGGATAAAACAACATAAATACAATTTAATGAAACATGATAAACAACATAAATACAATTTAATAAAGCATAGGACAAAACAACATAAATACAATTTAATAAAGCATAGGTTAAAACAACATAAATACAATTTAAGAAAGCATAGGATAAAACTACATAAATACATTTTAATAAAGCATAGGATAAAACAACATAAATGCAATTTAATAAAGCATAGGTTAAAACAACATAAATACAATTTAATAAAGCATCGGACAAAACAACATAAATACAATATAATAAAGCATAGGATAAAACAACATAAATACAATTTAATAAAGCATAGGATAAAACAACATGAATACAATTTAATAAAGCATAGGATAAAATAACATTAATACAATTTAATAAAGCATAGGCTAAAACTACATAAATACAATTTAATAAAGCATAGGATAAAACAAATTAAATACAATTTAATAAAGCATAGGTTAAAACAACATAAATACAATTTAATAAAGCATGGGTTAAAACAACATAAATACAATTTAATAAAGCATAGGATAAAACAACATAAATACAATTTAATAAAGCATAGGATAAAACAACATAAATAAAATTTAATAAAGCATAGGATAAAACAACATGAATACAATTTAATAAAGCATAGGATAAAACAACATAAATACAATTTAATAAAGCATAGGATAAAACAACATAAATACAATTTAATAAAGCATAGGATAAAACAACATAAATACAATTTAATAAAGCATAGGATAAAACAACATAAATAAAATTTAATAAAGCATAGGTTAAAACAACATAAATACAATTTAATAAAGCATAGGACAAAACAACATAAATACAATTTAATAAAGCATAGTTTAAAACAACATGAATACAATTTAATAAAGCATAGGATAAAACCACAGAAATAAAATTTAATAAAGCATAGGATAAAACAACATAAATACAATTTAATAAAGCATAGGACAAAACAACATAAATACAATTTATTAAAGCATAGGATAAAACAACATAAATACAATTTAATGAAACATAGGATAAACAACATAAATACAATTTAATAAAGCATAGGACAAAACATCATAAATACAATTTAATAAAGCATATGTTAAAACAACATAAATACAATTTAATAAAGCATAGTTTAAAACAACATAAATACAATTTAATAAAGCATAGTTTAAAACAACATAAATACAATTTAATAAAGCATAGTTTAAAACAACATAAATACAATTTAATAAAGCATAGGATAAAACAACATAAATACAATTTAATAAAGCATATGACAAAACAACATAAATACAATTTAATAAAGCATAGGTTAAAACAACATAAATACAATTTAATAAAGCATAGGACAAAACAACATAAATACAATTTAATAACGCATAGGATAAAACAACATAAATACAATTTAATGAAACAGGATAAACAACGTAAATACAATTTAATAAAGCATAGGACAAAACAACATAAATACAATTTAATAAAGCATAGGATAAAACAACATAAATACAATTTAATGAAACATGATAAACAACATAAATACAATTTAATAAAGCATAGGACAAAACAACATAAATACAATTTAATAAAGCATAGGTTAAAACAACATAAATACAATTTAAGAAAGCATAGGATAAAACTACATAAATACATTTTAATAAAGCATAGGATAAAACAACATAAATGCAATTTAATAAAGCATAGGTTAAAACAACATAAATACAATTTAATAAAGCATCGGACAAAACAACATAAATACAATATAATAAAGCATAGGATAAAACAACATAAATACAATTTAATAAAGCATAGGATAAAACAACATGAATACAATTTAATAAAGCATAGGATAAAATAACATTAATACAATTTAATAAAGCATAGGCTAAAACTACATAAATACAATTTAATAAAGCATAGGATAAAACAAATTAAATACAATTTAATAAAGCATAGGTTAAAACAACATAAATACAATTTAATAAAGCATAGGATAAAACAACATAAATACAATTTAATAAAGCATAGGATAAAACAACATAAATAAAATTTAATAAAGCATAGGATAAAGCAACATAAATACAATTTAATAAAGCATCGGACAAAACACCATAAATACAATTTAAAAAAGCATAGGCTAAAACTACATAAATACAATTTAATAAAGCATAGGATAAAACAACATAAATACAATTTAATAAAGCATAGGTTAAAACAACATAAATACAATTTAATAAAGCATAGGATAAAACAACATAAATACAAATTAATAAAGCATAGGATAAAACAACATAAATAAAATTTAATAAAGCATAGGTTAAAACAACATAAATACAATTTAATAAAGCATAGGATAAAACAACATAAATACAATTTAATAAAGCATAGGATAAAACCACATAAATACTTTTAATAAAGCATAGGATAAAACCACATGAATACAATTTAATAAAGCACAGGATAAAACAACATAAATACAATTTAATAAAGCATAGGTTAAAACAACATAAATACAATTTAATAAAGCATAGGATAAAACAACATAAATACAATTTAATAAAGCATAGGATAAAACAACATAAATACAATTTAATAAAGCATACGTTAAAACAACATAAATACAATTAAATAAAGCATAGGATAAAACAACATAAATACAATTTAATAAAGCATAGGTTAAAACAACATAAATACAATTTAATAAAGCATAGGATAAAACAACATAAATACAATTTAATAAAGCATAGATTAAAACAACATAAATACAATTTAATAAAGCATAGCATAAAACAACATAAATTCAATTTAATAAAGCATAGGATAAAACAACATAAATACAATTTAATAAAGCACAGGATAAAACAACATAAATAAAATTTAATAAAGCATAGGATAAAACAACATAAATAAAATTTAATAAAGCATAGGAAAAAACAACGTAAATACAATTTAATAAAGCATAGGATAAAACAACATAAATAAAATTTAATAAAGCATAGGATAAAACAACATAAATACAATTTAATAAAGCATAGGATAAAACAACATAAATACAATTTAATAAAGCATAGGTTAAAACAACATAAATACAATTTAATAAAGTATAGGATAAAACAACATAAATACAATTTAATAAAGCATAGGATAAAACAACATAAATAAAATTTAATAAATCATAGGATAAAACAACATAAATACAATTTAATAAAGCATAGGATAAAACAACATGAATACAATTTAATAAAGCATAGGATAAAACAACATGAATACAATTTAATAAAGCATAGGATAAAACAACATAAATACAATTTAATAAAGCATAGGATAAAACAACATAAATACAATTTAATAAAGCATAGGATAAAACAACATAAATACAATTTAATAAAGCATAGGATAAAACAACATAAATAAAATTTAATAAAGCATAGGTTAAAACAACATAAATACAATTTAATAAAGCATAGGACAAAACAACATAAATACAATTTAATAAAGCATAGTTTAAAACAACATGAATACAATTTAATAAAGCATAGGATAAAACCACAGAAATAAAATTTAATAAAGCATAGGATAAAACAACATAAATACAATTTAATAAAGCATAGGACAAAACAACATAAATACAATTTATTAAAGCATAGGATAAAACAACATAAATACAATTTAATGAAACATAGGATAAACAACATAAATACAATTTAATAAAGCATAGGACAAAACAACATAAATACAATTTAATAAAGCATATGTTAAAACAACATAAATACAATTTAATAAAGCATAGTTTAAAACAACATAAATACAATTTAATAAAGCATAGTTTAAAACAACATAAATACAATTTAATAAAGCATAGTTTAAAACAACATAAATACAATTTAATAAAGCATAGTTTAAAACAACATAAATACAATTTAATAAAGCATAGTTTAAAACAACATAAATACAATTTAATAAAGCATTAGATAAAACAACATCAAAATAATTTAGTAAAGCATAAGATAAAACAACATGAATACAATTTAATAAAGCATAGGTTAAAACAACATAAATACAATTTAAGAAAGCATAGGATAAAACTACATAAATACATTTTAATAAAGCATAGGTTAAAACAACATAAATACAATTTAATAAAGCATAGGACAAAACAACATAAATACAATTTAATAAAGCATAGTTTAAAACAACATGAATACAATTTAATAAAGCATAGGATAAAACCACAGAAATAAAATTTAATAAAGCATAGGATAAAACAACATAAATACAATTTAATAAAGCATAGGACAAAACAACATAAATACAATTTATTAAAGCATAGTTTAAAACAACATAAATACAATTTAATAAAGCATAGGATAAAACAACATAAATACAATTTAATAAAGCATATGACAAAACAACATAAATACAATTTAATAAAGCATAGGTTAAAACAACATAAATACAATTTAATGAAACATAGGATAAACAACGTAAATACAATTTAATAAAGCATAGGACAAAACAACATAAATACAATTTAATAAAGCATAGGATAAAACAACATAAATACAATTTAATGAAACAGGATAAACAACATAAATACAATTTAATAAAGCATAGGACAAAACAACATAAATACAATTTAATAAAGCATAGGTTAAAACAACATAAATACAATTTAAAAAAGCATAGGATAAAACTACATAAATACATTTTAATAAAGCATAGGATAAAACAACATAAATGCAATTTAATAAAGCATAGGTTAAAACAACATAAATACAATTTAAGAAAGCATAGGATAAAACTACATAAATACATTTTAATAAAGCATAGGATAAAACAACATAAATACAATTTAATAAAGCATAGGATAAAACAACATAAATAAAATTTAATAAAGCATAGGTTAAAACAACATAAATACAATTTAATAAAGCATAGGATAAAACAACATAAATACAATTTAATAAAGCATAGGATAAAACAACATAAATACTTTTTAATAAAGCATAGGATAAAACCACATAAATACAATTTAATAAAGCATAGGATAAAACAACATAAATAAAATTTAATAAAGCATAGGTTAAAACAACATAAATACAATATAATAAAGCGTAGGACAAAACAACATAAATACAATGTAATAAAGCATAGTTTAAAACAACATAAATACAATTTAATAAAGCATAGGATAAAACCACAGAAATACAATTTAATAAAGCATAGGATAAAACAACATAAATACAATTTAATAAAGCATAGGACAAAACAACATAAATACAATTTAATAAAGCATAGGACAAAACAACATAAATACAATTTAATAAAGCATAAGATAAAACAACATGAATATAATTTAGTAAAGCATAAGATAAAACAACATGAATACAATTTAATAAAGCATAGGTTAAAACAACATAAATACAATTTAAGAAAGCATAGGATAAAACTACATAAATACATTTTAATAAAGCATAGGATAAAACAACATAAATGCAATTTAATAAAGCATAGGTTAAAACAACATAAATACAATTTAATAAAGCATCGGACAAAACAACATAAATACAATTTAATAAAGCATAGGATAAAACAACATAAATACAATTTATAAAGCATAGGATAAAACAACAAAAATACAATTTAATAAAGCATAGGATAAAACAACATGAATACAATTTAATAAAGCATAGGATAAAATAACATAAATACAATTTAATAAAGCATAGGCTAAAACTACATAAATACAATTTAATAAAGCATAGGATAAAACAAATTAAATACAATTTAATAAAGCATAGGTTAAAACAACATAAATACAATTTAATAAAGCATAGTATAAAACAACATAAATACAATTTAATAAAGCATAGGATAAAACAACATAAATAAAATTTAATAAAGCATAGGTTAAAACAACATAAATACAATTTAATAAAGCATCGGACAAAACAACATAAATACAATTTAATAAAGCATAGGATAAAACAACATAAATACAATTTATAAAGCATAGGATAAAACAACATAAACACAATTTAATAAAGCATAGGATAAAACAACATAAATACAATTTAATAAAGCATAGGATAAAACAACATAAATACAATTTAATAAAGCATAGGCTATAACTACATAAATACAATTTAATAAAGCATAGGATAAAACAACATAAATACAATTTAATAAAGCATAGGTTAAAACAACATAAATACAATTTAATAAAGCATAGGTTAAAACAACATAAATACAATTTAATAAAGCATAGGATAAAACAACATAAATACAATTTAATAAAGCATAGGATAAAACAACATAAATAAAATTTAATAAAGCATAGGATAAAACAACATGAATACAATTTAATAAAGCATAGGATAAAACAACATAAATACAATTTAATAAAGCATAGGATAAAACAACATAAATACAATTTAATAAAGCATAGGATAAAACAACATAAATACAATTTAATAAAGCATAGGATAAAACAACATAAATAAAATTTAATAAAGCATAGGTTAAAACAACATAAATACAATTTAATAAAGCATAGGACAAAACAACATAAATACAATTTAATAAAGCATAGTTTAAAACAACATGAATACAATTTAATAAAGCATAGGATAAAACCACAGAAATAAAATTTAATAAAGCATAGGATAAAACAACATAAATACAATTTAATGAAACATAGGATAAACAACATAAATACAATTTAATAAAGCATAGGACAAAACATCATAAATACAATTTAATAAAGCATATGTTAAAACAACATAAATACAATTTAATAAAGCATAGTTTAAAACAACATAAATACAATTTAATAAAGCATAGTTTAAAACAACATAAATACAATTTAATAAAGCATAGTTTAAAACAACATAAATACAATTTAATAAAGCATAGGATAAAACAACATAAATACAATTTAATAAAGCATATGACAAAACAACATAAATACAATTTAATAAAGCATAGGTTAAAACAACATAAATACAATTTAATAAAGCATAGGACAAAACAACATAAATACAATTTAATAACGCATAGGATAAAACAACATAAATACAATTTAATGAAACAGGATAAACAACGTAAATACAATTTAATAAAGCATAGGACAAAACAACATAAATACAATTTAATAAAGCATAGGATAAAACAACATAAATACAATTTAATGAAACATGATAAACAACATAAATACAATTTAATAAAGCATAGGACAAAACAACATAAATACAATTTAATAAAGCATAGGTTAAAACAACATAAATACAATTTAAGAAAGCATAGGATAAAACTACATAAATACATTTTAATAAAGCATAGGATAAAACAACATAAATGCAATTTAATAAAGCATAGGTTAAAACAACATAAATACAATTTAATAAAGCATCGGACAAAACAACATAAATACAATATAATAAAGCATAGGATAAAACAACATAAATACAATTTAATAAAGCATAGGATAAAACAACATGAATACAATTTAATAAAGCATAGGATAAAATAACATTAATACAATTTAATAAAGCATAGGCTAAAACTACATAAATACAATTTAATAAAGCATAGGATAAAACAAATTAAATACAATTTAATAAAGCATAGGTTAAAACAACATAAATACAATTTAATAAAGCATAGGATAAAACAACATAAATACAATTTAATAAAGCATAGGATAAAACAACATAAATAAAATTTAATAAAGCATAGGATAAAGCAACATAAATACAATTTAATAAAGCATCGGACAAAACAACATAAATACAATTTAAAAAAGCATAGGCTAAAACTACATAAATACAATTTAATAAAGCATAGGATAAAACAACATAAATACAATTTAATAAAGCATAGGTTAAAACAACATAAATACAATTTAATAAAGCATAGGATAAAACAACATAAATACAAATTAATAAAGCATAGGATAAAACAACATAAATAAAATTTAATAAAGCATAGGTTAAAACAACATAAATACAATTTAATAAAGCATAGGATAAAACAACATAAATACAATTTAATAAAGCATAGGATAAAACCACATAAATACTTTTAATAAAGCATAGGATAAAACCACATAAATACAATTAAATAAAGCATAGGATAAAACAACATAAATACAATTTAATAAAGCATAGGTTAAAACAACATAAATACAATTTAATAAAGCATAGGATAAAACAACATAAATACAATTTAATAAAGCATAGATTAAAACAACATAAATACAATTTAATAAAGCATAGCATAAAACAACATAAATTCAATTTAATAAAGCATAGGATAAAACAACATAAATACAATTTAATAAAGCACAGGATAAAACAACATAAATAAAATTTAATAAAGCATAGGATAAAACAACATAAATACAATTTAATAAAGCATAGATTAAAACAACATAAATACAATTTAATAAAGCATAGCATAAAACAACATGAATACAATTTAATAAAGCATAGGATAAAACAACATGAATACAATTTAATAAAGCATAGGATAAAACAACATAAATACAATTTAATAAAGCATAGGATAAAACAACATAAATACAATTTAATAAAGCATAGGATAAAACAACATAAATACAATTTAATAAAGCATAGGATAAAACAACATAAATAAAATTTAATAAAGCATAGGTTAAAACAACATAAATACAATTTAATAACGCATAGGACAAAACAACATAAATACAATTTAATAAAGCATAGTTTAAAACAACATGAATACAATTTAATAAAGCATAGGATAAAACCACAGAAATAAAATTTAATAAAGCATAGGATAAAACAACATAAATACAATTTAATAAAGCATAGGACAAAACAACATAAATACAATTTATTAAAGCATAGGATAAAACAACATAAATACAATTTAATGAAACATAGGATAAACAACATAAATACAATTTAATAAAGCATAGGACAAAACAACATAAATACAATTTAATAAAGCATATGTTAAAACAACATAAATACAATTTAATAAAGCATAGTTTAAAACAACATAAATACAATTTAACAAAGCATAGTTTAAAACAACATAAATACAATTTAATAAAGCATAGTTTAAAACAACATAAATACAATTTAATAAAGCATAGTTTAAAACAACATAAATACAATTTAATAAAGCATAGTTTAAAACAACATAAATACAATTTAATAAAGCATAGTTTAAAACAACATAAATACAATTTAATAAAGCATTAGATAAAACAACATCAAAATAATTTAGTAAAGCATAAGATAAAACAACATGAATACAATTTAATAAAGCATAGGTTAAAACAACATAAATACAATTTAAGAAAGCATAGGATAAAACTACATAAATACATTTTAATAAAGCATAGGTTAAAACAACATAAATACAATTTAATAAAGCATAGGATAAAACAACATAAATACAATTTAATAAAGCATATGATAAAACAACATAAATAATATTTAATAAAGCATAGGTTAAAACAACATAAATACAATTTAATAAAGCATAGTTTAAAACAACATAAATACAATTTAATAAAGCATAGTTTAAAACAACATAAATACAATTTAATAAAGCATAGGATGAAACAACATAAATACAATTTAATAAAGCATATGGCAAAACAACATAAATACAATTTAATAAAGCATAGGTAAAAACAACATAAATACAATTTAATGAAACATAGGATAAACAACATAAATACAATTTAATAAAGCATAGGACAAAACAACATAAATACAATTTAATAAAGCATAGGATAAAACAACATAAATACAATTTAATGAAACATAGGATAAACAACATAAATACAATTTAATAAAGCATAGGACAAAACAACATAAATACAATTTAATAAAGCATATGTTAAAACAACATAAATACAATTTAATAAAGCATAAGATAAAACAACATGAATATAATTTAGTAAAGCATAAGATAAAACAACATGAATACAATGTAATAAAGCATAGGTTAAAACAACATAAATACAATTTAAGAAAGCATAGGATAAAACTACATAAATACATTTTAATAAAGCATAGGATAAAACAACATAAATGCAATTTAATAAAGCATAGGTTAAAACAACATAAATACAATTTAATAAAGCATCGGACAAAACAACATAAATACAATTTAATAAAGCATAGGACAAAACAACATAAATAAAATTTATTAAAGCATAGGATAAAACAACATAAATACAATTTAATGAAACATAGGATAAACAACATAAATACAATTTAATAAAGCATAGGACAAAACATCATAAATACAATTTAATAAAGCATATGTTAAAACAACATAAATACAATTTAATAAAGCATAGTTTAAAACAACATAAATACAATTTAATAAAGCATAGTTTAAAACAACATAAATACAATTTAATAAAGCATAGTTTAAAACAACATAAATACAATTTAATAAAGCATTAGATAAAACAACATCAATATAATTTAGTAAAGCATAAGATAAAACAACATGAATACAATTTAATAAAGCATAGGATAAAACAACATAAAAAATATTTAATAAAGCATAGGTTAAAACAACATAAATACAATTTAATAAAGCATAGTTTAAAACAACATAAATACAATTTAATAAAGCATAGTTTAAAACAACATAAATACAATTTAATAAAGCATAGGATAAAACAACATAAATACAATTTAATAAAGCATATGACAAAACAACATAAATACAATTTAATAAAGCATAGGTTAAAACAACATAAATACAATTTAATGAAACATAGGATAAACAACATAAATACAATTTAATAAAGCATAGGACAAAACAACATAAATACAATTTAATAAAGCATAGGATAAAACAACATAAATACAATTTAATGAAACAGGATAAACAACATAAATACAATTTAATAAAGCATAGGACAAAACAACATAAATACAATTTAATAAAGCATAGGTTAAAACAACATAAATACAATTTAAGAAAGCATAGGATAAAACTACATAAATACATTTTAATAAAGCATAGGATAAAACAACATAAATGCAATTTAATAAAGCATAGGTTAATACAACATAAATACAATTTAATAAAGCATCGGACAAAACAACATGAATACAATTTAATAAAGCATAGGATAAAATAACATAAATACAATTTAATAAAGCATAGGCTAAAACTACATAAATACAATTTAATAAAGCATAGGATAAAACAAATTAAATACAATTTAATAAAGCATAGGTTAAAACAACATAAATACAATTTAATAAAGCATAGGATAAAACAACATAAATACAATTTAATAAAGCATAGGATAAAACAACATAAATAAAATTTAATAAAGCATAGGATAAAACAACATAAATACAATTTAATAAAGCATAGGATAAAACCACATAAATACTTTTAATAAAGCATAGGATAAAACCACATAAATACAATTTAATAAAGCACAGGATAAAACAACATAAATACAATTTAATAAAGCATAGGATAAAACAACATAAATACAATTTAATAAAGCATAGGATAAAACAACATAAATACAATTTAATAAAGCATACGTTAAAACAACATAAATACAATTAAATAAAGCATAGGATAAAACAACATAAATACAATTTAATAAAGCATAGGTTAAAACAACATAAATACAATTTAATAAAGCATAGGATAAAACAACATAAATACAATTTAATAAAGCATAGATTAAAACAACATAAATACAATTTAATAAAGCATAGGATAAAACAACATAAATTCAATTTAATAAAGCATAGGATAAAACAACATAAATTCAATTTAATAAAGCACAGGATAAAACAACATAAATAAAATTTAATAAAGCATAGGATAAAACAACATAAATACAATTTAATAAAGCATAGGAAAAAACAACGTAAATACAATTTAATAAAGCATAGGATAAAACAACATAAATAAAATTTAATAAAGCATAGGATAAAACAACATAAATACAATTTAATAAAGCATAGGATAAAACAACATAAATACAATTTAATAAAGCATAGGTTAAAACAACATAAATACAATTTAATAAAGCATAGGATAAAACAACATAAATACAATTTAATAAAGCATAGGATAAAACAACATAAATAAAATTTAATAAAGCATAGGATAAAACAACATAAATACAATTTAATAAAGCATAGGATAAAACAACATGAATACAATTTAATAAAGCATAGGATAAAACAACATAAATACAATTTAATAAAGCATAGGATAAAACAACATAAATACAATTTAATAAAGCATAGTATAAAACAACATAAATACAATTTAATAAAGCATAGGATAAAACAACATAAATAAAATTTAATAAAGCATAGGTTAAAACAACATAAATACAATTTAATAAAGCATAGGACAAAACAACATAAATACAATTTAATAAAGCATAGTTTAAAACAACATGAATACAATTTAATAAAGCATAGGATAAAACCACAGAAATAAAATTTAATAAAGCATAGGATAAAACAACATAAATACAATTTAATAAAGCATAGGACAAAACAACATAAATACAATTTATTAAAGCATAGGATAAAACAACATAAATACAATTTAATGAAACATAGGATAAACAACATAAATACAATTTAATAAAGCATAGGACAAAACAACATAAATACAATTTCATAAAACATATGTTAAAACAACATAAATACAATTTAATAAAGCATAGTTTAAAACAACATAAATACAATTTAATAAAGCATAGTTTAAAACAACATAAATACAATTTAATAAAGCATAGTTTAAAACAACATAAATACAATTTAATAAAGCATTAGATAAAACAACATCAAAATAATTTAGTAAAGCATAAGATAAAACAACATGAATACAATTTAATAAAGCATAGGTTAAAACAACATAAATACAATTTAAGAAAGCATAGGATAAAACTACATAAATACATTTTAATAAAGCATAGGTTAAAACAACATAAATACAATTTAATAAAGCATAGGATAAAACAACATAAATACAATTTAATAAAGCATAGGATAAAACAACATAAATAATATTTAATAAAGCATAGGTTAAAACAACATAAATACAATTTAATAAAGCATAGTTTAAAACAACATAAATACAATTTAATAAAGCATAGTTTAAAACAACATAAATACAATTTAATAAAGCATAGGATAAAACAACATAAATACAATTTAATAAAGCATAAGATAAAACAACATGAATATAATTTAGTAAAGCATAAGATAAAACAACATGAATACAATTTAATAAAGCATAGGTTAAAACAACATAAATACAATTTAAGAAAGCATAGGATAAAACTACATAAATACATTTTAATAAAGCATAGGATAAAACAACATAAATGCAATTTAATAAAGCATAGGTTAAAACAACATAAATACAATTTAATAAAGCATCGGACAAAACAACATAAATACAATTTAATAAAGCATAGGATAAAACAACATAAATACAATTTATAAAGCATAGGATAAAACAACATAAATACAATTTAATAAAGCATAGGATAAAACAACATGAATACAATTTAATAAAGCATAGGATAAAATAACATAAATACAATTTAATAAAGCATAGGCTAAAACTACATAAATACAATTTAATAAAGCATAGGATAAAACAAATTAAATACAATTTAATAAAGCATAGGTTAAAACAACATAAATACAATTTAATAAAGCATAGGATAAAACAACATAAATACATTTTAATAAAGCATAGGATAAAACAACATAAATAAAATTTAATAAAGCATAGGTTAAAACAACATAAATACAATTTAATAAAGCATCGGACAAAACAACATAAATACAATTTAATAAAGCATAGGATAAAACAACATAAATACAATTTATAAAGCATAGGATAAAACAACATAAATACAATTTAATAAAGCATAGGATAAAACAACATAAATACAATTTAATAAAGCATAGGATAAAACAACATAAATACAATTTAATAAAGCATAGGCTAAAGCTACATAAATACAATTTAATAAAGCATAGGATAAAACAACATAAATACAATTTAATAAAGCATAGGTTAAAACAACATAAATACAATTTAATAAAGCATAGGCTAAAGCTACATAAATACAATTTAATAAAGCATAGGATAAAACAACATAAATAAAATTTAATAAAGCATAGGATAAAACAACATAAATACAATTTATAAAGCATAGGATAAAACAACATAAATACAATTTAATAAAGCATAGGATAAAACAACATAAATACAATTTAATAAAGCATAGGATAAAACAACATAAATACAATTTAATAAAGCATAGGCTAAAGCTACATAAATACAATTTAATAAAGCATAGGATAAAACAACATAAATACAATTTAATAAAGCATAGGTTAAAACAACATAAATACAATTTAATAAAGCATAGGCTAAAGCTACATAAATACAATTTAATAAAGCATAGGATAAAACAACATAAATAAAATTTAATAAAGCATAGGTTAAAACAACATAAATACAATTTAATAAAGCATAGGACAAAACAACATAAATACAATTTAATAAAGCATAGTTTAAAACAACATGAATACAATTTAATAAAGCATAGGATAAAACCACAGAAATAAAATTTAATAAAGCATAGGATAAAACAACATAAATACAATTTAATAAAGCATAGGACAAAACAACATAAATACAATTTATTAAAGCATAGGATAAAACAACATAAATACAATTTAATGAAACATAGGATAAACAACATAAATACAATTTAATAAAGCATAGGACAAAACAACATAAATACAATTTCATAAAACATATGTTAAAACAACATAAATACAATTTAATAAAGCATAGTTTAAAACAACATAAATACAATTTAATAAAGCATAGTTTAAAACAACATAAATACAATTTAATAAAGCATAGTTTAAAACAACATAAATACAATTTAATAAAGCATTAGATAAAACAACATCAAAATAATTTAGTAAAGCATAAGATAAAACAACATGAATACAATTTAATAAAGCATAGGTTAAAACAACATAAATACAATTTAAGAAAGCATAGGATAAAACTACATAAATACATTTTAATAAAGCATAGGTTAAAACAACATAAATACAATTTAATAAAGCATAGGATAAAACAACATAAATACAATTTAATAAAGCATAGGATAAAACAACATAAATAATATTTAATAAAGCATAGGTTAAAACAACATAAATACAATTTAATAAAGCATAGTTTAAAACAACATAAATACAATTTAATAAAGCATAGTTTAAAACAACATAAATACAATTTAATAAAGCATAGGATAAAACAACATAAATACAATTTAATAAAGCATAAGATAAAACAACATGAATATAATTTAGTAAAGCATAAGATAAAACAACATGAATACAATTTAATAAAGCATAGGTTAAAACAACATAAATACAATTTAAGAAAGCATAGGATAAAACTACATAAATACATTTTAATAAAGCATAGGATAAAACAACATAAATGCAATTTAATAAAGCATAGGTTAAAACAACATAAATACAATTTAATAAAGCATCGGACAAAACAACATAAATACAATTTAATAAAGCATAGGATAAAACAACATAAATACAATTTATAAAGCATAGGATAAAACAACATAAATACAATTTAATAAAGCATAGGATAAAACAACATGAATACAATTTAATAAAGCATAGGATAAAATAACATAAATACAATTTAATAAAGCATAGGCTAAAACTACATAAATACAATTTAATAAAGCATAGGATAAAACAAATTAAATACAATTTAATAAAGCATAGGTTAAAACAACATAAATACAATTTAATAAAGCATAGGATAAAACAACATAAATACATTTTAATAAAGCATAGGATAAAACAACATAAATAAAATTTAATAAAGCATAGGTTAAAACAACATAAATACAATTTAATAAAGCATCGGACAAAACAACATAAATACAATTTAATAAAGCATAGGATAAAACAACATAAATACAATTTATAAAGCATAGGATAAAACAACATAAATACAATTTAATAAAGCATAGGATAAAACAACATAAATACAATTTAATAAAGCATAGGATAAAACAACATAAATACAATTTAATAAAGCATAGGCTAAAGCTACATAAATACAATTTAATAAAGCATAGGATAAAACAACATAAATACAATTTAATAAAGCATAGGTTAAAACAACATAAATACAATTTAATAAAGCATAGGATAAAACAACATAAATACAATTTAATAAAGCATAGGATAAAACAACATAAATAAAATTTAATAAAGCATAGGTTAAAACAACATAAATACAATTTAATAAAGCATAGGATAAAACAACATAAATATAATTTAATAAAGCATAGGATAAAACAACATAAATACTTTTTAATAAAGCATAGGATAAAACCACATAAATACAATTTAATAAAGCATAGGATAAAACAACATAAATACAATTTAATAAAGCATAGGATAAAATAACATAAATACAATTTAATAAAGCATAGGCTAAAGCTACATAAATACAATTTAATAAAGCATAGGATAAAACAACATAAATACAATTTAATAAAGCATAGGTTAAAACAACATAATTACAATTTAATAAAGCATAGGATAAAACAACATAAATACAATTTAATAAAGCATAGGATAAAACAACATAAATACAATTTAATAAAGCATACGTTAAAACAACATAAATACAATTAAATAAAGCATAGGATAAAACAACATAAATACAATTTAATAAAGCATAGGTTAAAACAACATAAATACAATTTTATAAAGCATAGGATAAAACAACATAAATACAATTTAATAAAGCATAGATTAAAACAACATAAATACAATTTAATAAAGCATAGGATAAAACAACATAAATTCAATTTAATAAAGCAGAGGATAAAACAACATAAATACAATTTAATAAAGCACAGGATAAAACAACATAAATAAAATTTAATAAAGCATAGGATAAAACAACATAAATAAAATTTAATAAAGCATAGGATAAAACAACGTAAATACAATTTAATAAAGCATAGGATAAAACAACATAAATAAAATTTAATAAAGCATAGGATAAAACAACATAAATACAATTTAATAAAGCATAGGATAAAACAACATAAATACAATTTAATAAAGCATAGGTTAAAACAACATAAATACAATTTAATAAAGCATAGGATAAAACAACATAAATATAATTTAATAAAGCATAGGATAAAACAACATAAATAAAATTTAATAAAGCATAGGATAAAACAACATAAATACAATTTAATAAAGCATAGGATAAAACAACATGAATACAATTTAATAAAGCATAGGATAAAACAACATAAATACAATTTAATAAAGCATAGGGTAAAACAACATAAATACAATTTAATAAAGCATAGGATAAAACAACATAAATACAATTTACTAAAGCATAGGATAAAACAACATAAATAAAATTTAATAAAGCATAGGTTAAAACAACATAAATACAATTTAATAAAGCATAGGACAAAACAACATAAATACAATTTAATAAAGCATAGTTTAAAACAACATGAATACAATTTAATAAAGCATAGGATAAAACCACAGAAATAAAATTTAATAAAGCATAGGATAAAACAACATAAATACAATTTAATAAAGCATAGGACAAAACAACATAAATACAATTTATTAAATCATAGGATAAAACAACATAAATACAATTTAATGAAACATAGGATAAACAACATAAATACAATTTATTAAAGCATAGGACAAAACAACATAAATACAATTTAATAAAACATATGTTAAAACGACATAAATACAATTTAATAAAGCATAGGATAAAACAACATAAATACAATTTAATAAAGCATAGGATAAAACAACATAAATACAATTTAATAAAGCATAGGATAAAACAACATAAACAAAATTTAAGAAAGCATAGGTTAAAACAACATAAATACAATTTAATAAAGCATAGGACAAAACAACATAAATACAATTTAATAAAGCATAGTTTAAAACAACATGAATACAATTTAATACAGCATAGGATAAAACCACAGAAATAAAATTTAATAAAGCATAGGATAAAACAACATAAATACAATTTAATAAAGCATAGGACAAAACAACATAAATACAATTTATTAAAGCATAGGATAAAACAACATAAATACAATTTAATGAAACATAGGATAAACAACATAAATACAATTTAATAAAGCATAGGACAAAACAACATAAATACAATTTAATAAAGCATATGTTAAAACAACATAAATACAATTTAATAAAGCATAGTTTAAAACAACATAAATACAATTTAATAAAGCATAGTTTAAAACAACATAAATACAATTTAATAAAGCATAGGATAAAACAACATAAATACAATTTAATAAAGCATATGACAAAACAACATAAATACAATTTAATAAAGCATAGGCTAAAACTACATAAATACAATTTAATAAAGCATAGGATAAAACAAATTAAATACAATTTAATAAAGCATAGGTTAAAACAACATAAATACAATTTCATAAAGCATAGGATAAAACAACATAAATACAATTTAATAAAGCATAGGATAAAACAACATAAATAAAATTTAATACAGCATAGGTTAAAACAACATAAATACAATTTAATAAAGCATCGGACAAAACAACATAAATACAATTTAATAAAGCATAGGATAAAACAACATAAATACAATTTATAAAGCATAGGATAAAACAACATAAATACAATTTAATAAAGCATAGGATAAAACAACATAAATACAATTTAATAAAGCATAGGATAAAACAACATAAATACAATTTAATAAAGAATAGGCTAAAGCTACATAAATACAATTTAATAAAGCATAGGATAAAACAACATAAATACAATTTAATAAAGCATAGGTTAAAACAACATAATTACAATTTAATAAAGCATAGGATAAAACAACATAAATACAATTTAATAAAGCATAGGATAAAACAACATAAATACAATTTAATAAAGCATACGTTAAAACAACATAAATACAATTAAATAAAGCATAGGATAAAACAACATAAATACAATTTAATAAAGCATAGGTTAAAACAACATAAATACAATTTTATAAAGCATAGGATAAAACAACATAAATACAATTTAATAAAGCATAGATTAAAACAACATAAATACAATTTAATAAAGCATAGGATAAAACAACATAAATTCAATTTAATAAAGCATCGGATAAAACAACATAAATACAATTTAATAAAGCACAGGATAAAACAACATGAATAAAATTTAATAAAACATATGTTAAAACGACATAAATACAATTTAATAAAGCATAGGATAAAACAACATAAATACAATTTAATAAAGCATAGGATAAAACAACATAAATACAATTTATAAAGCATAGGATAAAACAACATAAATACAATTTAATAAAGCATAGGATAAAACAACATGAATACAATTTAATAAAGCATAGGATAAAATAACATAAATACAATTTAATAAAGCATAGGCTAAAACTACATAAATACAATTTAATAAAGCATAGGATAAAACAAATTAAATACAATTTAATAAAGCATAGGTTAAAACAACATAAATACAATTTAATAAAGCATAGGATAAAACAACATAAATACATTTTAATAAAGCATAGGATAAAACAACATAAATAAAATTTAATAAAGCATAGGTTAAAACAACATAAATACAATTTAATAAAGCATCGGACAAAACAACATAAATACAATTTAATAAAGCATAGGATAAAACAACATAAATACAATTTATAAAGCATAGGATAAAACAACATAAATACAATTTAATAAAGCATAGGATAAAACAACATAAATACAATTTAATAAAGCATAGGATAAAACAACATAAATACAATTTAATAAAGCATAGGCTAAAGCTACATAAATACAATTTAATAAAGCATAGGATAAAACAACATAAATACAATTTAATAAAGCATAGGTTAAAACAACATAAATACAATTTAATAAAGCATAGGATAAAACAACATAAATACAATTTAATAAAGCATAGGATAAAACAACATAAATAAAATTTAATAAAGCATAGGTTAAAACAACATAAATACAATTTAATAAAGCATAGGATAAAACAACATAAATATAATTTAATAAAGCATAGGATAAAACAACATAAATACTTTTTAATAAAGCATAGGATAAAACCACATAAATACAATTTAATAAAGCATAGGATAAAACAACATAAATACAATTTAATAAAGCATAGGATAAAATAACATAAATACACTTTAATAAAGCATAGGCTAAAGCTACATAAATACAATTTAATAAAGCATAGGATAAAACAACATAAATACAATTTAATAAAGCATAGGTTAAAACAACATAATTACAATTTAATAAAGCATAGGATAAAACAACATAAATACAATTTAATAAAGCATAGGATAAAACAACATAAATACAATTTAATAAAGCATACGTTAAAACAACATAAATACAATTAAATAAAGCATAGGATAAAACAACATAAATACAATTTAATAAAGCATAGGTTAAAACAACATAAATACAATTTTATAAAGCATAGGATAAAATAACATAAATACAATTTAATAAAGCATAGGCTAAAGCTACATAAATACAATTTAATAAAGCATAGGATAAAACAACATAAATACAATTTAATAAAGCATAGGTTAAAACAACATAATTACAATTTAATAAAGCATAGGATAAAACAACATAAATACAATTTAATAAAGCATAGGATAAAACAACATAAATAAAATTTAATAAAGCATAGGATAAAACAACGTAAATACAATTTAATAAAGCATAGGATAAAACAACATAAATAAAATTTAATAAAGCATAGGATAAAACAACATAAATACAATTTAATAAAGCATAGGATAAAACAACATAAATACAATTTAATAAAGCATAGGTTAAAACAACATAAATACAATTTAATAAAGCATAGGATAAAACAACATAAATATAATTTAATAAAGCATAGGATAAAACAACATAAATAAAATTTAATAAAGCATAGGATAAAACAACATAAATACAATTTAATAAAGCATAGGATAAAACAACATGAATACAATTTAATAAAGCATAGGATAAAACAACATAAATACAATTTAATAAAGCATAGGGTAAAACAACATAAATACAATTTAATAAAGCATAGGATAAAACAACATAAATACAATTTACTAAAGCATAGGATAAAACAACATAAATAAAATTTAATAAAGCATAGGTTAAAACAACATAAATACAATTTAATAAAGCATAGGACAAAACAACATAAATACAATTTAATAAAGCATAGTTTAAAACAACATGAATACAATTTAATAAAGCATAGGATAAAACCACAGAAATAAAATTTAATAAAGCATAGGATAAAACAACATAAATACAATTTAATAAAGCATAGGACAAAACAACATAAATACAATTTATTAAATCATAGGATAAAACAACATAAATACAATTTAATGAAACATAGGATAAACAACATAAATACAATTTATTAAAGCATAGGACAAAACAACATAAATACAATTTAATAAAACATATGTTAAAACGACATAAATACAATTTAATAAAGCATAGGATAAAACAACATAAATACAATTTAATAAAGCATAGGATAAAACAACATAAATACAATTTAATAAAGCATAGGATAAAACAACATAAACAAAATTTAAGAAAGCATAGGTTAAAACAACATAAATACAATTTAATAAAGCATAGGACAAAACAACATAAATACAATTTAATAAAGCATAGTTTAAAACAACATGAATACAATTTAATACAGCATAGGATAAAACCACAGAAATAAAATTTAATAAAGCATAGGATAAAACAACATAAATACAATTTAATAAAGCATAGGACAAAACAACATAAATACAATTTATTAAAGCATAGGATAAAACAACATAAATACAATTTAATGAAACATAGGATAAACAACATAAATACAATTTAATAAAGCATAGGACAAAACAACATAAATACAATTTAATAAAGCATATGTTAAAACAACATAAATACAATTTAATAAAGCATAGTTTAAAACAACATAAATACAATTTAATAAAGCATAGTTTAAAACAACATAAATACAATTTAATAAAGCATAGGATAAAACAACATAAATACAATTTAATAAAGCATATGACAAAACAACATAAATACAATTTAATAAAGCATAGGCTAAAACTACATAAATACAATTTAATAAAGCATAGGATAAAACAAATTAAATACAATTTAATAAAGCATAGGTTAAAACAACATAAATACAATTTCATAAAGCATAGGATAAAACAACATAAATACAATTTAATAAAGCATAGGATAAAACAACATAAATAAAATTTAATACAGCATAGGTTAAAACAACATAAATACAATTTAATAAAGCATCGGACAAAACAACATAAATACAATTTAATAAAGCATAGGATAAAACAACATAAATACAATTTATAAAGCATAGGATAAAACAACATAAATACAATTTAATAAAGCATAGGATAAAACAACATAAATACAATTTAATAAAGCATAGGATAAAACAACATAAATACAATTTAATAAAGAATAGGCTAAAGCTACATAAATACAATTTAATAAAGCATAGGATAAAACAACATAAATACAATTTAATAAAGCATAGGTTAAAACAACATAATTACAATTTAATAAAGCATAGGATAAAACAACATAAATACAATTTAATAAAGCATAGGATAAAACAACATAAATACAATTTAATAAAGCATACGTTAAAACAACATAAATACAATTAAATAAAGCATAGGATAAAACAACATAAATACAATTTAATAAAGCATAGGTTAAAACAACATAAATACAATTTTATAAAGCATAGGATAAAACAACATAAATACAATTTAATAAAGCATAGATTAAAACAACATAAATACAATTTAATAAAGCATAGGATAAAACAACATAAATTCAATTTAATAAAGCATCGGATAAAACAACATAAATACAATTTAATAAAGCACAGGATAAAACAACATAAATAAAATTTAATAAAACATATGTTAAAACGACATAAATACAATTTAATAAAGCATAGGATAAAACAACATAAATACAATTTAATAAAGCATAGGATAAAACAACATAAATACAATTTATAAAGCATAGGATAAAACAACATAAATATAATTTAATAAAGCATAGGATAAAACAACATAAATAAAATTTAATAAAGCATAGGATAAAACAACATAAATACAATTTAATAAAGCATAGGATAAAACAACATAAATATAATTTAATAAAGCATAGGATAAAACAACATAAATAAAATTTAATAAAGCATAGGATAAAACAACATAAATACAATTTAATAAAGCATAGGATAAAACAACATGAATACAATTTAATAAAGCATAGGATAAAACAACATGAATACAATTTAATAAAGCATAGGTTAAAACAACATAAATACAATTTAATAAAGCATAGGATAAAACAACATAAATATAATTTAATAAAGCATAGGATAAAACAACATAAATAAAATTTAATAAAGCATAGGATAAAACAACATAAATACAATTTAATAAAGCATAGGATAAAACAACATGAATACAATTTAATAAAGCATAGGATAAAACAACATAAATACAATTTAATAAAGCATAGGGTAAAACAACATAAATACAATTTAATAAAGCATAGGATAAAACAACATAAATACAATTTACTAAAGCATAGGATAAAACAACATAAATAAAATTTAATAAAGCATAGGTTAAAACAACATAAATACAATTTAATAAAGCATAGGACAAAACAACATAAATACAATTTAATAAAGCATAGTTTAAAACAACATGAATACAATTTAATAAAGCATAGGATAAAACCACAGAAATAAAATTTAATAAAGCATAGGATAAAACAACATAAATACAATTTAATAAAGCATAGGACAAAACAACATAAATACAATTTATTAAATCATAGGATAAAACAACATAAATACAATTTAATGAAACATAGGATAAACAACATAAATACAATTTATTAAAGCATAGGACAAAACAACATAAATACAATTTAATAAAACATATGTTAAAACGACATAAATACAATTTAATAAAGCATAGGATAAAACAACATAAATACAATTTAATAAAGCATAGGATAAAACAACATAAATACAATTTAATAAAGCATAGGATAAAACAACATAAACAAAATTTAAGAAAGCATAGGTTAAAACAACATAAATACAATTTAATAAAGCATAGGACAAAACAACATAAATACAATTTAATAAAGCATAGTTTAAAACAACATGAATACAATTTAATACAGCATAGGATAAAACCACAGAAATAAAATTTAATAAAGCATAGGATAAAACAACATAAATACAATTTAATAAAGCATAGGACAAAACAACATAAATACAATTTATTAAAGCATAGGATAAAACAACATAAATACAATTTAATGAAACATAGGATAAACAACATAAATACAATTTAATAAAGCATAGGACAAAACAACATAAATACAATTTAATAAAGCATATGTTAAAACAACATAAATACAATTTAATAAAGCATAGTTTAAAACAACATAAATACAATTTAATAAAGCATAGTTTAAAACAACATAAATACAATTTAATAAAGCATAGGATAAAACAACATAAATACAATTTAATAAAGCATATGACAAAACAACATAAATACAATTTAATAAAGCATAGGCTAAAACTACATAAATACAATTTAATAAAGCATAGGATAAAACAAATTAAATACAATTTAATAAAGCATAGGTTAAAACAACATAAATACAATTTCATAAAGCATAGGATAAAACAACATAAATACAATTTAATAAAGCATAGGATAAAACAACATAAATAAAATTTAATACAGCATAGGTTAAAACAACATAAATACAATTTAATAAAGCATCGGACAAAACAACATAAATACAATTTAATAAAGCATAGGATAAAACAACATAAATACAATTTATAAAGCATAGGATAAAACAACATAAATACAATTTAATAAAGCATAGGATAAAACAACATAAATACAATTTAATAAAGCATAGGATAAAACAACATAAATACAATTTAATAAAGAATAGGCTAAAGCTACATAAATACAATTTAATAAAGCATAGGATAAAACAACATAAATACAATTTAATAAAGCATAGGTTAAAACAACATAATTACAATTTAATAAAGCATAGGATAAAACAACATAAATACAATTTAATAAAGCATAGGATAAAACAACATAAATACAATTTAATAAAGCATACGTTAAAACAACATAAATACAATTAAATAAAGCATAGGATAAAACAACATAAATACAATTTAATAAAGCATAGGTTAAAACAACATAAATACAATTTTATAAAGCATAGGATAAAACAACATAAATACAATTTAATAAAGCATAGATTAAAACAACATAAATACAATTTAATAAAGCATAGGATAAAACAACATAAATTCAATTTAATAAAGCATCGGATAAAACAACATAAATACAATTTAATAAAGCACAGGATAAAACAACATAAATAAAATTTAATAAAGCATAGGATAAAACAACATAAATAAAATTTAATAAAGCATAGGATAAAACAACGTAAATACAATTTAATAAAGCATATGATAAAACAACATAAATAAAATTTAATAAAGCATAGGATAAAACAACATAAATACAATTTAATAAAGCATAGGATAAAACAACATAAATACAATTTAATAAAGCATAGGTTAAAACAACATAAATACAATTTAATAAAGCATAGGATAAAACAACATAAATATAATTTAATAAAGCATAGGATAAAACAACATAAATACAATTTAATAAAGCATAGGATAAAACAACATGAATACAATTTAATAAAGCATAGGATAAAACAACATAAATACAATTTAATAAAGCATAGGGTAAAACAACATAAATACAATTTAATAAAGCATAGGATAAAACAACATAAATACAATTTACTAAAGCATAGGATAAAACAACATAAATAAAATTTAATAAAGCATAGGTTAAAACAACATAAATACAATTTAATAAAGCATAGGACAAAACAACATAAATACAATTTAATAAAGCATAGTTTAAAACAACATGAATACAATTTAATAAAGCATAGGATAAAACCACAGAAATAAAATTTAATAAAGCATAGGATAAAACAACATAAATACAATTTAATAAAGCATAGGACAAAACAACATAAATACAATTTATTAAATCATAGGACAAAACAACATAAATACAATTTAATGAAACATAGGATAAACAACATAAATACAATTTATTAAAGCATAGGACAAAACAACATAAATACAATTTAATAAAACATATGTTAAAACGACATAAATACAATTTAATAAAGCATAGGATAAAACAACATAAATACAATTTAATAAAGCATAGGATAAAACAACATAAATACAATTTAATAAAGCATAGGATAAAACAACATAAACAAAATTTAAGAAAGCATAGGTTAAAACAACATAAATACAATTTAATAAAGCATAGGACAAAACAACATAAATACAATTTAATAAAGCATAGTTTAAAACAACATGAATACAATTTAATACAGCATAGGATAAAACCACAGAAATAAAATTTAATAAAGCATAGGATAAAACAACATAAATACAATTTAATAAAGCATAGGACAAAACAACATAAATACAATTTATTAAAGCATAGGATAAAACAACATAAATACAATTTAATGAAACATAGGATAAACAACATAAATACAATTTAATAAAGCATAGGACAAAACAACATAAATACAATTTAATAAAGCATATGTTAAAACAACATAAATACAATTTAATAAAGCATAGTTTAAAACAACATAAATACAATTTAATAAATCATACTTTAAAACAACATAAATACAATTTAATAAAGCATAGGATAAAACAACATAAATACAATTTAATAAAGCATATGACAAAACAACATAAATACAATTTAATAAAGCATAGGTAAAAACAACATAAATACAATTTAATGAAACATAGGATAAACAACATAAATACAATTTAATAAAGCATAGGACAAAACAACATAAATACAATTTAATAAAGCATAGGATAAAACAACATAAATACAATTTAAGGAAACATAGGATAAACAACATAAATACAATTTAATAAAGCATAGGATAAAACAACATAAATACAATTTAATAAAGCATAGGGTAAAACAACATAAATACAATTTAATAAAGCATAGGATAAAACAACATAAATACAATTTACTAAAGCATAGGATAAAACAACATAAATAAAATTTAATAAAGCATAGGTTAAAACAACATAAATACAATTTAATAAAGCATAGGACAAAACAACATAAATACAATTTAATAAAGCATAGTTTAAAACAACATGAATACAATTTAATAAAGCATAGGATAAAACCACAGAAATAAAATTTTATAAAGCATAGGATAAAACAACATAAATACAATTTAATAAAGCATAGGACAAAACAACATTAATACAATTTATTAAATCATAGGACAAAACAACATAAATACAATTTAATGAAACATAGGATAAACAACATAAATAAAATTTATTAAAGCATAGGACAAAACAACATAAATACAATTTAATAAAACATATGTTAAAACGACATAAATACAATTTAATAAAGCATAGGATAAAACAACATAAATACAATTTAATAAAGCATAGGATAAAACAACATAAATACAATTTAATAAAGCATAGGATAAAACAACATAAACAAAATTTAAGAAAGCATAGGTTAGAACAACATAAATACAATTTAATAAAGCATAGGACAAAACAACATAAATACAATTTAATAAAGCATAGTTTAAAACAACATGAATACAATTTAATACAGCATAGGATAAAACCACAGAAATAAAATTTAATAAAGCATAGGATAAAACAACATAAATACAATTTAATAAAGCATAGGACAAAACAACATAAATACAATTTATTAAAGCATAGGATAAAACAACATAAATACAATTTAATGAAACATAGGATAAACAACATAAATACAATTTAATAAAGCATAGGACAAAACAACATAAATACAATTTAATAAAGCATATGTTAAAACAACATAAATACAATTTAATAAAGCATAGTTTAAAACAACATAAATACAATTTAATAAAGCATAGTTTAAAACAACATAAATACAATTTAATAAAGCATAGGATAAAACAACATAAATACAATTTAATAAAGCATATGACAAAACAACATAAATACAATTTAATAAAGCATAGGTAAAAACAACATAAATACAATTTAATGAAACATAGGATAAACAACATAAATACAATTTAATAAAGCATAGGACAAAACAACATAAATACAATTTAATAAAGCATAGGATAAAACAACATAAATACAATTTAAGGAAACATAGGATAAACAACATAAATACAATTTAATAAAGCATAGGACAAAACAACATAAATACAATTTAATAAAGCATATGTTAAAACAACATAAATACAATTTAATAAAGCATAAGATAAAACAACATGAATATAATTTAGTAAAGCATAAGATAAAACAACATGAATACAATTTAATAAAGCATAGGTTAAAACAACATAAATACAATTTAATAAAGCATCGGACAAAACAACATAAATACAATTTAAGAAAGCATAGGATAAAACTACATAAATACATTTTAATAAAGCATAGGATAAAACAACATAAATGCAATTTAATAAAGCATAGGTTAAAACAACATAAATACAATTTAATAAAGCATCGGACAAAACAACATAAATACAATTTAATAAAGCATAGGATAAAACAACATAAATACAATTTATAAAGCATAGGATAAAACAACATAAATACAATTTAATAAAGCATAGGATAAAACAACATGAATACAATTTAATAAAGCATAGGATAAAATAACATAAATACAATTTAATAAAGCATAGGCTAAAACTACATAAATACAATTTAATAAAGCATAGGATAAAACAAATTAAATACAATTTAATAAAGCATAGGTTAAAACAACATAAATACAATTTAATAAAGCATAGGATAAAACAACATAAATACAATTTAATAAAGCATAGGATAAAACAACATAAATAAAATTTAATAAAGCATAGGTTAAAACAACATAAATACAATTTAATAAAGCATCGGACAAAACAACATAAATACAATTTAATAAAGCATAGGATAAAACAACATAAATACAATTTATAAAGCATAGGATAAAACAACATAAATACAATTTAATAAAGCATAGGATAAAACAACATAAATACAATTTAATAAAGCATAGGATAAAACAACATAAATTCAATTTAATAAAGCATAGGCTAAAGCTACATAAATACAATTTAATAAAGCATAGGATAAAACAACATAAATACAATTTAATAAAGCATAGGTTAAAACAACATAAATACAATTTAATAAAGCATAGGATAAAACAACATAAATACAATTTAATAAAGCATAGGATAAAACAACATAAATAAAATTTAATAAAGCATAGGTTAAAACAACATAAATACAATTTAATAAAGCATAGGATAAAACAACATAAATACAATTTAATAAAGCATAGGATAAAACAACATAAATACTTTTTAATAAAGCATAGGATAAAACAACATAAATACTTTTTAATAAAGCATAGGATAAAACCACATAAATACAATTTAATAAAGCACAGGATAAAACAACATAAATACAATTTAATAAAGCATAGGATAAAACAACATAATTACAATTTAATAAAGCATAGGATAAAACAACATAAATACAATTTAATAAAGCATAGGATAAAACAACATAAATACAATTTAATAAAGCATACGTTAAAACAACATAAATACAATTAAATAAAGCATAGGATAAAACAACATAAATACAATTTAATAAAGCATAGGTTAAAACAACATAAATACAATTTTATAAAGCATAGGATAAAACAACATAAATACAATTTAATAAAGCATAGATTAAAACAACATAAATACAATTTAATAAAGCATAGGATAAAACAACATAAAATCAATTTAATAAAGCATAGGATAAAACAACATAAATACAATTTAATAAAGCACAGGATAAAACAACATAAATAAAATTTAATAAAGCATAGGATAAAACAACATAAATAAAATTTAATAAAGCATAGGATAAAACAACGTAAATACAATTTAATAAAGCATAGGATAAAACAACATAAATAAAATTTAATAAAGCATAGGATAAAACAACATAAATACAATTTAATAAAGCATAGGATAAAACAACATAAATACAATTTAATAAAGCATAGGTTAAAACAACATAAATACAATTTAATAAAGCATAGGATAAAACAACATAAATATAATTTAATAAAGCATAGGATAAAACAACATAAATAAAATTTAATAAAGCATAGGATAAAACAACATAAATACAATTTAATAAAGCATAGGATAAAACAACATGAATACAATTTAATAAAGCATAGGATAAAACAACATAAAAACTATTTAATAAAGCATAGGGTAAAACAACATAAATACAATTTAATAAAGCATAGGATAAAACAACATAAATACAATTTACTAAAGCATAGGATAAAACAACATAAATAAAATTTAATAAAGCATAGGTTAAAACAACATAAATACAATTTAATAAAGCATAGGATAAAACAACATAAATAAAATTTAATAAAGCATAGGATAAAACAACATAAATACAATTTAATAAAGCATAGGATAAAACAACATGAATACAATTTAATAAAGCATAGGATAAAACAACATAAAAACTATTTAATAAAGCATAGGGTAAAACAACATAAATACAATTTAATAAAGCATAGGATAAAACAACATAAATACAATTTACTAAAGCATAGGATAAAACAACATAAATAAAATTTAATAAAGCATAGGTTAAAACAACATAAATACAATTTAATAAAGCATAGGACAAAACAACATAAATACAATTTAATAAAGCATAGTTTAAAACAACATGAATACAATTTAATAAAGCATAGGATAAAACCACAGAAATAAAATTTAATAAAGCATAGGATAAAACAACATAAATACAATTTAATAAAGCATAGGACAAAACAACATAAATACAATTTATTAAAGCATAGGATAAAACAACATAAATACAATTTAATAAAGCATAGGATAAAACCACAGAAATACAATTTAATAAAGCATAGGATAAAACAACATAAAAACAATTTAATAAAGCATAGGACAAAACAACATAAATACAATTTAATAACGCATAGGATAAAACAACATAAATACAATTTAATGAAACATAGGATAAACAATTAAAATTCAATTTAATAAAGCATAGGACAAAACAACATAAATACAATTTAATAAAGCATATGTTAAAACAACATAAATACAATTTAATAAAGCATAGTTTAAAACAACATAAATACAATTTAATAAAGCATAGTTTAAAACAACATAAATACAATTTAATAAAGCATAGTTTAAAACAACATAAATACAATTTAATAAAGCATAGTTTAAAACAACATAAATACAATTTAATAAAGCATAGTTTAAAACAACATAAATACAATTTAATAAAGCATAGTTTAAAACAACAGAAATACAATTTAATAAAGCATTAGATAAAACAACATGAATATAATTTAGTAAAGCATAAGATAAAACAACATGAATACAATTTAATAAAGCATAGGATAAAACAACATAAATAAAATTTAATAAAGCATAGGTTAAAACAACATAAATACAATTTAATAAAGCATAGTTTAAAACAACATAAATACAATTTAATAAAGCATAGGATAAAACCACAGAAATACAATTTAATAAAGCATAGGATAAAACAACATAAATACAATTTAATAAAGCATAGGACAAAACAACATAAATACAATTTAATAAAGCATAGGATAAAACAACATAAATACAATTTAATGAAACATAGGATAAACAACATAAATACAATTTAATAAAGCATAGAACAAAACGACATAAATACAATTTAATAAAGGAAAGGATAAAACAACATAAATACAATTTAATGAAACATAGGATAAACAAAATAAATACAATTTAATAAAGCATAGTTTAAAACAACATAAATACAATTTCATAAAGCACATGTTAAAACAAAATGAATACAATTTAATAAAGCATAAGATAAAACAACATGAATATAATTTAGTAAAGCATAAGATAAAACAACATGAATACAATTTAATAAAGCATAGGTTAAAACAACATAAATACAATTTAAGAAAGCATAGGATAAAACTACATAAATACATTTTAATAAAGCATAGGATAAAACAACATAAATACAATTTAATAAAGCATAGGATAAAACAACATAAATACAATTTAATAAAGCATAGGATAAAACAACATAAATACAATTTAATAAAGCATAAGATAAAACAACATGAATACAATTTAATAAAGCATAGGATAAAACAACGTAAATACTTTTTAATAAAGCATAGGATAAAACCACATAAATACAATTTAATAAAACATAGGATAAAACAACATAAATAAAATTTAATAAAGCATAGGTTAAAACAACATAAATACAATTTAATAAAGCATAGGTTAAAACAACATAAATACAATTTAATAAATCAAAGGATAAAACAACATAAATACAATTTAATAAAGCACAGGATAAAACAACATAAATAAAATTTAATAAAGCATATAATAAAACAACATAAATAAAATTTAATAAAGCATAGGATAAAACAACGTAAATACAATTTAATAAAGCATAGGATAAAACAACATAAATAAAATTTAATAAAGCATAGGATAAAACAACATAAATACAATTTAATAAAGCATAGGATAAAACAACATAAATTCAATTTAAAAAAGCATAGGTTAAAACAACATAAATGCAATTTAATAAAGCACAGGATAAAACAACGTAAATACAATTTAATAAAGCATAGGATAAAACAACATAAATAAAATTTAATAAAGCATAGGATAAAACAACATAAATACAATTTAATAAAGCATAAGATAAAACAACATAAATACAATTTAATAAAGCACAGGATAAAACAACATAAATAAAATTTAATAAAGCATAGGTTAAAACAACATAAATACAATTTAATAAAGCATAGGATAAAACAACATAAATACAATTTAATAAAGCATAGGTTAAAACAACATAAATGCAATTTAATAAAGCATAGGATAAAACAACATAAATACAATTTAATAAAGCATAGGATAAAACAACATAAATAAAATTTAATAAAGCATAGGATAAAACAACATAAATACAATTTAATAAAGCATAGGATAAAACAACATAAATAAAATATAATAAAGCATAGGATAAAACAACATAAATACAATTTAATAAAGCATAGGATAAAACAACATAAATACAATTTAATAAAGAATAGGTTAAAACAACATAAATGCAATTTAATAAAGCATAGGATAAAACAACATAAATACAATTTAATAAAGCATAGGATAAAACAACATAAATAAAATTTAATAAAGCATAGGATAAAACAACATAAATACAATTTAATAAAGCATAGGATAAAACAACATAAATACAATTTAATAAAGCATAGGATAAAACAACATAAATACAATTTAATAAAGCATAGGATAAAACAACATAAATACAATTTAATAAAGCATAGGATAAAACAACATAAATACAATTTAATAAAGCATAGGATAAAACAACATAAATAAAATTTAATAAAGCATAGGTTAAAACAACATAAATACAATTTAATAAAGCATAGGATAAAACCACAGAAATACGATTTAATAAAGCATAGGATAAAACAACATAAAAACAATTTAATAAAGCATAGGACAAAACAACATAAATACAATTTAATAACGCATAGGATAAAACAACATAAATACAATTTAATGAAACATAGGATAAACAACATAAATACAATTTAATAAAGCATAGGACAAAACAACATAAATGCAATTTAATAAAGCATATGTTAAAACAACATAAATACAATTTAATAAAGCATAGTTTAAAACAACATAAATACAATTTAATAAAGCATAGTTTAAAACAAAATAAATACAATTTAATAAAGCATAGTTTAAAACAACATAAATACAATTTAATAAAGCATTGTTTAAAACCACATAAATACAATTTAATAAAGCATAGTTTAAAACAACAGAAATACAATTTAATAAAGCATTAGATAAAACAACATGAATATAATTTAGTAAAGCATAAGATAAAACAACATGAATACAATTTAATAAAGCATAGGATAAAACAACATAAATAAAATTTAATAAAGCATAGGTTAAAACAACATAAATACAATTTAATAAAGCATAGGATAAAACCACAGAAATACAATTGAATAAAGCATAGGATAAAACAACATAAATACAATTTAATAAAGCATAGGACAAAACAACATAAATACAATTTAATAAAGCATAGGATAAAACAACATAAATACAATTTAATGAAACATAGGATAAACAACATAAATACAATTTAATAAAGCATAGGACAAAACGACATAAATACAATTTAATAAAGGATAGGATAAAACAACATAAATACAATTTAATGAAACATAGGATAAACAAAATAAATACAATTTAATAAATCATAGTTTAAAACAACATGAATACAATTTAATAAAGCACATGTTAAAACAACATGAATACAATTTAATAAAGCATAAGATAACACAACATGAATATAATTTAGTAAAGCATAAGATAAAACAACATGAATACAATTTAATAAAGCATAGGTTAAAACAACATAAATACAATTTAAGAAAGCATAGGATAAAACCACATAAATACAATTTAATAAAGCATAGGATAAAACAACATAAATAAAATTTAAAAAAAGCATAGGTTAAAACAACATAAATACAATTTAATAAAGCATAGGATAAAACAACATAAATACAATTTAATAAATCATAGGATAAAACAACATAAATACAATTTAATAAAGCACAGGATAAAACAACATAAATAAAATTTAATAAAGCATATAATAAAACAACATAAATAAAATTTAATAAAACATAGGATAAAACAACGTAAATACAATTTAATAAAGCATAGGATAAAACAACATAAATAAAATTTAATAAAGCATAGGATAAAACAACATAAATACAATTTAATAAAGCATAAGATAAAACAACATAAATACAATTTAATAAAGCACAGGATAAAACAACATAAATGAAATTTAATAAAGCATAGGATAAAACAACATAAATAAAATTTAATAAAGCATAGGATAAAACAACGTAAATACAATTTAATAAAGCATAGGATAAAACAACATAAATACAATTTAATAAAGCATAGGATAAAACAACATAAATAAAATTTAATAAAGCATATAATAAAACAACATAAATAAAATTTAATAAAGCATAGGATAAAACAACGTAAATACAATTTAATAAAGCATAGGATAAAACAACATAAATAAAATATAATAAAGCATAGGATAAAACAACATAAATAAAATTTAATAAAGCATATAATAAAACAACATAAATAAAATTTAATAAAGCATAGGATAAAACAACGTAAATACAATTTAATAAAGCATAGGATAAAACAACATAAATAAAATATAATAAAGCATAGGATAAAACAACATAAATACAATTTAATAAAGCATAGGATAAAACAACATAAATGCAATTGAATAAAGCATAGGATAAAACAACATAAATGCAATTTAATAAAGCATAGGATAAAACAACATAAATACAATTTAATAAAGCATAGGATAAAACAACATAAATAAAATTTAATAAAGCATAGGATAAAACAACATAAATACAATTTAATAAAGCATAGGATAAAACAACATAAATACAATTTAATAAAGCATAGGATAAAACAACATAAATAAAATTTAATAAAGCATAGGTTAAAACAACATAAATACAATTTAATAAAGCATAGGACAAAACAACATAAATACAATTTAATAAAGCATAGTTTAAAACATAAATACAATTTAATAAAGCATAGGATAAAACCACAGAAATACAATTTAATAAAGCATAGGATAAAACAACATAAAAAGAATTTAATAAAGCATAGGACAAAACAACATAAATACAATTTAATAACGCATAGGATAAAACAACATAAATACAATTTAATGAAACATAGGATAAACAACATAAATACAATTTAATAAAGCATAGGACAAAACAACATAAATGCAATTTAATAAAGCATATGTTAAAACAACATAAATACAATTTAATAAAGCATAGTTTAAAACAACATAAATACAATTTAATAAAGCATAGTTTAAAACAAAATAAATACAATTTAATAAAGCATAGTTTAAAACAACATAAATACAATTTAATAAAGCATTGTTTAAAACCACATAAATACAATTTAATAAAGCATAGTTTAAAACAACAGAAATACAATTTAATAAAGCATTAGATAAAACAACATGAATATAATTTAGTAAAGCATAAGATAAAACAACATGAATACAATTTAATAAAGCATAGGATAAAACAACATAAATAAAATTTAATAAAGCATAGGTTAAAACAACATAAATACAATTTAATAAAGCATAGGATAAAACCACAGAAATACAATTGAATAAAGCATAGGATAAAACAACATAAATACAATTTAATAAAGCATAGGACAAAACAACATAAATACAATTTAATAAAGCATAGGATAAAACAACATAAATACAATTTAATGAAACATAGGATAAACAAAATAAATACAATTTAATAAATCATAGTTTAAAACAACATAAATACAATTTAATAAAGCACATGTTAAAACAACATGAATACAATTTAATAAAGCATAAGATAACACAACATGAATATAATTTAGTAAAGCATAAGATAAAACAACATGAATACAATTTAATAAAGCATAGGTTAAAACAACATAAATACAATTTAAGAAAGCATAGGATAAAACCACATAAATACAATTTAATAAAGCATAGGATAAAACAACATAAATAAAATTTAAAAAAAGCATAGGTTAAAACAACATAAATACAATTTAATAAAGCATAGGATAAAACAACATAAATACAATTTAATAAATCATAGGATAAAACAACATAAATACAATTTAATAAAGCACAGGATAAAACAACATAAATAAAATTTAATAAAGCATATAATAAAACAACATAAATAAAATTTAATAAAACATAGGATAAAACAACGTAAATACAATTTAATAAAGCATAGGATAAAACAACATAAATAAAATTTAATAAAGCATAGGATAAAACAACATAAATACAATTTAATAAAGCATAAGATAAAACAACATAAATACAATTTAATAAAGCACAGGATAAAACAACATAAATAAAATTTAATAAAGCATAGGATGAAACAACATAAATAAAATTTAATAAAGCATAGGATAAAACAACGTAAATACAATTTAATAAAGCATAGGATAAAACAACATAAATACAATTTAATAAAGCATAGGATAAAACAACATAAATAAAATTTAATAAAGCATATAATAAAACAACATAAATAAAATTTAATAAAGCATAGGATAAAACAACGTAAATACAATTTAATAAAGCATAGGATAAAACAACATAAATAAAATATAATAAAGCATAGGATAAAACAACATAAATACAATTTAATAAAGCATAGGATAAAACAACATAAATACAATTTAATAAAGCATAGGTTAAAACAACATAATTACAATTTAATAAAGCATAGGATAAAACAACATAAATACAATTTAATAAAGCATAGGATAAAACAACATAAATAAAATTTAATAAAGCATAGGATAAAACAACGTAAATACAATTTAATAAAGCATAGGATAAAACAACATAAATAAAATTTAATAAAGCATAGGATAAAACAACATAAATACAATTTAATAAAGCATAGGATAAAACAACATAAATACAATTTAATAAAGCATAGGTTAAAACAACATAAATACAATTTAATAAAGCATAGGATAAAACAACATAAATATAATTTAATAAAGCATAGGATAAAACAACATAAATAAAATTTAATAAAGCATAGGATAAAACAACATAAATACAATTTAATAAAGCATAGGATAAAACAACATGAATACAATTTAATAAAGCATAGGATAAAACAACATAAATACAATTTAATAAAGCATAGGGTAAAACAACATAAATACAATTTAATAAAGCATAGGATAAAACAACATAAATACAATTTACTAAAGCATAGGATAAAACAACATAAATAAAATTTAATAAAGCATAGGTTAAAACAACATAAATACAATTTAATAAAGCATAGGACAAAACAACATAAATACAATTTAATAAAGCATAGTTTAAAACAACATGAATACAATTTAATAAAGCATAGGATAAAACCACAGAAATAAAATTTAATAAAGCATAGGATAAAACAACATAAATACAATTTAATAAAGCATAGGACAAAACAACATAAATACAATTTATTAAATCATAGGATAAAACAACATAAATACAATTTAATGAAACATAGGATAAACAACATAAATACAATTTATTAAAGCATAGGACAAAACAACATAAATACAATTTAATAAAACATATGTTAAAACGACATAAATACAATTTAATAAAGCATAGGATAAAACAACATAAATACAATTTAATAAAGCATAGGATAAAACAACATAAATACAATTTAATAAAGCATAGGATAAAACAACATAAACAAAATTTAAGAAAGCATAGGTTAAAACAACATAAATACAATTTAATAAAGCATAGGACAAAACAACATAAATACAATTTAATAAAGCATAGTTTAAAACAACATGAATACAATTTAATACAGCATAGGATAAAACCACAGAAATAAAATTTAATAAAGCATAGGATAAAACAACATAAATACAATTTAATAAAGCATAGGACAAAACAACATAAATACAATTTATTAAAGCATAGGATAAAACAACATAAATACAATTTAATGAAACATAGGATAAACAACATAAATACAATTTAATAAAGCATAGGACAAAACAACATAAATACAATTTAATAAAGCATATGTTAAAACAACATAAATACAATTTAATAAAGCATAGTTTAAAACAACATAAATACAATTTAATAAAGCATAGTTTAAAACAACATAAATACAATTTAATAAAGCATAGGATAAAACAACATAAATACAATTTAATAAAGCATATGACAAAACAACATAAATACAATTTAATAAAGCATAGGCTAAAACTACATAAATACAATTTAATAAAGCATAGGATAAAACAAATTAAATACAATTTAATAAAGCATAGGTTAAAACAACATAAATACAATTTCATAAAGCATAGGATAAAACAACATAAATACAATTTAATAAAGCATAGGATAAAACAACATAAATAAAATTTAATACAGCATAGGTTAAAACAACATAAATACAATTTAATAAAGCATCGGACAAAACAACATAAATACAATTTAATAAAGCATAGGATAAAACAACATAAATACAATTTATAAAGCATAGGATAAAACAACATAAATACAATTTAATAAAGCATAGGATAAAACAACATAAATACAATTTAATAAAGCATAGGATAAAACAACATAAATACAATTTAATAAAGAATAGGCTAAAGCTACATAAATACAATTTAATAAAGCATAGGATAAAACAACATAAATACAATTTAATAAAGCATAGGTTAAAACAACATAATTACAATTTAATAAAGCATAGGATAAAACAACATAAATACAATTTAATAAAGCATAGGATAAAACAACATAAATACAATTTAATAAAGCATACGTTAAAACAACATAAATACAATTAAATAAAGCATAGGATAAAACAACATAAATACAATTTAATAAAGCATAGGTTAAAACAACATAAATACAATTTTATAAAGCATAGGATAAAACAACATAAATACAATTTAATAAAGCATAGATTAAAACAACATAAATACAATTTAATAAAGCATAGGATAAAACAACATAAATTCAATTTAATAAAGCATCGGATAAAACAACATAAATACAATTTAATAAAGCACAGGATAAAACAACATAAATAAAATTTAATAAAACATATGTTAAAACGACATAAATACAATTTAATAAAGCATAGGATAAAACAACATAAATACAATTTAATAAAGCATAGGATAAAACAACATAAATACAATTTATAAAGCATAGGATAAAACAACATAAATATAATTTAATAAAGCATAGGATAAAACAACATAAATAAAATTTAATAAAGCATAGGATAAAACAACATAAATACAATTTAATAAAGCATAGGATAAAACAACATAAATATAATTTAATAAAGCATAGGATAAAACAACATAAATAAAATTTAATAAAGCATAGGATAAAACAACATAAATACAATTTAATAAAGCATAGGATAAAACAACATGAATACAATTTAATAAAGCATAGGATAAAACAACATGAATACAATTTAATAAAGCATAGGTTAAAACAACATAAATACAATTTAATAAAGCATAGGATAAAACAACATAAATATAATTTAATAAAGCATAGGATAAAACAACATAAATAAAATTTAATAAAGCATAGGATAAAACAACATAAATACAATTTAATAAAGCATAGGATAAAACAACATGAATACAATTTAATAAAGCATAGGATAAAACAACATAAATACAATTTAATAAAGCATAGGGTAAAACAACATAAATACAATTTAATAAAGCATAGGATAAAACAACATAAATACAATTTACTAAAGCATAGGATAAAACAACATAAATAAAATTTAATAAAGCATAGGTTAAAACAACATAAATACAATTTAATAAAGCATAGGACAAAACAACATAAATACAATTTAATAAAGCATAGTTTAAAACAACATGAATACAATTTAATAAAGCATAGGATAAAACCACAGAAATAAAATTTAATAAAGCATAGGATAAAACAACATAAATACAATTTAATAAAGCATAGGACAAAACAACATAAATACAATTTATTAAATCATAGGATAAAACAACATAAATACAATTTAATGAAACATAGGATAAACAACATAAATACAATTTATTAAAGCATAGGACAAAACAACATAAATACAATTTAATAAAACATATGTTAAAACGACATAAATACAATTTAATAAAGCATAGGATAAAACAACATAAATACAATTTAATAAAGCATAGGATAAAACAACATAAATACAATTTAATAAAGCATAGGATAAAACAACATAAACAAAATTTAAGAAAGCATAGGTTAAAACAACATAAATACAATTTAATAAAGCATAGGACAAAACAACATAAATACAATTTAATAAAGCATAGTTTAAAACAACATGAATACAATTTAATACAGCATAGGATAAAACCACAGAAATAAAATTTAATAAAGCATAGGATAAAACAACATAAATACAATTTAATAAAGCATAGGACAAAACAACATAAATACAATTTATTAAAGCATAGGATAAAACAACATAAATACAATTTAATGAAACATAGGATAAACAACATAAATACAATTTAATAAAGCATAGGACAAAACAACATAAATACAATTTAATAAAGCATATGTTAAAACAACATAAATACAATTTAATAAAGCATAGTTTAAAACAACATAAATACAATTTAATAAAGCATAGTTTAAAACAACATAAATACAATTTAATAAAGCATAGGATAAAACAACATAAATACAATTTAATAAAGCATATGACAAAACAACATAAATACAATTTAATAAAGCATAGGCTAAAACTACATAAATACAATTTAATAAAGCATAGGATAAAACAAATTAAATACAATTTAATAAAGCATAGGTTAAAACAACATAAATACAATTTCATAAAGCATAGGATAAAACAACATAAATACAATTTAATAAAGCATAGGATAAAACAACATAAATAAAATTTAATACAGCATAGGTTAAAACAACATAAATACAATTTAATAAAGCATCGGACAAAACAACATAAATACAATTTAATAAAGCATAGGATAAAACAACATAAATACAATTTATAAAGCATAGGATAAAACAACATAAATACAATTTAATAAAGCATAGGATAAAACAACATAAATACAATTTAATAAAGCATAGGATAAAACAACATAAATACAATTTAATAAAGAATAGGCTAAAGCTACATAAATACAATTTAATAAAGCATAGGATAAAACAACATAAATACAATTTAATAAAGCATAGGTTAAAACAACATAATTACAATTTAATAAAGCATAGGATAAAACAACATAAATACAATTTAATAAAGCATAGGATAAAACAACATAAATACAATTTAATAAAGCATACGTTAAAACAACATAAATACAATTAAATAAAGCATAGGATAAAACAACATAAATACAATTTAATAAAGCATAGGTTAAAACAACATAAATACAATTTTATAAAGCATAGGATAAAACAACATAAATACAATTTAATAAAGCATAGATTAAAACAACATAAATACAATTTAATAAAGCATAGGATAAAACAACATAAATTCAATTTAATAAAGCATCGGATAAAACAACATAAATACAATTTAATAAAGCACAGGATAAAACAACATAAATAAAATTTAATAAAGCATAGGATAAAACAACATAAATAAAATTTAATAAAGCATAGGATAAAACAACGTAAATACAATTTAATAAAGCATATGATAAAACAACATAAATAAAATTTAATAAAGCATAGGATAAAACAACATAAATACAATTTAATAAAGCATAGGATAAAACAACATAAATACAATTTAATAAAGCATAGGTTAAAACAACATAAATACAATTTAATAAAGCATAGGATAAAACAACATAAATATAATTTAATAAAGCATAGGATAAAACAACATAAATACAATTTAATAAAGCATAGGATAAAACAACATGAATACAATTTAATAAAGCATAGGATAAAACAACATAAATACAATTTAATAAAGCATAGGGTAAAACAACATAAATACAATTTAATAAAGCATAGGATAAAACAACATAAATACAATTTACTAAAGCATAGGATAAAACAACATAAATAAAATTTAATAAAGCATAGGTTAAAACAACATAAATACAATTTAATAAAGCATAGGACAAAACAACATAAATACAATTTAATAAAGCATAGTTTAAAACAACATGAATACAATTTAATAAAGCATAGGATAAAACCACAGAAATAAAATTTAATAAAGCATAGGATAAAACAACATAAATACAATTTAATAAAGCATAGGACAAAACAACATAAATACAATTTATTAAATCATAGGACAAAACAACATAAATACAATTTAATGAAACATAGGATAAACAACATAAATACAATTTATTAAAGCATAGGACAAAACAACATAAATACAATTTAATAAAACATATGTTAAAACGACATAAATACAATTTAATAAAGCATAGGATAAAACAACATAAATACAATTTAATAAAGCATAGGATAAAACAACATAAATACAATTTAATAAAGCATAGGATAAAACAACATAAACAAAATTTAAGAAAGCATAGGTTAAAACAACATAAATACAATTTAATAAAGCATAGGACAAAACAACATAAATACAATTTAATAAAGCATAGTTTAAAACAACATGAATACAATTTAATACAGCATAGGATAAAACCACAGAAATAAAATTTAATAAAGCATAGGATAAAACAACATAAATACAATTTAATAAAGCATAGGACAAAACAACATAAATACAATTTATTAAAGCATAGGATAAAACAACATAAATACAATTTAATGAAACATAGGATAAACAACATAAATACAATTTAATAAAGCATAGGACAAAACAACATAAATACAATTTAATAAAGCATATGTTAAAACAACATAAATACAATTTAATAAAGCATAGTTTAAAACAACATAAATACAATTTAATAAATCATACTTTAAAACAACATAAATACAATTTAATAAAGCATAGGATAAAACAACATAAATACAATTTAATAAAGCATATGACAAAACAACATAAATACAATTTAATAAAGCATAGGTAAAAACAACATAAATACAATTTAATGAAACATAGGATAAACAACATAAATACAATTTAATAAAGCATAGGACAAAACAACATAAATACAATTTAATAAAGCATAGGATAAAACAACATAAATACAATTTAAGGAAACATAGGATAAACAACATAAATACAATTTAATAAAGCATAGGATAAAACAACATAAATACAATTTAATAAAGCATAGGGTAAAACAACATAAATACAATTTAATAAAGCATAGGATAAAACAACATAAATACAATTTACTAAAGCATAGGATAAAACAACATAAATAAAATTTAATAAAGCATAGGTTAAAACAACATAAATACAATTTAATAAAGCATAGGACAAAACAACATAAATACAATTTAATAAAGCATAGTTTAAAACAACATGAATACAATTTAATAAAGCATAGGATAAAACCACAGAAATAAAATTTTATAAAGCATAGGATAAAACAACATAAATACAATTTAATAAAGCATAGGACAAAACAACATTAATACAATTTATTAAATCATAGGACAAAACAACATAAATACAATTTAATGAAACATAGGATAAACAACATAAATAAAATTTATTAAAGCATAGGACAAAACAACATAAATACAATTTAATAAAACATATGTTAAAACGACATAAATACAATTTAATAAAGCATAGGATAAAACAACATAAATACAATTTAATAAAGCATAGGATAAAACAACATAAATACAATTTAATAAAGCATAGGATAAAACAACATAAACAAAATTTAAGAAAGCATAGGTTAGAACAACATAAATACAATTTAATAAAGCATAGGACAAAACAACATAAATACAATTTAATAAAGCATAGTTTAAAACAACATGAATACAATTTAATACAGCATAGGATAAAACCACAGAAATAAAATTTAATAAAGCATAGGATAAAACAACATAAATACAATTTAATAAAGCATAGGACAAAACAACATAAATACAATTTATTAAAGCATAGGATAAAACAACATAAATACAATTTAATGAAACATAGGATAAACAACATAAATACAATTTAATAAAGCATAGGACAAAACAACATAAATACAATTTAATAAAGCATATGTTAAAACAACATAAATACAATTTAATAAAGCATAGTTTAAAACAACATAAATACAATTTAATAAAGCATAGTTTAAAACAACATAAATACAATTTAATAAAGCATAGGATAAAACAACATAAATACAATTTAATAAAGCATATGACAAAACAACATAAATACAATTTAATAAAGCATAGGTAAAAACAACATAAATACAATTTAATGAAACATAGGATAAACAACATAAATACAATTTAATAAAGCATAGGACAAAACAACATAAATACAATTTAATAAAGCATAGGATAAAACAACATAAATACAATTTAAGGAAACATAGGATAAACAACATAAATACAATTTAATAAAGCATAGGACAAAACAACATAAATACAATTTAATAAAGCATATGTTAAAACAACATAAATACAATTTAATAAAGCATAAGATAAAACAACATGAATATAATTTAGTAAAGCATAAGATAAAACAACATGAATACAATTTAATAAAGCATAGGTTAAAACAACATAAATACAATTTAATAAAGCATCGGACAAAACAACATAAATACAATTTAAGAAAGCATAGGATAAAACTACATAAATACATTTTAATAAAGCATAGGATAAAACAACATAAATGCAATTTAATAAAGCATAGGTTAAAACAACATAAATACAATTTAATAAAGCATCGGACAAAACAACATAAATACAATTTAATAAAGCATAGGATAAAACAACATAAATACAATTTATAAAGCATAGGATAAAACAACATAAATACAATTTAATAAAGCATAGGATAAAACAACATGAATACAATTTAATAAAGCATAGGATAAAATAACATAAATACAATTTAATAAAGCATAGGCTAAAACTACATAAATACAATTTAATAAAGCATAGGATAAAACAAATTAAATACAATTTAATAAAGCATAGGTTAAAACAACATAAATACAATTTAATAAAGCATAGGATAAAACAACATAAATACAATTTAATAAAGCATAGGATAAAACAACATAAATAAAATTTAATAAAGCATAGGTTAAAACAACATAAATACAATTTAATAAAGCATCGGACAAAACAACATAAATACAATTTAATAAAGCATAGGATAAAACAACATAAATACAATTTATAAAGCATAGGATAAAACAACATAAATACAATTTAATAAAGCATAGGATAAAACAACATAAATACAATTTAATAAAGCATAGGATAAAACAACATAAATTCAATTTAATAAAGCATAGGCTAAAGCTACATAAATACAATTTAATAAAGCATAGGATAAAACAACATAAATACAATTTAATAAAGCATAGGTTAAAACAACATAAATACAATTTAATAAAGCATAGGATAAAACAACATAAATACAATTTAATAAAGCATAGGATAAAACAACATAAATAAAATTTAATAAAGCATAGGTTAAAACAACATAAATACAATTTAATAAAGCATAGGATAAAACAACATAAATACAATTTAATAAAGCATAGGATAAAACAACATAAATACTTTTTAATAAAGCATAGGATAAAACAACATAAATACTTTTTAATAAAGCATAGGATAAAACCACATAAATACAATTTAATAAAGCACAGGATAAAACAACATAAATACAATTTAATAAAGCATAGGATAAAACAACATAATTACAATTTAATAAAGCATAGGATAAAACAACATAAATACAATTTAATAAAGCATAGGATAAAACAACATAAATACAATTTAATAAAGCATACGTTAAAACAACATAAATACAATTAAATAAAGCATAGGATAAAACAACATAAATACAATTTAATAAAGCATAGGTTAAAACAACATAAATACAATTTTATAAAGCATAGGATAAAACAACATAAATACAATTTAATAAAGCATAGATTAAAACAACATAAATACAATTTAATAAAGCATAGGATAAAACAACATAAAATCAATTTAATAAAGCATAGGATAAAACAACATAAATACAATTTAATAAAGCACAGGATAAAACAACATAAATAAAATTTAATAAAGCATAGGATAAAACAACATAAATAAAATTTAATAAAGCATAGGATAAAACAACGTAAATACAATTTAATAAAGCATAGGATAAAACAACATAAATAAAATTTAATAAAGCATAGGATAAAACAACATAAATACAATTTAATAAAGCATAGGATAAAACAACATAAATACAATTTAATAAAGCATAGGTTAAAACAACATAAATACAATTTAATAAAGCATAGGATAAAACAACATAAATATAATTTAATAAAGCATAGGATAAAACAACATAAATAAAATTTAATAAAGCATAGGATAAAACAACATAAATACAATTTAATAAAGCATAGGATAAAACAACATGAATACAATTTAATAAAGCATAGGATAAAACAACATAAAAACTATTTAATAAAGCATAGGGTAAAACAACATAAATACAATTTAATAAAGCATAGGATAAAACAACATAAATACAATTTACTAAAGCATAGGATAAAACAACATAAATAAAATTTAATAAAGCATAGGTTAAAACAACATAAATACAATTTAATAAAGCATAGGATAAAACAACATAAATAAAATTTAATAAAGCATAGGATAAAACAACATAAATACAATTTAATAAAGCATAGGATAAAACAACATGAATACAATTTAATAAAGCATAGGATAAAACAACATAAAAACTATTTAATAAAGCATAGGGTAAAACAACATAAATACAATTTAATAAAGCATAGGATAAAACAACATAAATACAATTTACTAAAGCATAGGATAAAACAACATAAATAAAATTTAATAAAGCATAGGTTAAAACAACATAAATACAATTTAATAAAGCATAGGACAAAACAACATAAATACAATTTAATAAAGCATAGTTTAAAACAACATGAATACAATTTAATAAAGCATAGGATAAAACCACAGAAATAAAATTTAATAAAGCATAGGATAAAACAACATAAATACAATTTAATAAAGCATAGGACAAAACAACATAAATACAATTTATTAAAGCATAGGATAAAACAACATAAATACAATTTAATAAAGCATAGGATAAAACCACAGAAATACAATTTAATAAAGCATAGGATAAAACAACATAAAAACAATTTAATAAAGCATAGGACAAAACAACATAAATACAATTTAATAACGCATAGGATAAAACAACATAAATACAATTTAATGAAACATAGGATAAACAATTAAAATTCAATTTAATAAAGCATAGGACAAAACAACATAAATACAATTTAATAAAGCATATGTTAAAACAACATAAATACAATTTAATAAAGCATAGTTTAAAACAACATAAATACAATTTAATAAAGCATAGTTTAAAACAACATAAATACAATTTAATAAAGCATAGTTTAAAACAACATAAATACAATTTAATAAAGCATAGTTTAAAACAACATAAATACAATTTAATAAAGCATAGTTTAAAACAACATAAATACAATTTAATAAAGCATAGTTTAAAACAACAGAAATACAATTTAATAAAGCATTAGATAAAACAACATGAATATAATTTAGTAAAGCATAAGATAAAACAACATGAATACAATTTAATAAAGCATAGGATAAAACAACATAAATAAAATTTAATAAAGCATAGGTTAAAACAACATAAATACAATTTAATAAAGCATAGTTTAAAACAACATAAATACAATTTAATAAAGCATAGGATAAAACCACAGAAATACAATTTAATAAAGCATAGGATAAAACAACATAAATACAATTTAATAAAGCATAGGACAAAACAACATAAATACAATTTAATAAAGCATAGGATAAAACAACATAAATACAATTTAATGAAACATAGGATAAACAACATAAATACAATTTAATAAAGCATAGAACAAAACGACATAAATACAATTTAATAAAGGAAAGGATAAAACAACATAAATACAATTTAATGAAACATAGGATAAACAAAATAAATACAATTTAATAAAGCATAGTTTAAAACAACATAAATACAATTTCATAAAGCACATGTTAAAACAAAATGAATACAATTTAATAAAGCATAAGATAAAACAACATGAATATAATTTAGTAAAGCATAAGATAAAACAACATGAATACAATTTAATAAAGCATAGGTTAAAACAACATAAATACAATTTAAGAAAGCATAGGATAAAACTACATAAATACATTTTAATAAAGCATAGGATAAAACAACATAAATACAATTTAATAAAGCATAGGATAAAACAACATAAATACAATTTAATAAAGCATAGGATAAAACAACATAAATACAATTTAATAAAGCATAAGATAAAACAACATGAATACAATTTAATAAAGCATAGGATAAAACAACGTAAATACTTTTTAATAAAGCATAGGATAAAACCACATAAATACAATTTAATAAAACATAGGATAAAACAACATAAATAAAATTTAATAAAGCATAGGTTAAAACAACATAAATACAATTTAATAAAGCATAGGATAAAACAACATAAATACAATTTAATAAATCAAAGGATAAAACAACATAAATACAATTTAATAAAGCACAGGATAAAACAACATAAATAAAATTTAATAAAGCATATAATAAAACAACATAAATAAAATTTAATAAAGCATAGGATAAAACAACGTAAATACAATTTAATAAAGCATAGGATAAAACAACATAAATAAAATTTAATAAAGCATAGGATAAAACAACATAAATACAATTTAATAAAGCATAGGATAAAACAACATAAATTCAATTTAAAAAAGCATAGGTTAAAACAACATAAATGCAATTTAATAAAGCACAGGATAAAACAACGTAAATACAATTTAATAAAGCATAGGATAAAACAACATAAATAAAATTTAATAAAGCATAGGATAAAACAACATAAATACAATTTAATAAAGCATAAGATAAAACAACATAAATACAATTTAATAAAGCACAGGATAAAACAACATAAATAAAATTTAATAAAGCATAGGTTAAAACAACATAAATACAATTTAATAAAGCATAGGATAAAACAACATAAATACAATTTAATAAAGCATAGGTTAAAACAACATAAATGCAATTTAATAAAGCATAGGATAAAACAACATAAATACAATTTAATAAAGCATAGGATAAAACAACATAAATAAAATTTAATAAAGCATAGGATAAAACAACATAAATACAATTTAATAAAGCATAGGATAAAACAACATAAATAAAATATAATAAAGCATAGGATAAAACAACATAAATACAATTTAATAAAGCATAGGATAAAACAACATAAATACAATTTAATAAAGAATAGGTTAAAACAACATAAATGCAATTTAATAAAGCATAGGATAAAACAACATAAATACAATTTAATAAAGCATAGGATAAAACAACATAAATAAAATTTAATAAAGCATAGGATAAAACAACATAAATACAATTTAATAAAGCATAGGATAAAACAACATAAATACAATTTAATAAAGCATAGGATAAAACAACATAAATACAATTTAATAAAGCATAGGATAAAACAACATAAATACAATTTAATAAAGCATAGGATAAAACAACATAAATACAATTTAATAAAGCATAGGATAAAACAACATAAATAAAATTTAATAAAGCATAGGTTAAAACAACATAAATACAATTTAATAAAGCATAGGATAAAACCACAGAAATACGATTTAATAAAGCATAGGATAAAACAACATAAAAACAATTTAATAAAGCATAGGACAAAACAACATAAATACAATTTAATAACGCATAGGATAAAACAACATAAATACAATTTAATGAAACATAGGATAAACAACATAAATACAATTTAATAAAGCATAGGACAAAACAACATAAATGCAATTTAATAAAGCATATGTTAAAACAACATAAATACAATTTAATAAAGCATAGTTTAAAACAACATAAATACAATTTAATAAAGCATAGTTTAAAACAAAATAAATACAATTTAATAAAGCATAGTTTAAAACAACATAAATACAATTTAATAAAGCATTGTTTAAAACCACATAAATACAATTTAATAAAGCATAGTTTAAAACAACAGAAATACAATTTAATAAAGCATTAGATAAAACAACATGAATATAATTTAGTAAAGCATAAGATAAAACAACATGAATACAATTTAATAAAGCATAGGATAAAACAACATAAATAAAATTTAATAAAGCATAGGTTAAAACAACATAAATACAATTTAATAAAGCATAGGATAAAACCACAGAAATACAATTGAATAAAGCATAGGATAAAACAACATAAATACAATTTAATAAAGCATAGGACAAAACAACATAAATACAATTTAATAAAGCATAGGATAAAACAACATAAATACAATTTAATGAAACATAGGATAAACAACATAAATACAATTTAATAAAGCATAGGACAAAACGACATAAATACAATTTAATAAAGGATAGGATAAAACAACATAAATACAATTTAATGAAACATAGGATAAACAAAATAAATACAATTTAATAAATCATAGTTTAAAACAACATGAATACAATTTAATAAAGCACATGTTAAAACAACATGAATACAATTTAATAAAGCATAAGATAACACAACATGAATATAATTTAGTAAAGCATAAGATAAAACAACATGAATACAATTTAATAAAGCATAGGTTAAAACAACATAAATACAATTTAAGAAAGCATAGGATAAAACCACATAAATACAATTTAATAAAGCATAGGATAAAACAACATAAATAAAATTTAAAAAAAGCATAGGTTAAAACAACATAAATACAATTTAATAAAGCATAGGATAAAACAACATAAATACAATTTAATAAATCATAGGATAAAACAACATAAATACAATTTAATAAAGCACAGGATAAAACAACATAAATAAAATTTAATAAAGCATATAATAAAACAACATAAATAAAATTTAATAAAACATAGGATAAAACAACGTAAATACAATTTAATAAAGCATAGGATAAAACAACATAAATAAAATTTAATAAAGCATAGGATAAAACAACATAAATACAATTTAATAAAGCATAAGATAAAACAACATAAATACAATTTAATAAAGCACAGGATAAAACAACATAAATGAAATTTAATAAAGCATAGGATAAAACAACATAAATAAAATTTAATAAAGCATAGGATAAAACAACGTAAATACAATTTAATAAAGCATAGGATAAAACAACATAAATACAATTTAATAAAGCATAGGATAAAACAACATAAATAAAATTTAATAAAGCATATAATAAAACAACATAAATAAAATTTAATAAAGCATAGGATAAAACAACGTAAATACAATTTAATAAAGCATAGGATAAAACAACATAAATAAAATATAATAAAGCATAGGATAAAACAACATAAATAAAATTTAATAAAGCATATAATAAAACAACATAAATAAAATTTAATAAAGCATAGGATAAAACAACGTAAATACAATTTAATAAAGCATAGGATAAAACAACATAAATAAAATATAATAAAGCATAGGATAAAACAACATAAATACAATTTAATAAAGCATAGGATAAAACAACATAAATGCAATTGAATAAAGCATAGGATAAAACAACATAAATGCAATTTAATAAAGCATAGGATAAAACAACATAAATACAATTTAATAAAGCATAGGATAAAACAACATAAATAAAATTTAATAAAGCATAGGATAAAACAACATAAATACAATTTAATAAAGCATAGGATAAAACAACATAAATACAATTTAATAAAGCATAGGATAAAACAACATAAATAAAATTTAATAAAGCATAGGTTAAAACAACATAAATACAATTTAATAAAGCATAGGACAAAACAACATAAATACAATTTAATAAAGCATAGTTTAAAACATAAATACAATTTAATAAAGCATAGGATAAAACCACAGAAATACAATTTAATAAAGCATAGGATAAAACAACATAAAAAGAATTTAATAAAGCATAGGACAAAACAACATAAATACAATTTAATAACGCATAGGATAAAACAACATAAATACAATTTAATGAAACATAGGATAAACAACATAAATACAATTTAATAAAGCATAGGACAAAACAACATAAATGCAATTTAATAAAGCATATGTTAAAACAACATAAATACAATTTAATAAAGCATAGTTTAAAACAACATAAATACAATTTAATAAAGCATAGTTTAAAACAAAATAAATACAATTTAATAAAGCATAGTTTAAAACAACATAAATACAATTTAATAAAGCATTGTTTAAAACCACATAAATACAATTTAATAAAGCATAGTTTAAAACAACAGAAATACAATTTAATAAAGCATTAGATAAAACAACATGAATATAATTTAGTAAAGCATAAGATAAAACAACATGAATACAATTTAATAAAGCATAGGATAAAACAACATAAATAAAATTTAATAAAGCATAGGTTAAAACAACATAAATACAATTTAATAAAGCATAGGATAAAACCACAGAAATACAATTGAATAAAGCATAGGATAAAACAACATAAATACAATTTAATAAAGCATAGGACAAAACAACATAAATACAATTTAATAAAGCATAGGATAAAACAACATAAATACAATTTAATGAAACATAGGATAAACAAAATAAATACAATTTAATAAATCATAGTTTAAAACAACATAAATACAATTTAATAAAGCACATGTTAAAACAACATGAATACAATTTAATAAAGCATAAGATAACACAACATGAATATAATTTAGTAAAGCATAAGATAAAACAACATGAATACAATTTAATAAAGCATAGGTTAAAACAACATAAATACAATTTAAGAAAGCATAGGATAAAACCACATAAATACAATTTAATAAAGCATAGGATAAAACAACATAAATAAAATTTAAAAAAAGCATAGGTTAAAACAACATAAATACAATTTAATAAAGCATAGGATAAAACAACATAAATACAATTTAATAAATCATAGGATAAAACAACATAAATACAATTTAATAAAGCACAGGATAAAACAACATAAATAAAATTTAATAAAGCATATAATAAAACAACATAAATAAAATTTAATAAAACATAGGATAAAACAACGTAAATACAATTTAATAAAGCATAGGATAAAACAACATAAATAAAATTTAATAAAGCATAGGATAAAACAACATAAATACAATTTAATAAAGCATAAGATAAAACAACATAAATACAATTTAATAAAGCACAGGATAAAACAACATAAATAAAATTTAATAAAGCATAGGATGAAACAACATAAATAAAATTTAATAAAGCATAGGATAAAACAACGTAAATACAATTTAATAAAGCATAGGATAAAACAACATAAATACAATTTAATAAAGCATAGGATAAAACAACATAAATAAAATTTAATAAAGCATATAATAAAACAACATAAATAAAATTTAATAAAGCATAGGATAAAACAACGTAAATACAATTTAATAAAGCATAGGATAAAACAACATAAATAAAATATAATAAAGCATAGGATAAAACAACATAAATACAATTTAATAAAGCATAGGATAAAACAACATAAATGCAATTGAATAAAGCATAGGTTAAAACAACATAAATGCAATTTAATAAAGCATAGGATAAAACAACATAAATACAATTTAATAAAGCATAGGATAAAACAACATAAATAAAATTTAATAAAGCATAGGATAAAACAACATAAATACAATTTAATAAAGCATAGGATAAAACAACATAAATACAATTTAATAAAGCATAGGATAAAACAACATAAATACTATTTAATAAAGCATAGGATAAAACAACATAAATACAATTTAATAAAGCATAGGATAAAACAACATAAATACAATTTAATAAAGCATAGGATAAAACAACATAAATACAATTTAATAAAGCATAGGTTAAAACAACATAAATACAATTTAATAAAGCATAGGACAAAACAACATAAATACAATTTAATAAAGCATAGTTTAAAACAACATAAATACAATTTAATAAAGCATAGGATAAAACCACAGAAATACAATTTAATAAAGCATAGGATAAAACAACATAAAAACAATTTAATAAAGCATAGGACAAAACAACATAAATACAATTTAATAACGCATAGGATAAAACAACATAAATACAATTTAATGAAACATAGGATAAACAATTAAAATTCAATTTAATAAAGCATAGGACAAAACAACATAAATACAATTTAATAAAGCATATGTTAAAACAACATAAATACAATTTAATAAAGCATAGTTTAAAACAACATAAATACAATTTAATAAAGCATAGTTTAAAACAACATAAATACAATTTAATAAAGCATAGTTTAAAACAACATAAATACAATTTAATAAAGCATAGTTTAAAACAACATAAATACAATTTAATAAAGCATAGTTTAAAATAACAGAAATACAATTTAATAAAGCATTAGATAAAACAACATGAATATAATTTAGTAAAGCATAAGATAAAACAACATGAATACAATTTAATAAAGCATAGGATAAAACAACATAAATAAAATTTAATAAAGCATAGGTTAAAACAACATAAATACAATTTAATAAAGCATAGTTTAAAACAACATAAATACAATTTAATAAAGCATAGGATAAAACCACAGAAATACAATTTAATAAAGCATAGGATAAAACAACATAAATACAATTTAATAAAGCATAGGACAAAACAACATAAATACAATTTAATAAAGCATAGGATAAAACAACATAAATACAATTTAATGAAACATAGGATAAACAACATAAATACAATTTAATAAAGCATAGGACAAAACGACATAAATACAATTTAATAAAGGAAAGGATAAAACAACATAAATACAATTTAATGAAACATAGGATAAACAAAATAAATACAATTTAATAAAGCATAGTTTAAAACAACATAAATACAATTTCATAAAGCACATGTTAAAACAAAATGAATACAATTTAATAAAGCATAAGATAAAACAACATGAATATAATTTAGTAAAGCATAAGATAAAACAACATGAATACAATTTAATAAACCATAGGTTAAAACAACATAAATACAATTTAAGAAAGCATAGGATAAAACTACATAAATACATTTTAATAAAGCATAGGATAAAACAACATAAATACAATTTAATAAAGCATAGGTTAAAACAACATAAATACAATTTAATAAAGCATAGGACAAAACAACATAAATACAATTTAATAAAGCATAGGATAAAACAACATAAATACAATTTATAAAGCATAGGATAAAACAACATAAATACAATTTAATAAAGCATAGGATAAAACAACATAAATACAATTTAATAAAGCATAGGATAAAACAACATAAATACAATTTAATAAAGCATAGGCTAAAACAACATAAATACAATTTAATAAAGCATAGGATAAAACAAATTAAATACAATTTAATAAAGCATAGGATAAAACAACATAAATTTAATTTAATAAAGCATAGGATAAAACAACATAAATACAATTTAATAAAGCATAGGATAAAACAACATAAATACAATTTAATAAAGCATAAGATAAAACAACATGAATACAATTTAATAAAGCATAGGATAAAACAACATAAATACAATTTAATAAAGCATAGGTTAAAACAACATAAATGCAATTTAATAAAGCATAGGATAAAACAACATAAATACAATTTAATAAAGCATAAGATAAAACAACATGAATACAATTTAATAAAGCATAGTTTAAAACAACAGAAATACAATTTAATAAAGCATTAGATAAAACAACATGAATATAATTTAGTAAAGAATAAGATAAAACAACATGAATACAATTTAATAAAGCATAGGATAAAACAACATAAATAAAATTTAATAAAGCATAGGTTAAAGCAACATAAATAAAATTTAATAAAGCATAGGATAAAACAACATAAATACAATTTAATAAAGCATAAGATAAAACAACATAAATACAATTTAATAAAGCATAGGCTAAAACAACATAAATACACTTTAATAAAGCATAGGATAAAACAAATTAAATACAATTTAATAAAGCATAGGCTAAAACAACATAAATACACTTTAATAAAGCATAGGATAAAACAAATTAAATACAATTTAATAAAGCATAGGATAAAACAACATAAATTCAATTTAATAAAGCATAGGATAAAACAACATAAATACAATTTAATAAAGCATAGGACAAAACAACATAAATACAATTTAATAAAGCATATGTTAAAACAACATAAATACAATTTAATAAAGCATAGTTTAAAACAACATAAATACAATTTAATAAAGCATAGTTTAAAACAACATAAATACAATTTAATAAAGCATTAGATAAAACAACATGAATATAATTTAGTAAAGCATAGGATAAAACAACGTAAATACAATTTAATAAATCATAGGAAAAACAACATAAATACAATTTAATAAAGCATAGGTTAAAACAACATGAATACAATTTAATAAAGCATAGGATAAAAAAATGTAAATACTTTTTAATAAAGCATAGGATAAAACCACATAAATACAATTTAATAAAGCATAGGATAAAACAACATAAATAAAATTTAATAAAGCATAGGTTAAAACAACATAAATACAATTTAATAAAGCATAGTTTAATACAACATAAATACAATTTAATAAAGCATAGTTTAAAACAACATAAATACAATTTAATAAAGCATAGTTTAAAACAACATAAATACAATTGAATAAAGCATAGTTTAAAACAACATAAATACAATTTAATAAAGCATAGTTTAAAACAACATAAATACAATTGAATAAAGCATAGTTTAAAACAACATAAATACAATTTAATAAAGCATAGTTTAAAACAACATAAATACAATTTAATAAAGCATTAGATAAAACAACATGAATATAATTTAGTAAAGCATAAGATAAAACAACATGAATACAATTTAATAAAGCATAGGATAAAACAACATAAATAAAATTTAATAAAGCATAGGTTAAAACAACATAAATACAATTTAATAAAGCATAGTTTAAAACAACATAAATACAATTTAATAAAGCATAGGATAAAACCACAGAAATACAATTTAATAAAGCATAGGATAAAACAACATAAATACAATTTAATAAAGCATAGGACAAAACAACATAAATCCAATTTAATAAAGCATAGGATAAAACAACATAAATACAATTTAATGAAACATAGGATAAACAACATAAATACAATTTAATAAAGCATAGGACAAAACAACATAAATACAATTTAATAAAGCATAGGATAAAACAACATAAATACAATTTAATGAAACATAGGTTAAACAAAATAAATACAATTTAATAAAGCATAGGACAAAACAACATAAATACAATTTAATAAAGCATATGTTAAAACAACATGAATACAATTTAATAAAGCATAAGATAAAACAACATGAATATAATTTAGTAAAGCATAAGATAAAACAACATAAATACAATTTAATAAAGCATAGGCTAAAACAACATAAATACACTTTAATAAAGCATAGGATAAAACAACATAAATAAAATTTAATAAAGCATAGGATAAAACAACATAAATACAATTTAATAAAGCATAGGATAAAACACCATAAATACAATTTAATAAAGCATAGGTTAAAACAACATAAATGCAATTTAATAAAGCATAGGATAAAACAACATAAATACAATTTAATAAAGCATAGGATAAAACAACATAAATACAATTTAATAAAGCATAGTTTAAAACAACATAAATACAATTTAATAAAGCATAGTTTAAAACAACATAAATACAATTTAATAAAGCATAGTTTAAAACAACATAAATACAATTTAATAAAGCATAGTTTAAAACAGCATAAATACAATTTAATAAAGCATTAGATAAAACAACATGAATATAATTTAGTAAAGCATAAGATAAAACAACATAAATACAATTTAATAAAGCATAGGATAAAACCACATAAATACAATTTAATAAAGCATAGGATAAAACAACTAAAATACAATTTAATAAAATATAGGATAAAACAACATAAATACAATTTAATGAAACATAGGATATACAACATAAATACAATTTAATAAAGCATAGGGCAAAACAACATAAATACAGTTTAATAAAGCATATGTTAAAACAACATAAATACAATTTAATAAAGCATAAGATAAAACAACATGAATATAATTTAGTAAAGCATAAGATAAAACAACATGAATACAATTTAATAAAGCATAGGTTAAAACAACATAAATACAATTCAAGAAAGCATAGGATAAAACTACATAAATACATTTTAATAAAGCATAGGATAAAACAACATAAATACAATTTAATAAAGCATAGGTTAAAACAACATAAATACAATTTAATAAAGCATAGGACAAAACAACATAAATACAATTTAATAAAGCATAGGATAAAACAACATAAATACAATTTATAAAGCATAGGATAAAACAACATAAATACAATTTAATAAAGCATAGGATAAAACAACATAAATACAATTTAATAAAGCATAGGATAAAACAACATAAATACAATTTAATCAAGCATAGGCTAAAACAACATAAATACACTTTAATAAAGCATAGGATAAAACAAATTAAATACAATTTAATAAAGCATAGGATAAAACAACATAAATACAATTTAATAAAGCATAGGATAAAACAACATAAATACAATTTAATAAAGCATAAGATAAAACAACATGAATACAATTTAATAAAGCATAGGATAAAACAACGTAAATACAATTTAATAAATCATAGGAAAAACAACATAAATACAATTTAATAAAGCATAGGTTAAAACAACATGAATACAATTTAATAAAGCATAGGATAAAAAAATGTAAATACTTTTTAATAAAGCATAGGATAAAACCACATAAATACAATTTAATAAAGCATAGGATAAAACAACATAAATAAAATTTAATAAAGCATAGGTTAAAACAACATAAATACAATTTAATAAAGCATAGTTTAATACAACATAAATACAATTTAATAAAGCATAGTTTAAAACAACATAAATACAATTTAATAAAGCATAGTTTAAAACAACATAAATACAATTGAATAAAGCATAGTTTAAAACAACATAAATACAATTTAATAAAGCATAGTTTAAAACAACATAAATACAATTGAATAAAGCATAGTTTAAAACAACATAAATACAATTTAATAAAGCATAGTTTAAAACAACATAAATACAATTTAATAAAGCATTAGATAAAACAACATGAATATAATTTAGTAAAGCATAAGATAAAACAACATGAATACAATTTAATAAAGCATAGGATAAAACAACATAAATAAAATTTAATAAAGCATAGGTTAAAACAACATAAATACAATTTAATAAAGCATAGTTTAAAACAACATAAATACAATTTAATAAAGCATAGGATAAAACCACAGAAATACAATTTAATAAAGCATAGGATAAAACAACATAAATACAATTTAATAAAGCATAGGACAAAACAACATAAATCCAATTTAATAAAGCATAGGATAAAACAACATAAATACAATTTAATGAAACATAGGATAAACAACATAAATACAATTTAATAAAGCATAGGACAAAACAACATAAATACAATTTAATAAAGCATAGGATAAAACAACATAAATACAATTCAATAAAGCATAGGCTAAAACAACATAAATACAATTTAATAAAGCATAGGACAAAACAACATAAATACAATTTAATAAAGCATAGGATAAAACAACATAAATTCAATTTAATAAAGCATAGGATAAAACAACATAAATACAACTTAATAAAGCATAAGATAAAACAACATAAATACAATTTAATAAAGCATAGGCTAAAACAACATAAATACAATTTAATAAAGCATAGGATAAAACAACATAAATACAATTTAATAAAGCATAGTTTAAAACAACATAAATACAATTTAATAAAGCATTAGATAAAACAACATGAATATAATTTAGTAAAGCATAGGATAAAACAACGTAAATACAATTTAATAAATCATAGGAAAAACAACATAAATACAATTTAATAAAGCATAGGTTAAAACAACATGAATACAATTTAATAAAGCATAGGATAAAAAAATGTAAATACTTTTTAATAAAGCATAGGATAAAACCACATAAATACAATTTAATAAAGCATAGGATAAAACAACATAAATAAAATTTAATAAAGCATAGGTTAAAGCAACATAAATACAATTTAATAAAGCATAGTTTAATACAACATAAATACAATTTAATAAAGCATAGTTTAAAACAACATAAATACAATTTAATAAAGCATAGTTTAAAACAACATAAATACAATTGAATAAAGCATAGTTTAAAACAACATAAATACAATTTAATAAAGCATAGTTTAAAACAACATAAATACAATTGAATAAAGCATAGTTTAAAACAACATAAATACAATTTAATAAAGCATAGTTTAAAACAACATAAATACAATTTAATAAAGCATTAGATAAAACAACATGAATATAATTTAGTAAAGCATAAGATAAAACAACATGAATACAATTTAATAAAGCATAGGATAAAACAACATAAATAAAATTTAATAAAGCATAGGTTAAAACAACATAAATACAATTTAATAAAGCATAGTTTTATACAACATAAATACAATTTAATAAAGCATAGGATAAAACCACAGAAATACAATTTAATAAAGCATAGGATAAAACAACATAAATACAATTTAATAAAGCATAAGATAAAACAACATGAATACAATTTAATAAAGCATAGGATAAAACAACGTAAATACAATTTAATAAATCATAGGAAAAACAACATAAATACAATTTAATAAAGCATAGGTTAAAACAACATGAATGCAATTTAATAAAGCATAGGATAAAAAAATGTAAATACTTTTTAATAAAGCATAGGATAAAACCACATAAATACAATTTAATAAAGCATAGGATAAAACAACATAAATAAAATTTAATAAAGCATAGGTTAAAACAACATAAATACAATTTAATAAAGCATAGTTTAATACAACATAAATACAATTTAATAAAGCATAGTTTAAAACAACATAAATACAATTTAATAAAGCATAGTTTAAAACAACATAAATACAATTGAATAAAGCATAGTTTAAAACAACATAAATACAATTTAATAAAGCATAGTTTAAAACAACATAAATACAATTGAATAAAGCATAGTTTAAAACAACATAAATACAATTTAATAAAGCATAGTTTAAAACAACATAAATACAATTTAATAAAGCATTAGATAAAACAACATGAATATAATTTAGTAAAGCATAAGATAAAACAACATGAATACAATTTAATAAAGCATAGGATAAAACAACATAAATAAAATTTAATAAAGCATAGGTTAAAACAACATAAATACAATTTAATAAAGCATAGTTTAAAACAACATAAATACAATTTAATAAAGCATAGGATAAAACCACAGAAATACAATTTAATAAAGCATAGGATAAAACAACATAAATACAATTTAATAAAGCATAGGACAAAACAACATAAATCCAATTTAATAAAGCATAGGATAAAACAACATAAATACAATTTAATGAAACATAGGATAAACAACATAAATACAATTTAATAAAGCATAGGACAAAACAACATAAATACAATTTAATAAAGCATAGGATAAAACAACATAAATACAATTTAATAAAGCATAGGCTAAAACAACATAAATACAATTTAATAAAGCATAGGACAAAACAACATAAATACAATTTAATAAAGCATAGGATAAAACAACATAAATTCAATTTAATAAAGCATAGGATAAAACAACATAAATACAATTTAATAAAGCATAAGATAAAACAACATAAATACAATTTAATAAAGCATAGGCTAAAACAACATAAATACAATTTAATAAAGCATAGGATAAAACAACATAAATACAATTTAATAAAGCATAGTTTAAAACAACATAAATACAATTTAATAAAGCATTAGATAAAACAACATGAATATAATTTAGTAAAGCATAGGATAAAACAACGTAAATACAATTTAATAAATCATAGGAAAAACAACATAAATACAATTTAATAAAGCATAGGTTAAAACAACATGAATACAATTTAATAAAGCATAGGATAAAAAAATGTAAATACTTTTTAATAAAGCATAGGATAAAACCACATAAATACAATTTAATAAAGCATAGGATAAAACAACATAAATAAAATTTAATAAAGCATAGGTTAAAGCAACATAAATACAATTTAATAAAGCATAGTTTAATACAACATAAATACAATTTAATAAAGCATAGTTTAAAACAACATAAATACAATTTAATAAAGCATAGTTTAAAACAACATAAATACAATTGAATAAAGCATAGTTTAAAACAACATAAATACAATTTAATAAAGCATAGTTTAAAACAACATAAATACAATTGAATAAAGCATAGTTTAAAACAACATAAATACAATTTAATAAAGCATAGTTTAAAACAACATAAATACAATTTAATAAAGCATTAGATAAAACAACATGAATATAATTTAGTAAAGCATAAGATAAAACAACATGAATACAATTTAATAAAGCATAGGATAAAACAACATAAATAAAATTTAATAAAGCATAGGTTAAAACAACATAAATACAATTTAATAAAGCATAGTTTAAAACAACATAAATACAATTTAATAAAGCATAGGATAAAACCACAGAAATACAATTTAATAAAGCATAGGATAAAACAACATAAATACAATTTAATAAAGCATAGGACAAAACAACATAAATCCAATTTAATAAAGCATAGGATAAAACAACATAAATACAATTTAATGAAACATAGGATAAACAACATAAATACAATTTAATAAAGCATAGGACAAAACAACATAAATACAATTTAATAAAGCATAGGATAAAACAACATAAATACAATTTAATGAAACATAGGTTAAACAAAATAAATACAATTTAATAAAGCATAGGACAAAACAACATAAATGCAATTTAATAAAGCATAGGATAAAACAACATAAATACAATTTAATAAAGCATAGGATAAAACAACATAAATACAATTTAATAAAGCATAGTTTAAAACAACATAAATACAATTTAATAAAGCATAGGTTAAAACAACATGAATACAATTTAATAAAGCATAGGATAAAAAAATGTAAATACTTTTTAATAAAGCATAGGATAAAACCACATAAATACAATTTAATAAAGCATAGGATAAAACAACATAAATAAAATTTAATAAAGCATAGGTTAAAACAGCATAAATACAATTTAATAAAGCATAGTTTAATACAACATAAATACAATTTAATAAAGCATAGTTTAAAACAACATAAATACAATTTAATAAAGCATAGTTTAAAACAACATAAATACAATTGAATAAAGCATAGTTTAAAACAACATAAATACAATTTAATAAAGCATAGTTTAAAACAACATAAATACAATTGAATAAAGCATAGTTTAAAACAACATAAATACAATTTAATAAAGCATAGTTTAAAACAACATAAATACAATTTAATAAAGCATTAGATAAAACAACATGAATATAATTTAGTAAAGCATAAGATAAAACAACATGAATACAATTTAATAAAGCATAGGATAAAACAACATAAATAAAATTTAATAAAGCATAGGTTAAAACAACATAAATACAATTTAATAAAGCATAGTTTAAAACAACATAAATACAATTTAATAAAGCATAGGATAAAACCACAGAAATACAATTTAATAAAGCATTAGATAAAACAACATGAATATAATTTAGTAAAGCATAAGATAAAACAACATAAATACAATTTAATAAAGCATAGGATAAAACCACATAAATACAATTTAATAAAGCATAGGATAAAACAACTAAAATACAATTTAATAAAATATAGGATAAAACAACATAAATACAATTTAATGAAACATAGGATATACAACATAAATACAATTTAATAAAGCATAGGGCAAAACAACATAAATACAGTTTAATAAAGCATATGTTAAAACAACATAAATACAATTTAATAAAGCATAAGATAAAACAACATGAATATAATTTAGTAAAGCATAAGATAAAACAACATGAATACAATTTAATAAAGCATAGGTTAAAACAACATAAATACAATTCAAGAAAGCATAGGATAAAACTACATAAATACATTTTAATAAAGCATAGGATAAAACAACATAAATACAATTTAATAAAGCATAGGTTAAAACAACATAAATACAATTTAATAAAGCATAGGACAAAACAACATAAATACAATTTAATAAAGCATAGGATAAAACAACATAAATACAATTTATAAAGCATAGGATAAAACAACATAAATACAATTTAATAAAGCATAGGATAAAACAACATAAATACAATTTAATAAAGCATAGGATAAAACAACATAAATACAATTTAATCAAGCATAGGCTAAAACAACATAAATACACTTTAATAAAGCATAGGATAAAACAAATTAAATACAATTTAATAAAGCATAGGATAAAACAACATAAATACAATTTAATAAAGCATAGGATAAAACAACATAAATACAATTTAATAAAGCATAAGATAAAACAACATGAATACAATTTAATAAAGCATAGGATAAAACAACGTAAATACAATTTAATAAATCATAGGAAAAACAACATAAATACAATTTAATAAAGCATAGGTTAAAACAACATGAATACAATTTAATAAAGCATAGGATAAAAAAATGTAAATACTTTTTAATAAAGCATAGGATAAAACCACATAAATACAATTTAATAAAGCATAGGATAAAACAACATAAATAAAATTTAATAAAGCATAGGTTAAAACAGCATAAATACAATTTAATAAAGCATAGTTTAATACAACATAAATACAATTTAATAAAGCATAGTTTAAAACAACATAAATACAATTTAATAAAGCATAGTTTAAAACAACATAAATACAATTGAATAAAGCATAGTTTAAAACAACATAAATACAATTTAATAAAGCATAGTTTAAAACAACATAAATACAATTGAATAAAGCATAGTTTAAAACAACATAAATACAATTTAATAAAGCATAGTTTAAAACAACATAAATACAATTTAATAAAGCATTAGATAAAACAACATGAATATAATTTAGTAAAGCATAAGATAAAACAACATGAATACAATTTAATAAAGCATAGGATAAAACAACATAAATAAAATTTAATAAAGCATAGGTTAAAACAACATAAATACAATTTAATAAAGCATAGTTTAAAACAACATAAATACAATTTAATAAAGCATAGGATAAAACCACAGAAATACAATTTAATAAAGCATAGGATAAAACAACATAAATACAATTTAATAAAGCATAGGACAAAACAACATAAATCCAATTTAATAAAGCATAGGATAAAACAACATAAATACAATTTAATGAAACATAGGATAAACAACATAAATACAATTTAATAAAGCATAGGACAAAACAACATAAATACAATTTAATAAAGCATAGGATAAAACAACATAAATACAATTTAATGAAACATAGGTTAAACAAAATAAATACAATTTAATAAAGCATAGGACAAAACAACATAAATACAATTTAATAAAGCATATGTTAAAACAACATGAATACAATTTAATAAAGCATAAGATAAAACAACATGAATATAATTTAGTAAAGCATAAGATAAAACAACATAAATACAATTTAATAAAGCATAGGCTAAAACAACATAAATACAATTTAATAAAGGATAGGATAAAACAACATAAATACAATTTAATAAAGCATAGGATAAAACAACATAAATACAATTTAATAAAGCATAGGATAAAACAACATAAATAAAATTTAATAAAGCATAGGTTAAAACAACATAAATACAATTTAATAAAGCATAGGATAAAACCACAGAAATACAATTTAATAAAGCATAGGATAAAACAACATAAATACAATTTAATAAAGCATAGGACAAAACAACATAAATACAATTTAATAACGCATAGGATAAAACAACATAAATACAATTTAATGAAACATAGGATAAACAACATAAATACAATTTAATAAAGCATAGGACAAAACAACATAAATACAATTTAATAAAGCATATGTTAAAACAACATAAATACAATTTAATAAAGCATAGTTTAATACAACATAAATACAATTTAATAAAGCATAGGATAAAACAACATAAATACAATTTAATAAAGCATAGGATAAAACAACATAAATAAAATTTAATAAAGCATAGGTTAAAACAACATAAATACAATTTAATAAAGCATAGGATAAAACCACAGAAATACAATTTAATAAAGCATAGGATAAAACAACATAAATACAATTTAATAAAGCATAGGACAAAACAACATAAATACAATTTAATAACGCATAGGATAAAACAACATAAATACAATTTAATGAAACATAGGATAAACAACATAAATACAATTTAATAAAGCATAGGACAAAACAACATAAATACAATTTAATAAAGCATATGTTAAAACAACATAAATAAAATTTAATAAAGCATAGGTTAAAACAGCATAAATACAATTTAATAAAGCATAGTTTAATACAACATAAATACAATTTAATAAAGCATAGTTTAAAACAACATAAATACAATTTAATAAAGCATAGTTTAAAACAACATAAATACAATTGAATAAAGCATAGTTTAAAACAACATAAATACAATTTAATAAAGCATAGTTTAAAACAACATAAATACAATTTAATAAAGCATTAGATAAAACAACATGAATATAATTTAGTAAAGCATAAGATAAAACAACATGAATACAATTTAATAAAGCATAGGATAAAACAACATAAATAAAATTTAATAAAGCATAGGATAAAACAACATAAATACAATTTAATAAAGCATAGGCTAAAACAACATAAATACAATTTAATAAAGCATAGGACAAAACAACATAAATACAATTTAATAAAGCATAGGATAAAACAACATAAATTCAATTTAATAAAGCATAGGATAAAACAACATAAATACAATTTAATAAAGCATAAGATAAAACAACATGAATACAATTTAATAAAGCATAGGCTAAAACAACATAAATACAATTTAATAAAGCATAGGATAAAACAACATAAATACAATTTAATAAAGCATAGTTTAAAACAACATAAATACAATTTAATAAAGCATTAGATAAAACAACATGAATATAATTTAGTAAAGCATAGGATAAAACAACGTAAATACAATTTAATAAATCATAGGAAAAACAACATAAATACAATTTAATAAAGCATAGGTTAAAACAACATGAATACAATTTAATAAAGCATAGGATAAAAAAATGTAAATACTTTTTCATAAAGCATAGGATAAAACCACATAAATACAATTTAATAAAGCATAGGATAAAACAACATAAATAAAATTTAATAAAGCATAGGTTAAAGCAACATAAATACAATTTAATAAAGCATAGTTTAATACAACATAAATACAATTTAATAAAGCATAGTTTAAAACAACATAAATACAATTTAATAAAGCATAGTTTAAAACAACATAAATACAATTGAATAAAGCATAGTTTAAAACAACATAAATACAATTTAATAAAGCATAGTTTAAAACAACATAAATACAATTGAATAAAGCATAGTTTAAAACAACATAAATACAATTTAATAAAGCATAGTTTAAAACAACATAAATACAATTTAATAAAGCATTAGATAAAACAACATGAATATAATTTAGTAAAGCATAAGATAAAACAACATGAATACAATTTAATAAAGCATAGGATAAAACAACATAAATAAAATTTAATAAAGCATAGGTTAAAACAACATAAATACAATTTAATAAAGCATAGTTTAAAACAACATAAATACAATTTAATAAAGCATAGGATAAAACCACAGAAATACAATTTAATAAAGCATAGGATAAAACAACATAAATACAATTTAATAAAGCATAGGACAAAACAACATAAATCCAATTTAATAAAGCATAGGATAAAACAACATAAATACAATTTAATGAAACATAGGATAAACAACATAAATACAATTTAATAAAGCATAGGACAAAACAACATAAATACAATTTAATAAAGCATAGGATAAAACAACATAAATACAATTTAATGAAACATAGGTTAAACAAAATAAATACAATTTAATAAAGCATAGGACAAAACAACATAAATGCAATTTAATAAAGCATAGGATAAAACAACATAAATACAATTTAATAAAGCATAGGATAAAACAACATAAATACAATTTAATAAAGCATAGTTTAAAACAACATAAATACAATTTAATAAAGCATAGTTTAAAACAACATAAATACAATTTAATAAAGCATAGTTTAAAACAACATAAATACAATTTAATAAAGCATAGTTTAAAACAGCATAAATACAATTTAATAAAGCATTAGATAAAACAACATGAATATAATTTAGTAAAGCATAAGATAAAACAACATAAATACAATTTAATAAAGCATAGGATAAAACCACATAAATACAATTTAATAAAGCATAGGATAAAACAACTAAAATACAATTTAATAAAATATAGGATAAAACAACATAAATACAATTTAATGAAACATAGGATATACAACATAAATACAATTTAATAAAGCATAGGGCAAAACAACATAAATACAGTTTAATAAAGCATATGTTAAAACAACATAAATACAATTTAATAAAGCATAAGATAAAACAACATGAATATAATTTAGTAAAGCATAAGATAAAACAACATGAATACAATTTAATAAAGCATAGGTTAAAACAACATAAATACAATTCAAGAAAGCATAGGATAAAACTACATAAATACATTTTAATAAAGCATAGGATAAAACAACATAAATACAATTTAATAAAGCATAGGTTAAAACAACATAAATACAATTTAATAAAGCATAGGACAAAACAACATAAATACAATTTAATAAAGCATAGGATAAAACAACATAAATACAATTTATAAAGCATAGGATAAAACAACATAAATACAATTTAATAAAGCATAGGATAAAACAACATAAATACAATTTAATAAAGCATAGGATAAAACAACATAAATACAATTTAATCAAGCATAGGCTAAAACAACATAAATACACTTTAATAAAGCATAGGATAAAACAAATTAAATACAATTTAATAAAGCATAGGATAAAACAACATAAATACAATTTAATAAAGCATAGGATAAAACAACATAAATACAATTTAATAAAGCATAGGATAAAACAACGTAAATACAATTTAATAAATCATAGGAAAAACAACATAAATACAATTTAATAAAGCATAGGTTAAAACAACATGAATACAATTTAATAAAGCATAGGATAAAAAAATGTAAATACTTTTTAATAAAGCATAGGATAAAACCACATAAATACAATTTAATAAAGCATAGGATAAAACAACATAAATAAAATTTAATAAAGCATAGGTTAAAACAGCATAAATACAATTTAATAAAGCATAGTTTAATACAACATAAATACAATTTAATAAAGCATAGTTTAAAACAACATAAATACAATTTAATAAAGCATAGTTTAAAACAACATAAATACAATTGAATAAAGCATAGTTTAAAACAACATAAATACAATTTAATAAAGCATAGTTTAAAACAACATAAATACAATTGAATAAAGCATAGTTTAAAACAACATAAATACAATTTAATAAAGCATAGTTTAAAACAACATAAATACAATTTAATAAAGCATTAGATAAAACAACATGAATATAATTTAGTAAAGCATAAGATAAAACAACATGAATACAATTTAATAAAGCATAGGATAAAACAACATAAATAAAATTTAATAAAGCATAGGTTAAAACAACATAAATACAATTTAATAAAGCATAGTTTAAAACAACATAAATACAATTTAATAAAGCATAGGATAAAACCACAGAAATACAATTTAATAAAGCATAGGATAAAACAACATAAATACAATTTAATAAAGCATAGGACAAAACAACATAAATCCAATTTAATAAAGCATAGGATAAAACAACATAAATACAATTTAATGAAACATAGGATAAACAACATAAATACAATTTAATAAAGCATAGGACAAAACAACATAAATACAATTTAATAAAGCATAGGATAAAACAACATAAATACAATTTAATGAAACATAGGTTAAACAATATAAATACAATTTAATAAAGCATAGGACAAAACAACATAAATACAATTTAATAAAGCATATGTTAAAACAACATGAATACAATTTAATAAAGCATAAGATAAAACAACATGAATATAATTTAGTAAAGCATAAGATAAAACAACATAAATACAATTTAATAAAGCATAGGCTAAAACAACATAAATACAATTTAATAAAGCATAGGATAAAACAACATAAATACAATTTAATAAAGCATAGGATAAAACAACATAAATACAATTTAATAAAGCATAGGATAAAACAACATAAATAAAATTTAATAAAGCATAGGTTAAAACAACATAAATACAATTTAATAAAGCATAGGATAAAACCACAGAAATACAATTTAATAAAGCATAGGATAAAACAACATAAATACAATTTAATAAAGCATAGGACAAAACAACATAAATACAATTTAATAACGCATAGGATAAAACAACATAAATACAATTTAATGAAACATAGGATAAACAACATAAATACAATTTAATAAAGCATAGGACAAAACAACATAAATACAATTTAATAAAGCATATGTTAAAACAACATAAATACAATTTAATAAAGCATAGTTTAATACAACATAAATACAATTTAATAAAGCATAGTTTAAAACAACATAAATACAATTTAATAAAGCATAGTTTAAAACAACATAAATACAATTGAATAAAGCATAGTTTAAAACAACATAAATACAATTTAATAAAGCATAGTTTAAAACAACATAAATACAATTTAATAAAGCATTAGATAAAACAACATGAATATAATTTAGTAAAGCATAAGATAAAACAACATGAATACAATTTAATAAAGCATAGGATAAATCAACATAAATAAAATTTAATAAAGCATAGGTTAAAACAACATAAATACAATTTAATAAAGCATAGTTTAAAACAACATAAATACAATTTAATAAAGCATAGGATAAAACCACAGAAATACAATTTAATAAAGCATAGGATAAAACAACATAAATACAATTTAATAAAGCATAGGACAAAACAACATAAATACAATTTAATAAAGCATAGGATAAAACAACATAAATACAATTTAATGAAACATAGGATAAACAACATAAATACAATTTAATAAAGCATAGGACAAAACAACATAAATACAATTTAATAAAGCATAGGATAAAACAACATAAATACAATTTAATGAAACATAGGTTAAACAAAATAAATACAATTTAATAAAGCATAGGACAAAACAACATAAATGCAATTTAATAAAGCATATGTTAAAACAACATGAATACAATTTAATAAAGCATAAGATAAAACAACATGAATATAATTTAGTAAAGCATAAGATAAAACAACATGAATACAATTTAATAAAGCATAGGTTAAAACAACATAAATACAATTTAAGAAAGCATAGGATAAAACTACATAAATACATTTTAATAAAGCATAGGATAAAACAACATAAATACAATTTAATAAAGCATAGGATAAAACAACATAAATACAATTTAATAAAGCATAGGACAAAACAACATAAATACAATTTAATAAAGCATAGGATAAAACAACATAAATACAATTTATAATCATAGGATAAAACAACATAAATACAATTTAATAAAGCATAGGATAAAACAACATAAATACAATTTAATAAAGCATAGGATAAAACAACATAAATACAATTTAATAAAGCATAGGCTAAAACAAAATAAATACACTTTAATAAAGCATAGGATAAAACAAATTAAATACAATTTAATAAAGCATAGGATAAAACAACATAAATTCAATTTAATAAAGCATAGGATAAAACAACATAAATAAAATTTAATAAAGAATAGGATAAAACAACATAAATACAATTTAATAAAGCATAGGATAAAACAACATAAATACAATTTATAAAGCATAGGATAAAACAACATAAATACAATTTAATAAAGCATAGGATAAAACAACATAAATACAATTTAATAAAGCATAGGATAAAACAACATAAATACAATTTAATAAAGCATAGGCTAAAACAACATAAATACACTTTAATAAAGCATAGGATAAAACAAATTAAATACAATTTAATAAAGCATAGGATAAAACAACATAAATTCAATTTAATAAAGCATAGGATAAAACAACATAAATAAAATTTAATAAAGAATAGGATAAAACAACATAAATACAATTTAATAAAACATAGGCAAAAACAACATAAATACACTTTAATAAAGCATAGGTTAAAACAACATAAATACAATTTAATAAAGCATAGGACAAAACAACATAAATACAATTTAATAAAGCATATGTTAAAACAACATAAATACAATTTAATAAAGCATAGTTTAATACAACATAAATACAATTTAATAAAGCATAGTTTAAAACAACATAAACACAATTTAATAAAGCATAGTTTAAAACAACATAAATACAATTGAATAAAGCATAGTTTAAAACAACATAAATACAATTTAATAAAGCATAGTTTAAAACAACATAAATACAATTTAATAAAGCATTAGATAAAACAACATGAATATAATTTAGTAAAGCATAAGATAAAACAACATGAATACAATTTAATAAAGCATAGGATAAAACAACATAAATAAAATTTAATAAAGCATAGGTTAAAACAACATAAATACAATTTAATAAAGCATAGTTTAAAACAACATAAATACAATTTAATAAAGCATAGGATAAAACCACAGAAATACAATTTAATAAAGCATAGGATAAAACAACATAAATACAATTTAATAAAGCATAGGACAAAACAACATAAATCCAATTTAATAAAGCATAGGATAAAACAACATAAATACAATTTAATGAAACATAGGATAAACAACATAAATACAATTTAATAAAGCATAGGACAAAACAACATAAATACAATTTAATAAAGCATAGGATAAAACAACATAAATACAATTTAATGAAACATAGGTTAAACAAAATAAATACAATTTAATAAAGCATAGGACAAAACAACATAAATGCAATTTAATAAAGCATAGGATAAAACAACATAAATACAATTTAATAAAGCATAGGATAAAACAACATAAATACAATTTAATAAAGCATAGTTTAAAACAACATAAATACAATTTAATAAAGCATAGTTTAAAACAACATAAATACAATTTAATAAAGCATAGTTTAAAACAACATAAATACAATTTAATAAAGCATAGTTTAAAACAGCATAAATACAATTTAATAAAGCATTAGATAAAACAACATGAATATAATTTAGTAAAGCATAAGATAAAACAACATAAATACAATTTAATAAAGCATAGGATAAAACCACATAAATACAATTTAATAAAGCATAGGATAAAACAACTAAAATACAATTTAATAAAATATAGGATAAAACAACATAAATACAATTTAATGAAACATAGGATATACAACATAAATACAATTTAATAAAGCATAGGGCAAAACAACATAAATACAGTTTAATAAAGCATATGTTAAAACAACATAAATACAATTTAATAAAGCATAAGATAAAACAACATGAATATAATTTAGTAAAGCATAAGATAAAACAACATGAATACAATTTAATAAAGCATAGGTTAAAACAACATAAATACAATTCAAGAAAGCATAGGATAAAACTACATAAATACATTTTAATAAAGCATAGGATAAAACAACATAAATACAATTTAATAAAGCATAGGTTAAAACAACATAAATACAATTTAATAAAGCATAGGACAAAACAACATAAATACAATTTAATAAAGCATAGGATAAAACAACATAAATACAATTTATAAAGCATAGGATAAAACAACATAAATACAATTTAATAAAGCATAGGATAAAACAACATAAATACAATTTAATAAAGCATAGGATAAAACAACATAAATACAATTTAATCAAGCATAGGCTAAAACAACATAAATACACTTTAATAAAGCATAGGATAAAACAAATTAAATACAATTTAATAAAGCATAGGATAAAACAACATAAATACAATTTAATAAAGCATAGGATAAAACAACATAAATACAATTTAATAAAGCATAAGATAAAACAACATGAATACAATTTAATAAAGCATAGGATAAAACAACGTAAATACAATTTAATAAAGCATAGGATAAAACAACGTAAATACAATTTAATAAATCATAGGAAAAACAACATAAATACAATTTAATAAAGCATAGGTTAAAACAACATGAATACAATTTAATAAAGCATAGGATAAAAAAATGTAAATACTTTTTAATAAAGCATAGGATAAAACCATATAAATACAATTTAATAAAGCATAGGATAAAACAACATAAATAAAATTTAATAAAGCATAGGTTAAAACAGCATAAATACAATTTAATAAAGCATAGTTTAATACAACATAAATACAATTTAATAAAGCATAGTTTAAAACAACATAAATACAATTTAATAAAGCATAGTTTAAAACAACATAAATACAATTGAATAAAGCATAGTTTAAAACAACATAAATACAATTTAATAACGCATAGGATAAAACAACATAAATACAATTTAATGAAACATAGGATAAACAACATAAATACAATTTAATAAAGCATAGGACAAAACAACATAAATACAATTTAATAAAGCATATGTTAAAACAACATAAATACAATTTAATAAAGCATAGTTTAATACAACATAAATACAATTTAATAAAGCATAGTTTAAAACAACATAAATACAATTTAATAAAGCATAGTTTAAAACAACATAAATACAATTGAATAAAGCATAGTTTAAAACAACATAAATACAATTTAATAAAGCATAGTTTAAAACAACATAAATACAATTTAATAAAGCATTAGATAAAACAACATGAATATAATTTAGTAAAGCATAAGATAAAACAACATGAATACAATTTAATAAAGCATAGGATAAAACAACATAAATAAAATTTAATAAAGCATAGGTTAAAACAACATAAATACAATTTAATAAAGCATAGTTTAAAACAACATAAATACAATTTAATAAAGCATAGTTTAAAACAACATAAATACAATTTAATAAAGCATTAGATAAAACAACATGAATATAATTTAGTAAAGCATAAGATAAAACAACATGAATACAATTTAATAAAGCATAGGACAAAACAACATAAATACAATTTAATAAAGCATAGGATAAAACAACATAAATACAATTTAATGAAACATAGGATAAACAACATAAATACAATTTAATAAAGCATAGGACAAAACAACATAAATACAATTTAATAAAGCATAGGATAAAACAACATAAATACAATTTAATGAAACATAGGTTAAACAAAATAAATACAATTTAATAAAGCATAGGACAAAACAACATAAATGCAATTTAATAAAGCATATGTTAAAACAACATGAATACAATTTAATAAAGCATAAGATAAAACAACATGAATATAATTTAGTAAAGCATAAGATAAAACAACATGAATACAATTTAATAAAGCATAGGTTAAAACAACATAAATACAATTTAAGAAAGCATAGGATAAAACTACATAAATACATTTTAATAAAGCATAGGATAAAACAACATAAATACAATTTAATAAAGCATAGGATAAAACAACATAAATACAATTTAATAAAGCATAGGACAAAACAACATAAATACAATTTAATAAAGCATAGGATAAAACAACATAAATACAATTTATAAAGCATAGGATAAAACAACATAAATACAATTTAATAAAGCATAGGATAAAACAACATAAATACAATTTAATAAAGCATAGGATAAAACAACATAAATACAATTTAATAAAGCATAGGCTAAAACAAAATAAATACACTTTAATAAAGCATAGGATAAAACAAATTAAATACAATTTAATAAAGCATAGGATAAAACAACATAAATTCAATTTAATAAAGCATAGGATAAAACAACATAAATAAAATTTAATAAAGAATAGGATAAAACAACATAAATACAATTTAATAAAGCATAGGATAAAACAACATAAATACAATTTATAAAGCATAGGATAAAACAACATAAATACAATTTAATAAAGCATAGGATAAAACAACATAAATACAATTTAATAAAGCATAGGATAAAACAACATAAATACAATTTAATAAAGCATAGGCTAAAACAACATAAATACACTTTAATAAAGCATAGGATAAAACAAATTAAATACAATTTAATAAAGCATAGGATAAAACAACATAAATTCAATTTAATAAAGCATAGGATAAAACAACATAAATACAATTTAATGAAACATAGGATAAACAACATAAATACAATTTAATAAAGCATAGGACAAAACAACATAAATACAATTTAATAAAGCATAGGATAAAACAACATAAATACAATTTAATGAAACATAGGTTAAACAAAATAAATACAATTTAATAAAGCATAGGACAAAACAACATAAATGCAATTTAATAAAGCATATGTTAAAACAACATGAATACAATTTAATAAAGCATAAGATAAAACAACATGAATATAATTTAGTAAAGCATAAGATAAAACAACATGAATACAATTTAATAAAGCATAGGTTAAAACAACATAAATACAATTTAAGAAAGCATAGGATAAAACTACATAAATACATTTTAATAAAGCATAGGATAAAACAACATAAATACAATTTAATAAAGCATAGGATAAAACAACATAAATACAATTTAATAAAGCATAGGACAAAACAACATAAATACAATTTAATAAAGCATAGGATAAAACAACATAAATACAATTTATAAAGCATAGGATAAAACAACATAAATACAATTTAATAAAGCATAGGATAAAACAACATAAATACAATTTAATAAAGCATAAGATAAAACAACATAAATACAATTTAATAAAGCATAGGCTAAAACAAAATAAATACACTTTAATAAAGCATAGGATAAAACAAATTAAATACAATTTAATAAAGCATAGGATAAAACAACATAAATTCAATTTAATAAAGCATAGGATAAAACAACATAAATAAAATTTAATAAAGAATAGGATAAAACAACATAAATACAATTTAATAAAGCATAGGATAAAACAACATAAATACAATTTATAAAGCATAGGATAAAACAACATAAATACAATTTAATAAAGCATAGGATAAAACAACATAAATACAATTTAATAAAGCATAGGATAAAACAACATAAATACAATTTAATAAAGCATAGGCTAAAACAACATAAATACACTTTAATAAAGCATAGGATAAAACAAATTAAATACAATTTAATAAAGCATAGGATAAAACAACATAAATTCAATTTAATAAAGCATAGGATAAAACAACATAAATAAAATTTAATAAAGAATAGGATAAAACAACATAAATACAATTTAATAAAGCACAGGATAAAACAACATAAATAAAATTTAATAAAGCATAGGATAAAACAACATAAATACAATTTAATAAAGCATAGGATAAAACACCATAAATACAATTTAATAAAGCATAGGTTAAAACAACATAAATGCAATTTAATAAAGCATAGGATAAAACAACATAAATACAATTTAATAAAGCATAGGATAAAACAACATAAATACAATTTAATAAAGCATAGGATAAAACAACATAAATACAATTTAATAAAGCATAGGATAAAACAACATAAATACAATTTAATAAAGCATAGGATAAAACAACATAAATAAAATTTAATAAATCATAGGTTAAAACAACATAAATACAATTTAATAAAGCATAGGATAAAACCACAGAAATACAATTTAATAAAGCATAGTTTAATACAACATAAATACAATTTAATAAAGCATAGTTTAAAACAACATAAATACAATTTAATAAAGCATAGTTTAAAACAACATAAATACAATTTAATAAAGCGTAGTTTAAAACAACATAAATACAATTTAATAAAGCATAGTTTAAAACAACATAAATACAATTTAATAAAGCATTAGATAAAACAACATGAATATAATTTAGTAAAGCATAAGATAAAACAACATGAATACAATTTAATAAAGCATAGGATAAAACAACATAAATACAATTTAATGAAACATAGGATAAACAACATAAATACAATTTAATAAAGCATAGGACAAAACAACATAAATACAATTTAATAAAGCATATGTTAAAACAACATAAATACAATTTAATAAAGCATAGTTTAAAACAACATAAATACAATTTAATAAAGCATAGTTTAAAACAACATAAATACAATTTAATAAAGCATAGTTTAAAACAACATAAATACAATTTAATAAAGCATAGTTTAAAACAACATAAATACAATTTAATAAAGCATAAGATAAAACAACATGAATATAATTTAGTAAAGCATAAGATAAAACAACATGAATACAATTTAATAAAGCATAGGTTAAAACAACATAAATACAATTTAAGAAAGCATAGGATAAAACTACATAAATACAATTTAATAAAGCATAGGTTAAAACAACAGAAATACAATTTAATAAAGCATAGGATAAAACAACATAAATACAATTTAATAAAGCATAGGACAAAACAACATAAATACAATTTAATAACGCATAGGATAAAACAACATAAATACAATTTAATGAAACATAGGATAAACAACATAAATACAATTTAATAAAGCATAGGACAAAACAACATAAATACAATTTAATAAAGCATATGTTAAAACAACATAAATACAATTTAATAAAGCATAGTTTAAAACAACATAAATACAATTTAATAAAGCATAGTTTAAAACAACATAAATACAATTTAATAAAGCATAGTTTAAAACAACATAAATACAATTTAATAAAGCATAGTTTAAAACAACATAAATACAATTTAATAAAGCATTAGATAAAACAACATGAATATAATTTAGTAAAGCATAAGATAAAACAACATGAATACAATTTAATAAAGCATAGGCTAAAACAACATAAATAAAATTTAATAAAGCATAGGTTAAAACAACATAAATACAATTTAATAAAGCATAGGATAAAACCACAGAAATACAATTTAATAAAGCATAGGATAAAACAACATAAATACAATTTAATAAAGCATAGGACAAAACAACATAAATGCAATTTAATAACGCATAGGATAAAACAACATAAATACAATTTAATGAAACATAGGATAAACAACATAAATACAATTTAATAAAGCATAGGACAAAACAACATAAATACAATTTAATAAAGCATATGTTAAAACAACATAAATACAATTTAATAAAGCATAGTTTAATACAACATAAATACAATTTAATAAAGCATAGTTTAAAACAACATAAATACAATTTAATAAAGCATAGTTTAAAACAACATAAATACAATTGAATAAAGCATAGTTTAAAACAACATAAATACAATTTAATAAAGCATAGTTTAAAACAACATAAATACAATTAATAAAGCATTAGATAAAACAACATGAATATAATTTAGTAAAGCATAAGATAAAACAACATGAATACAATTTAATAAAGCATAGGATAAAACAACATAAATAAAATTTAATAAAGCATAGGATAAAACAACGTAAATACAATTTAATAAAGCATAGGATAAAACAACATAAATACAATTTAATAAAGCATAGGATAAAACAACATAAATAAAATTTAATAAAGCATATAATAAAACAACATAAATAAAATTTAATAAAGCATAGGATAAAACAACGTAAATACAATTTAATAAAGCATAGGATAAAACAACATAAATAAAATATAATAAAGCATAGAATAAAACAACATAAATACAATTTAATAAAGCATAGGATAAAACAACATAAATACAATTTAATAAAGCATAGGTTAAAACAACATAAATGCAATTTAATAAAGCATAGGATAAAACAACATAAATACAATTTAATAAAGCATAGGATAAAACAACATAAATACAATTTAATAAAGCATAGGATAAAACAACATAAATACAATTTAATAAAGCATAGGATAAAACAACATAAATACAATTTAATAAAGCATAGGATAAAACAACATAAATACAATTTAATAAAGCATAGGTTAAAACAACATACATACAATTTAATAAAGCATAGGACAAAACAACATAAATACAATTTAATAGAGCATAGTTTAAAACAACATAAATACAATTTAATAAAGCATAGGATAAAACCACAGAAATACAATTTAATAAAGCATAGGATAAAACAACATAAAAACAATTTAATAAAGCATAGGACAAAACAACATAAATACAATTTAATAACGCATAGGATAAAACAACATAAATACAATTTAATGAAACATAGGATAAACAACATAAATACAATTTAATAAAGCATAGGACAAAACAACATAAATACAATTTAATAAAGCATATGTTAAAACAACATAAATACAATTTAATAAAGCATAGTTTAAAACAACATAAATACAATTTAATAAAGCATAGTTTAAAACAACATAAATACAATTTAATAAAGCATAGTTTAAAGCAACATAAATACAATTTAATAAAGCATAGTTAAAACAACATAAATACAATTTAATAAAGCATAGTTTAAAACAACAGAAATACAATTTAATAAAGCATTAGATAAAACAACATGAATATAATTTAGTAAAGCATAAGATAAAACAACATGAATACAATTTAATAAAGCATAGGATAAAACATCATAAATAAAATTTAATAAAGCATAGGTTAAAACAACATAAATACAATTTAATAAAGCATAGGAAAAAACCACAGAAATACAATTTAATAAAGCATAGGATAAAACAACATAAATACAATTTAATAAAGCATAGGATAAAACAACATAAATACAATTTAATAAAGCATAAGATAAAACAACATGAATACAATTTAATAAAGCATAGGATAAAACAACATAAATAAAATTTAATAAAGAATAGGATAAAACAACATAAATACAATTTAATAAAGCATAGGATAAAACAACATAAATACAATTTATAAAGCATAGGATAAAACAACATAAATACAATTTAATGAAACATAGGATAAACAACATAAATACAATTTAATAAAGCATAGGACAAAACAACATAAATACAATTTAATAAAGCATATGTTAAAACAACATAAATACAATTTAATAAAGCATAGTTTAAAACAACATAAATACAATTTAATAAAGCATAGTTTAAAACAACATAAATACAATTTAATAAAGCATAGTTTAAAGCAACATAAATACAATTTAATAAAGCATAGTTTAAAACAACATAAATACAATTTAATAAAGCATAGTTTAAAACAACAGAAATACAATTTAATAAAGCATTAGATAAAACAACATGAATATAATTTAGTAAAGCATAAGATAAAACAACATGAATACAATTTAATAAAGCATAGGATAAAACATCATAAATAAAATTTAATAAAGCATAGGTTAAAACAACATAAATACAATTTAATAATGCATAGGAAAAAACCACAGAAATACAATTTAATAAAGCATAGGATAAAACAACATAAATACAATTTAATAAAGCATAGGATAAAACAACATAAATACAATTTAATAAAGCATAAGATAAAACAACATGAATACAATTTAATAAAGCATAGGATAAAACAACGTAAATACTTTTTAATAAAGCATAGGATAAAACCACATAAATACAATTTAATAAAGCATAGGATAAAACAACATAAATACAATTTAATAAAGCATAGGACAAAACAACATAAATACAATTTAATAAAGCATAGGATAAAACAACATAAATACAATTTAATGAAACATAGGATAAACAACATAAATACAATTTAATAAAGCATAGGACAAAACAACATAAATACAATTTAATAAAGCATAGGATAAAACAACATAAATACAATTTAATGAAACATAGGTTAAACAAAATAAATACAATTTAATAAAGCATAGGACAAAACAACATAAATGCAATTTAATAAAGCATATGTTAAAACAACATGAATACAATTTAATAAAGCATAAGATAAAACAACATGAATATAATTTAGTAAAGCATAAGATAAAACAACATGAATACAATTTAATAAAGCATAGGTTAAAACAACATAAATACAATTTAAGAAAGCATAGGATAAAACTACATAAATACATTTTAATAAAGCATAGGATAAAACAACATAAATACAATTTAATAAAGCATAGGATAAAACAACATAAATACAATTTAATAAAGCATAGGACAAAACAACATAAATACAATTTAATAAAGCATAGGATAAAACAACATAAATACAATTTATAAAGCATAGGATAAAACAACATAAATACAATTTAATAAAGCATAGGATAAAACAACATAAATACAATTTAATAAAGCATAGGATAAAACAACATAAATACAATTTAATAAAGCATAGGCTAAAACAAAATAAATACACTTTAATAAAGCATAGGATAAAACAAATTAAATACAATTTAATAAAGCATAGGATAAAACAACATAAATTCAATTTAATAAAGCATAGGATAAAACAACATAAATAAAATTTAATAAAGAATAGGATAAAACAACATAAATACAATTTAATAAAGCATAGGATAAAACAACATAAATACAATTTATAAAGCATAGGATAAAACAACATAAATACAATTTAATAAAGCATAGGATAAAACAACATAAATACAATTTAATAAAGCATAGGATAAAACAACATAAATACAATTTAATAAAGCATAGGCTAAAACAACATAAATACACTTTAATAAAGCATAGGATAAAACAAATTAAATACAATTTAATAAAACATAGGATAAAACAACATAAATTCAATTTAATAAAGCATAGGATAAAACAACATAAATAAAATTTAATAAAGAATAGGATAAAACAACATAAATACAATTTAATAAAACATAGGCAAAAACAACATAAATACACTTTAATAAAGCATAGGTTAAAACAACATAAATACAATTTATTAAAGCATAGGATAAAACAACGTAAATACAATTTAATAAAGCACAGGATAAAACAACATAAATAAAATTTAATAAAGCATAGGATAAAACAACATAAATACAATTTAATAAAGCATAGGATAAAACACCATAAATACAATTTAATAAAGCATAGGTTAAAACAACATAAATGCAATTTAATAAAGCATAGGATAAAACAACATAAATACAATTTAATAAAGCATAGGATAAAACAACATAAATACAATTTAATAAAGCATAGGATAAAACAACATAAATACAATTTAATAAAGCATAGGATAAAACAACATAAATACAATTTAATAAAGCATAGGATAAAACAACATAAATAAAATTTAATAAATCATAGGTTAAAACAACATAAATACAATTTAATAAAGCATAGGATAAAACCACAGAAATACAATTTAATAAAGCATAGTTTAATACAACATAAATACAATTTAATAAAGCATAGTTTAAAACAACATAAATACAATTTAATAAAGCATAGTTTAAAACAACATAAATACAATTTAATAAAGCATAGTTTAAAACAACATAAATACAATTTAATAAAGCATAGTTTAAAACAACATAAATACAATTTAATAAAGCATTAGATAAAACAACATGAATATAATTTAGTAAAGCATAAGATAAAACAACATGAATACAATTTAATAAAGCATAGGATAAAACAACATAAATACAATTTAATGAAACATAGGATAAACAACATAAATACAATTTAATAAAGCATAGGACAAAACAACATAAATACAATTTAATAAAGCATATGTTAAAACAACATAAATACAATTTAATAAAGCATAGTTTAAAACAACATAAATACAATTTAATAAAGCATAGTTTAAAACAACATAAATACAATTTAATAAAGCATAGTTTAAAACAACATAAATACAATTTAATAAAGCATAAGATAAAACAACATGAATATAATTTAGTAAAGCATAAGATAAAACAACATGAATACAATTTAATAAAGCATAGGTTAAAACAACATAAATACAATTTAAGAAAGCATAGGATAAAACTACATAAATACATTTTAATAAAGCATAGGATAAAACAACATAAATACAATTTAATAAAGCATAGGTTAAAACAACAGAAATACAATTTAATAAAGCATAGGATAAAACAACATAAATACAATTTAATAAAGCATAGGACAAAACAACATAAATACAATTTAATAACGCATAGGATAAAACAACATAAATACAATTTAATGAAACATAGGATAAACAACATAAATACAATTTAATAAAGCATAGGACAAAACAACATAAATACAATTTAATAAAGCATATGTTAAAACAACATAAATACAATTTAATAAAGCATAGTTTAAAACAACATAAATACAATTTAATAAAGCATAGTTTAAAACAACATAAATACAATTTAATAAAGCATAGTTTAAAACAACATAAATACAATTTAATAAAGCATAGTTTAAAACAACATAAATACAATTTAATAAAGCATTAGATAAAACAACATGAATATAATTTAGTAAAGCATAAGATAAAACAACATGAATACAATTTAATAAAGCATAGGATAAAACAACATAAATAAAATTTAATAAAGAATAGGATAAAACAACATAAATACAATTTAATAAAGCATAGGCTAAAACAACATAAATACACTTTAATAAAGCATAGGTTAAAACAACATAAATACAATTTAATAAAGCATAGGATAAAACAACGTAAATATAATTTAATAAAGCATAGGATAAAACAACATAAATAAAATTTAATAAAGCATAGGATAAAACAACATAAATACAATTTAATAAAGCATAGGATAAAACACCATAAATACAATTTAATAAAGCATAGGTTAAAACAACATAAATGCAATTTAATAAAGCATAGGATAAATAATATAAATACAATTTAATAAAGCATAGGATAAAACAACATAAATAAAATTTAATAAAGCATAGGATAAAACAACATAAATACAATTTAATAAAGCATAGGCTAAAACAACATAAATACACTTTAATAAAGCATAGGTTAAAACAAAATAAATACAATTTAATAAAGCATAGGATAAAACAACGTAAATACAATTTAATAAAGCATAGGATAAAACAACATAAATACAATTTAATAAAGCATAGGATAAAACAACATAAATACAATTTAATAAAGCATAGGATAAAACACCATAAATACAATTTAATAAAGCATAGGTTAAAACAACATAAATGCAATTTAATAAAGCATAGGATAAAACAACATAAATACAATTTAATAAAGCATAGGATAAAACAACATAAATAAAATTTAATAAAGCATAGGATAAAACAACATAAATGCAATTTAATAAAGCATAGGATAAAACAACATAAATACAATTTAATAAAGCATAGGATAAAACAACATAAATACAATTTATTAAAGCATAGGATAAAACAACATAAATACAATTTAATAAAGCATAGGATAAAACAACATAAATAAAATTTAATAAAGCATAGGTTTAAACAACATAAATACAATTTAATAAAGCATAGGACAAAACAACATAAATACAATTTAATAAAGCATAGTTTAAAACAACATAAATACAATTTAATAAAGCATAGGATAAAACCACAGAAATACAATTTAATAAAGCATAGGATAAAACAACATAAATACAATTTAATAAAGCATAGGACAAAACAACATAAATACAATTTAATAACGCATAGGATAAAACAACATAAATACAATTTAATGAAACATAGGATAAACAACATAAATACAATTTAATAAAGCATAGGAAAAAACAACATAAATACAATTTAATAAAGCATATGTTAAATCAACATAAATACAATTTAATAAAGCATAGTTTAAAACAACATAAATACAATTTAATAAAGCATAATTTAAAACAACATAAATACAATTTAATAAAGCATAGTTTAAAACAACATAAATACAATTTAATAAAGCATAAGATAAAAAAACATGAATATAATTTAGTAAAGCATAAGATAAAACAACATGAATACAATTTTAATAAAGCATAGGTTAAAACAACATAAATACAATTTAAGAAATCATAGGATAAAACTACATAAATACATTTTAATAAAGCATAGGATAAAACAACATAAATACAATTTAATAAAGCATAGGTTAAAACAACAGAAATACAATTTAATAAAGCATAGGATAAAACAACATAAATACAATTTAATAAAGCATAGGACAAAACAACATAAATACAATTTAATAACGCATAGGATAAAACAACATAAATACAATTTAATGAAACATAGGATAAACAACATAAATACAATTTAATAAAGCATAGGACAAAACAACATAAATACAATTTAATAAAGCATAGGTTAAAACAACATAAATACAATTTAATAAAGCATAGTTTAAAACAACATAAATACAATTTAATAAAGCATAGTTTAAAACAACATAAATACAATTTAATAAAGCATAGTTTAAAACAACATAAATACAATTTAATAAAGCATTAGATAAAACAACATGAATATAATTTAGTAAAGCATAAGATAAAACAACATGAATACAATTTAATAAAGCATAGGATAAAACAACATAAATAAAATTTAATAAAGCATAGGTTAAAACAACATTAATCCAATTTAATAAAGCATAGTCTAAAACAACATAAAAACAATTTAATAAAGCATAGTTTAAAACAACATAAATACAATTTAATAAAGCATAGGATAAAACCACAGAAATACAATTTAATAAAGCATAGGACAAAACAACATAAATACAATTTAATAAAGCATAGGATAAAACAACATAAATACAATTTAATGAAACATAGGTTAAACAAAATAAATACAATTAATAAAGCATAGGACAAAACAACATAAATACAATTTAATAAAGCATATGTTAAAACAACATGAATACAATTTAATAAAGCTTAGGATAAAACCACAGAAATACAATTTAATAAAGCATAGGACAAAACAACATAAATACATTTTAATAAAGCATAGGATAAAACAACATAAATACAATTTATTAAAGCATAGGATAAAACAACATAAATAAAATTTAATAAAGAATAGGATAAAACAACATAAATACAATTTAATAAAGCATAGGCTAAAACAACATAAATACACTTTAATAAAGCATAGGTTAAAACAACATAAATACAATTTAATAAAGCATAGGATAAAACAACGTAAATACAATTTAATAAAGCATAGGATAAAACAACATAAATAAAATTTAATAAAGCATAGGATAAAACAACATAAATACAATTTAATAAAGCATAGGATAAAACACCATAAATACAATTTAATAAAGCATAGGTTAAAACAACATAAATGCAGTTTAATAAAGCATAGGATAAAACAACATAAATACAATTTAATAAAGCATAGTTTAAAACAACATAAATACAATTTAATAAAGCATAGGATAAAACCACAGAAATACAATTTAATAAAGCATAGGATAAAACAACATAAATACAATTTAATAAAGCATAGGACAAAACAACATAAATACAATTTAATAAAGCATAGGATAAAACAACATAAATAAAATTTAATGAAACATAGGATAAACAACATAAATACAATTTAATAAAGCATAGGACAAAACGACATAAATACAATTTAATAAAGGATAGGATAAAACAACATAAATACAATTTAATGAAACATAGGATAAACAAAATAAATACAATTTAATAAAGCATAGTTTAAAACAACATAAATACAATTTAATAAAGCACATGTTAAAACAACATGAATACAATTTAATAAAGCATAAGATAAAACAACATGAATATAATTTAGTAAATCATAAGATAAAACAACATGAATACAATTTAATAAAGCATAGGTTAAAACAACATAAATACAATTTAAGAAAGCATAGGATAAAACTACATGAATACATTTTAATAAAGCATAGGATAAAACAACATAAATACAATTTAATAAAGCATAGGTTAAAACAACATAAATACAATTTAATAAAGCATAGGACAAAACAACATAAATACAATTTAATAAAGCATAGGATAAAACAACATAAATACAATTTATAAAGCATAGGATAAAACAACATAAATGCAATTTAATAAAGCATAGGATAAAACAACATAAATACAATTTAATAAAGCATAAGATAAAACAACATGAATACAATTTAATAAAGCATAGTTTAAAACAACAGAAATACAATTTAATAAAGCATTAGATAAAACAACATGAATATAATTTAGTAAAGCATAAGATAAAACAACATGAATACAATTTAATAAAGCATAGGATAAAATAACATAAATACAATTTAATAAAGCATAGGATAAAACAACATAAATACAATTTAATAAAGCATAGGATAAAACAACATAAATACAATTTAATAAAGCATAGGATAAAACAACATAAATACAAATTAATAAAGCATAAGATAAAACAACATGAATACAATTTAATAAAGCATAGGATAAAACAACATAAATACAATTTAATAAAGCATAGGTTAAAACAACATAAATAGAATTTAATAAAGCATAGCATAAAACAACATAAATACAATTTAATAAAGCATAAGATAAAACAACATGAATACAATTTAATAAAGCATAGGATAAAACAACATAAATACTTTTTAATAAAGCATAGTATAAAACCACATAAATACAATTTAATAAAGCATAGGATAAAACAACATAAATAAAATTTAATAAAGCATAGGTTAAAACAACATAAATACAATTTAATAAAGCATAGGATAAAACAACATAAATACAATTTAATAAATCATAGGATAAAACAACATAAATACAATTTAATAAAGCACAGGATAAAACAACATAAATAAAATTTAATAAAGCATATAATAAAACAACATAAATAAAATTTAATAAAGCATAGGATAAAACAACGTAAATACAATTTAATAAAGCATAGGATAAAACAACATAAATAAAATTTAATAAAGCATAGGATAAAACAACATAAATACAATTTAATAAAGCATAGGATAAAACAACATAAATTCAATTTAATAAAGCATAGGTGAAAACAACATAAATGCAATTTAATAAAGCATAGCATAAAACAACGTAAATACAATTTATTAAAGCATAGGATAAAACAACATAAATAAAATTTAATAAAGCATAGGATAAAACAACATAAATAAAATTTAATAAAGCATAGGATAAAACAACGTAAATACAATTTAATAAAGCATAGGATAAAACAACATAAATACAATTTAATAAAGCATAGGATAAAACAACATAAATAAAATTTAATAAAGCATATAATAAAACAACATAAATAAAATTTAATAAAGCATAGGATAAAACAACGTAAATACAATTTAATAAAGCATAGGATAAAACAACATAAATAAAATATAATAAAGCATAGAATAAAACAACATAAATACAATTTAATAAAGCATAGGATAAAACAACATAAATACAATTTAATAAAGCATAGGTTAAAACAACATAAATGCAATTTAATAAAGCATAGGATAAAACAACATAAATACAATTTAATAAAGCATAGGATAAAACAACATAAATACAATTTAATAAAGCATAGGATAAAACAACATAAATACAATTTAATAAAGCATAGGATAAAACAACATAAATACAATTTAATAAAGCATAGGATAAAACAACATAAATACAATTTAATAAAGCATAGGTTAAAACAACATACATACAATTTAATAAAGCATAGGACAAAACAACATAAATACAATTTAATAGAGCATAGTTTAAAACAACATAAATACAATTTAATAAAGCATAGGATAAAACCACAGAAATACAATTTAATAAAGCATAGGATAAAACAACATAAAAACAATTTAATAAAGCATAGGACAAAACAACATAAATACAATTTAATAACGCATAGGATAAAACAACATAAATACAATTTAATGAAACATAGGATAAACAACATAAATACAATTTAATAAAGCATAGGACAAAACAACATAAATACAATTTAATAAAGCATATGTTAAAACAACATAAATACAATTTAATAAAGCATAGTTTAAAACAACATAAATACAATTTAATAAAGCATAGTTTAAAACAACATAAATACAATTTAATAAAGCATAGTTTAAAGCAACATAAATACAATTTAATAAATCATAGTTTAAAACAACATAAATACAATTTAATAAAGCATAGTTTAAAACAACAAAAATACAATTTAATAAAGCATTAGATAAAACAACATGAATATAATTTAGTAAAGCATAAGATAAAACAACATGAATACAATTTAATAAAGCATAGGATAAAACATCATAAATAAAATTTAATAAAGCATAGGTTAAAACAACATAAATACAATTTAATAAAGCATAGGAAAAAACCACAGAAATACAATTTAATAAAGCATAGGATAAAACAACATAAATACAATTTAATAAAGCATAGGATAAAACAACATAAATACAATTTAATAAAGCATAAGATAAAACAACATGAATACAATTTAATAAAGCATAGGATAAAACAACGTAAATACTTTTTAATAAAGCATAGGATAAAACCACATAAATACAATTTAATAAAGCATAGGATAAAACAACATAAATAAAATTTAATAAAGCATAGGTTAAAACAACATAAATACAATTTAATAAAGCATAGGATAAAACAACATAAATACAATTTAATAAATCATAGCATAAAACAACATAAATACAATTTAATAAAGCACAGGATAAAACAACATAAATAAAATTTAATAAAGCATATAATAAAACAACATAAATAAAATTTAATAAAGCATAGGATAAAACAACATAAATACAATTTAATAAAGCATAGGATAAAACAACATAAATAAAATTTAATAAAGCATAGGATAAAACAACATAAATACAATTTAATAAAGCATAGGATAAAACAACATTAATTCAATTTAATAAAGCATAGGTTAAAACAACATAAATACAATTTAATAAAGCATAGGATAAAACAACATAAATAAAATTTAATAAAGCATAGGATAAAACAACATAAATACAATTTAATGAAGCATAGGATAAAACAACATAAATACAATTTAATAAAGCATAGGATAAAACAACATAAATACAATTTAATAAAGCATAGGATAAAACAACATAAATACTATTTAATAAAGCATAGGATAAAACAACATAAATACAATTTAATAAAGCATAGGATAAAACAACATAAATACAATTTAATAAAGCATAGGATAAAACAACATAAATACAATTTAATGAAGCATAGGATAAAACAACATAAATAAAATTTAATAAAGCATAGGTTAAAACAACATAAATACAATTTAATAAAGCATAGGACAAAACAACATAAATACAATTTAATAAAGCATAGTTTAAAACAACATAAATACAATTTAATAAAGCATAGGATAAAACCACAGAAATACAATTTAATAAAGCATAGGATAAAACAACATAAAAACAATTTAATAAAGCATAGGACAAAACAACATAAATACAATTTAATAACGCATAGGATAAAACAACATAAATACAATTTAATGAAACATAGGATAAACAACATAAATTCAATTTAATAAAGCATAGGACAAAACAACATAAATACAATTTAATAAAGCATAGGTTAAAACAACATAAATACAATTTATTAAAGCATAGGATAAAACAACATAAATACAATTTAATAAATCATAGGATAAAACAACATAAATACAATTTAATAAAGCACAGGATAAAACAACATAAATAAAATTTAATAAAGCATATAATAAAACAACATAAATAAAATTTAATAAAGCATAGGATAAAACAACATAAATAAAATTTAATAAAGCATAAGATAAAACAACATAAATATAATTTAATAAAGCATAGGATAAAACAACATAAATAAAATTTAATAAAGCATAGGATAAAACAACATAAATACAATTTAATAAAGCACAGGATAAAACAACATAAATAAAATTCAATAAAGCATAGGTTAAAACAACATAAATAAAATTTAATAAAGCATAGGATAAAACAACGTAAATACAATTTAATAAAGCATAGGATAAAACAACATAAATACAATTTAATAAAGCATAGGATAAAACAACATAAATAAAATTTAATAAAGCATATAATAAAACAACATCAATAAAATTTAATAAAGCATAGGATAAAACAACGTAAATACAATTTAATAAAGCATAGGATAAAACAACATAAATAAAATATAATAAAGCATAGGATAAAACAACATAAATACAATTTAATAAAGCATAGGATAAAACAACATAAATACAATTTAATAAAGCATAGGTTAAAACAACATAAATGCAATTTAATAAAGCATAGGATAAAACAACATAAATACAATTTAATAAAGCATAGGATAAAACAACATAAATAAAATTTAATAAAGCATAGGATAAAACAACATAAATACAATTTAATAAAGCATAGGATAAAACAACATAAATAAAATATAATAAAGCATAGGATAAAACAACATAAATACAATTTAATAAAGCATAGGATAAAACAACATAAATACAATTTAATAAAGCATAGGTTAAAACAACATAAATGCAATTTAATAAAGCATAGGATAAAACAACATAAATACAATTTATTAAAGCATAGGATAAAACAACATAAATAAAATTTAATAAAGCATAGGATAAAACAACATAAATACAATTTAATAAAGCATAGGATAAAACAACATAAATACAATTTAATAAAGCATAGGATAAAACAACATAAATACAATTTAATAAAGCATAGGATAAAACAACATAAATACAATTTAATAAAGCATAGGATAAAACAACATAAATACAATTTAATAAAGCATAGGATAAAACAACATAAATAAAATTTAATAAAGCATAGGTTAAAACAACATAAATACAATTTAATAAAGCATAGGATAAAACCACAGAAATACAATTTAATAAAGCATAGGATAAAACAACATAAAAACAATTTAATAAAGCATAGGACAAAAACACATAAATACAATTTAATAACGCATAGGATAAAACAACATAAATACAATTTAATGAAACATAGGATAAACAACATAAATACAATTTAATAAAGCATAGGACAAAACAACATAAATGCAATTTAATAAAGCATATGTTAAAACAACATAAATACAATTTAATAAAGCATAGTTTAAAACAACATAAATACAATTTAATAAAGCATAGTTTAAAACAACATAAATACAATTTAATAAAGCATAGTTTAAAACAACATAAATACAATTTAATAAAGCATAGTTCAAAACAACATAAATACAATTTAATAAAGCATAGTTTAAAACAACAGAAATACAATTTAATAAAGCATTAGATAAAACAACATGAATATAATTTAGTAAAGCATAAGATAAAACAACATGAATACAATTTAATAAAGCATAGGATAAAACAACATAAATAAAATTTAATAAAGCATAGGTTAAAACAACATAAATACAATTTAATAAAGCATAGGATAAAACCACAGAAATACAATTTAATAAAGCATAGGATAAAACAACATAAAAACAATTTAATAAAGCATAGGACAAAACAACATAAATACAATTTAATAACGCATAGGATAAAACAACATAAATACAATTTAATGAAACATAGGATAAACAACATAAATACAATTTAATAAAGCATAGGACAAAACAACATAAATACAATTTAATAAAGCATATGTTAAAACAACATAAATACAATTTAATAAAGCATAGTTTAAAACAACATAAATACAATTTAATAAAGCATAGTTTAAAACAACATAAATACAATTTAATAAAGCATAGTTTAAAGCAACATAAATACAATTTAATAAATCATAGTTTAAAACAACATAAATACAATTTAATAAAGCATAGTTTAAAACAACAAAAATACAATTTAATAAAGCATTAGATAAAACAACATGAATATAATTTAGTAAAGCATAAGATAAAACAACATGAATACAATTTAATAAAGCATAGGATAAAACATCATAAATAAAATTTAATAAAGCATAGGTTAAAACAACATAAATACAATTTAATAAAGCATAGGAAAAAACCACAGAAATACAATTTAATAAAGCATAGGATAAAACAACATAAATACAATTTAATAAAGCATAGGATAAAACAACATAAATACAATTTAATAAAGCATAAGATAAAACAACATGAATACAATTTAATAAAGCATAGGATAAAACAACGTAAATACTTTTTAATAAAGCATAGGATAAAACCACATAAATACAATTTAATAAAGCATAGGATAAAACAACATAAATAAAATTTAATAAAGCATAGGTTAAAACAACATAAATACAATTTAATAAAGCATAGGATAAAACAACATAAATACAATTTAATAAATCATAGCATAAAACAACATAAATACAATTTAATAAAGCACAGGATAAAACAACATAAATAAAATTTAATAAAGCATATAATAAAACAACATAAATAAAATTTAATAAAGCATAGGATAAAACAACATAAATACAATTTAATAAAGCATAGGATAAAACAACATAAATAAAATTTAATAAAGCATAGGATAAAACAACATAAATACAATTTAATAAAGCATAGGATAAAACAACATTAATTCAATTTAATAAAGCATAGGTTAAAACAACATAAATACAATTTAATAAAGCATAGGATAAAACAACATAAATAAAATTTAATAAAGCATAGGATAAAACAACATAAATACAATTTAATGAAGCATAGGATAAAACAACATAAATACAATTTAATAAAGCATAGGATAAAACAACATAAATACAATTTAATAAAGCATAGGATAAAACAACATAAATACTATTTAATAAAGCATAGGATAAAACAACATAAATACAATTTAATAAAGCATAGGATAAAACAACATAAATACAATTTAATAAAGCATAGGATAAAACAACATAAATACAATTTAATGAAGCATAGGATAAAACAACATAAATAAAATTTAATAAAGCATAGGTTAAAACAACATAAATACAATTTAATAAAGCATAGGACAAAACAACATAAATACAATTTAATAAAGCATAGTTTAAAACAACATAAATACAATTTAATAAAGCATAGGATAAAACCACAGAAATACAATTTAATAAAGCATAGGATAAAACAACATAAAAACAATTTAATAAAGCATAGGACAAAACAACATAAATACAATTTAATAACGCATAGGATAAAACAACATAAATACAATTTAATGAAACATAGGATAAACAACATAAATTCAATTTAATAAAGCATAGGACAAAACAACATAAATACAATTTAATAAAGCATAGGTTAAAACAACATAAATACAATTTATTAAAGCATAGGATAAAACAACATAAATACAATTTAATAAATCATAGGATAAAACAACATAAATACAATTTAATAAAGCACAGGATAAAACAACATAAATAAAATTTAATAAAGCATATAATAAAACAACATAAATAAAATTTAATAAAGCATAGGATAAAACAACATAAATAAAATTTAATAAAGCATAAGATAAAACAACATAAATATAATTTAATAAAGCATAGGATAAAACAACATAAATAAAATTTAATAAAGCATAGGATAAAACAACATAAATACAATTTAATAAAGCACAGGATAAAACAACATAAATAAAATTCAATAAAGCATAGGTTAAAACAACATAAATAAAATTTAATAAAGCATAGGATAAAACAACGTAAATACAATTTAATAAAGCATAGGATAAAACAACATAAATACAATTTAATAAAGCATAGGATAAAACAACATAAATAAAATTTAATAAAGCATATAATAAAACAACATCAATAAAATTTAATAAAGCATAGGATAAAACAACGTAAATACAATTTAATAAAGCATAGGATAAAACAACATAAATAAAATATAATAAAGCATAGGATAAAACAACATAAATACAATTTAATAAAGCATAGGATAAAACAACATAAATACAATTTAATAAAGCATAGGTTAAAACAACATAAATGCAATTTAATAAAGCATAGGATAAAACAACATAAATACAATTTAATAAAGCATAGGATAAAACAACATAAATAAAATTTAATAAAGCATAGGATAAAACAACATAAATACAATTTAATAAAGCATAGGATAAAACAACATAAATAAAATATAATAAAGCATAGGATAAAACAACATAAATACAATTTAATAAAGCATAGGATAAAACAACATAAATACAATTTAATAAAGCATAGGTTAAAACAACATAAATGCAATTTAATAAAGCATAGGATAAAACAACATAAATACAATTTATTAAAGCATAGGATAAAACAACATAAATAAAATTTAATAAAGCATAGGATAAAACAACATAAATACAATTTAATAAAGCATAGGATAAAACAACATAAATACAATTTAATAAAGCATAGGATAAAACAACATAAATACAATTTAATAAAGCATAGGATAAAACAACATAAATACAATTTAATAAAGCATAGGATAAAACAACATAAATACAATTTAATAAAGCATAGGATAAAACAACATAAATAAAATTTAATAAAGCATAGGTTAAAACAACATAAATACAATTTAATAAAGCATAGGATAAAACCACAGAAATACAATTTAATAAAGCATAGGATAAAACAACATAAAAACAATTTAATAAAGCATAGGACAAAAACACATAAATACAATTTAATAACGCATAGGATAAAACAACATAAATACAATTTAATGAAACATAGGATAAACAACATAAATACAATTTAATAAAGCATAGGACAAAACAACATAAATGCAATTTAATAAAGCATATGTTAAAACAACATAAATACAATTTAATAAAGCATAGTTTAAAACAACATAAATACAATTTAATAAAGCATAGTTTAAAACAACATAAATACAATTTAATAAAGCATAGTTTAAAACAACATAAATACAATTTAATAAAGCATAGTTCAAAACAACATAAATACAATTTAATAAAGCATAGTTTAAAACAACAGAAATACAATTTAATAAAGCATTAGATAAAACAACATGAATATAATTTAGTAAAGCATAAGATAAAACAACATGAATACAATTTAATAAAGCATAGGATAAAACAACATAAATAAAATTTAATAAAGCATAGGTTAAAACAACATAAATACAATTTAATAAAGCATAGGATAAAACCACAGAAATACAATTGAATAAAGCATAGGATAAAACAACATAAATACAATTTAATAAAGCATAGGACAAAACAACATAAATACAATTTAATAAAGCATAGGATAAAACAACATAAATACAATTTAATGAAACATAGGATAAACAACATAAATACAATTTAATAAAGCATAGGACAAAACGACATAAATACAATTTAATAAAGGATAGGATAAAACAACATAAATACAATTTAATGAAACATAGGATAAACAAAATAAATACAATTTAATAAATCATAGTTTAAAACAACATAAATACAATTTAATAAAGCACATGTTAAAACAACATGAATACAATTTAATAAAGCATAAGATAACACAACATGAATATAATTTAGTAAAGCATAAGATAAAACAACATGAATACAATTTAATAAAGCATAGGTTAAAACAACATAAATACAATTTAAGAAAGCATAGGATAAAACCACATAAATACAATTTAATAAAGCATAGGATAAAACAACATAAATAAAATTTAAAAAAGCATAGGTTAAAACAACATAAATACAATTTAATAAAGCATAGGATAAAACAACATAAATACAATTTAATAAATCATAGGATAAAACAACATAAATACAATTTAATAAAGCACAGGATAAAACAACATAAATAAAATTTAATAAAGCATATAAAAAAACAACATAAATAAAATTTAATAAAGCATAGGATAAAACAACGTAAAAACAATTTAATAAAGCATAGGATAAAACAACATAAATAAAATTTAATAAAGCATAGGATAAAACAACGTAAAAACAATTTAATAAAGCATAGGATAAAACAACATAAATAAAATTTAATAAAGCATAGGATAAAACAACGTAAAAACAATTTAATAAAGCATAGGATAAAACAACATAAATAAAATTTAATAAAGCATAGGATAAAACAACGTAAAAACAATTTAATAAAGCATAGGTTAAAACAACATAAATGCAATTTAATAAAGCATAGGATAAAACAACGTAAATACAATTTAATAAAGCATAGGATAAAACAACATAAATAAAATTTAATAAAGCATAGGATAAAACAACATAAATACAATTTAATAAAGCATAAGATAAAACAACATAAATACAATTTAATAAAGCACAGGATAAAACAACATGAATAAAATTTAATAAAGCATAGGATAAAACAACATAAATAAAATTTAATAAAGCATAGGATAAAACAACGTAAATACAATTTAATAAAGCATAGGATAAAACAACATAAATACAATTTAATAAAGCATAGGATAAAACAACATAAATAAAATTTAATAAAGCATATAATAAAACAACATAAATAAAATTTAATAAAGCATAGGATAAAACAACGTAAATACAATTTAATAAAGCATAGGATAAAACAACATGAATAAAATATAATAAAGCATAGGATAAAACAACATAAATACAATTTAATAAAGCATAGGATAAAACAACATAAATACAATTTAATAAAGCATAGGTTAAAACAACATAAATGCAATTTAATAAAGCATAGGATAAAACAACATAAATACAATTTAATAAAGCATAGGATAAAACAACATAAATAAAATTTAATGAAGCATAGGATAAAACAACATAAATACAATTTAATAAAGCATAGGATAAAACAACATAAATACAATTTAATAAAGCATAGGATAAAACAACATAAATACTATTTAATAAAGCATAGGATAAAACAACATAAATACAATTTAATAAAGCATAGGATAAAACAACATAAATACAATTTAATAAAGCATAGGATAAAACAACATAAATACAATTTAATAAAGCATAGGATAAAACAAAATAAATAAAATTTAATAAAGCATAGGTTAAAACAACATAAATACAATTTAATAAAGCATAGGACAAAACAACATAAATACAATTTAATAAAGCATAGTTTAAAACAACATAAATACAATTTAATAAAGCATAGGATAAAACCACAGAAATACAATTTAATAAAGCATAGGATAAAACAACATAAAAACAATTTAATAAAGCATAGGACAAAACAACATAAATACAATTTAATAACGCATAGGATAAAACAACATAAATACAATTTAATGAAACATAGGATAAACAACATAAATACAATTTAATAAAGCATAGGACAAAACAACATAAATACAATTTAATAAAGCATATGTTAAAACAACATAAATACAATTTAATAAAGCATAGTTTAAAACAACATAAATACAATTTAATAAAGCATAGTTTAAAACAACATAAATACAATTTAATAAAGCATAGTTTAAAGCAACATAAATACAATTTAATAAAGCATAGTTTAAAACAACATAAATACAATTTAATAAAGCATAGTTTAAAACAACAGAAATACAATTTAATAAAGCATTAGATAAAACAACATGAATATAATTTAGTAAAGCATAAGATAAAACAACATGAATACAATTTAATAAAGCATAGGATAAAACATCATAAATAAAATTTAATAAAGCATAGGTTAAAACAACATAAATACAATTTAATAAAGCATAGGAAAAAACCACAGAAATACAATTTAATAAAGCATAGGATAAAACAACATAAATACAATTTAATAAAGCATAGGATAAAACAACATAAATACAATTTAATAAAGCATAAGATAAAACAACATGAATACAATTTAATAAAGCATAGGATAAAACAACGTAAATACTTTTTAATAAAGCATAGGATAAAACCACATAAATACAATTTAATAAAGCATAGGATAAAACAACATAAATAAAATTTAATAAAGCATAGGTTAAAACAACATAAATACAATTTAATAAAGCATAGGATAAAACAACATAAATACAATTTAATAAATCATAGCATAAAACAACATAAATACAATTTAATAAAGCACAGGATAAAACAACATAAATAAAATTTAATAAAGCATATAATAAAACAACATAAATAAAATTTAATAAAGCATAGGATAAAACAACATAAATACAATTTAATAAAGCATAGGATAAAACAACATAAATAAAATTTAATAAAGCATAGGATAAAACAACATAAATACAATTTAATAAAGCATAGGATAAAACAACATTAATTCAATTTAATAAAGCATAGGTTAAAACAACATAAATACAATTTAATAAAGCATAGGATAAAACAACATAAATAAAATTTAATAAAGCATAGGATAAAACAACATAAATACAATTTAATGAAGCATAGGATAAAACAACATAAATACAATTTAATAAAGCATAGGATAAAACAACATAAATACAATTTAATAAAGCATAGGATAAAACAACATAAATACTATTTAATAAAGCATAGGATAAAACAACATAAATACAATTTAATAAAGCATAGGATAAAACAACATAAATACAATTTAATAAAGCATAGGATAAAACAACATAAATACAATTTAATAAAGCATAGGATAAAACAACATAAATAAAATTTAATAAAGCATAGGTTAAAACAACATAAATACAATTTAATAAAGCATAGGACAAAACAACATAAATACAATTTAATAAAGCATAGTTTAAAACAACATAAATACAATTTAATAAAGCATAGGATAAAACCACAGAAATACAATTTAATAAAGCATAGGATAAAACAACATAAAAACAATTTAATAAAGCATAGGACAAAACAACATAAATACAATTTAATAACGCATAGGATAAAACAACATAAATACAATTTAATGAAACATAGGATAAACAACATAAATTCAATTTAATAAAGCATAGGACAAAACAACATAAATACAATTTAATAAAGCATAGGTTAAAACAACATAAATACAATTTAATAAAGCATAGGATAAAACAACATAAATACAATTTAATAAATCATAGGATAAAACAACATAAATACAATTTAATAAAGCACAGGATAAAACAACATAAATAAAATTTAATAAAGCATATAATAAAACAACATAAATAAAATTTAATAAAGCATAGGATAAAACAACGTAAATACAATTTAATAAAGCATAGGATAAAACAACATAAATAAAATTTAATAAAGCATAGGATAAAACAACATAAATACAATTTAATAAAGCATAGGATAAAACAACATAAATTCAATTTAATAAAGCATAGGTTAAAACAACATAAATGCAATTTAATAAAGCATAGGATAAAACAACATAAATACAATTTAATAAAGCATAGGATAAAACAACATAAATAAAATTTAATAAAGCATAGGATAAAACAACATAAATACAATTTAATAAAGCATAAGATAAAACAACATAAATACAATTTAATAAAGCACAGGATAAAACAACATAAATAAAATTCAATAAAGCATAGGTTAAAACAACATAAATAAAATTTAATAAAGCATAGGATAAACAACGTAAATACAATTTAATAAAGCATAGGATAAAACAACATAAATACAATTTAATAAAGCATAGGATAAAACAACATAAATAAAATTTAATAAAGCATAAGATAAAACAACATAAATACAATTTAATAAAGCATAGGATAAAACAACATAAATAAAATTTAATAAAGCATAGGATAAAACAACATAAATACAATTTAATAAAGCACAGGATAAAACAACATAAATAAAATTCAATAAAGCATAGGTTAAAACAACATAAATAAAATTTAATAAAGCATAGGATAAAACAACGTAAATACAATTTAATAAAGCATAGGATAAAACAACATAAATACAATTTAATAAAGCATAGGATAAAACAACATAAATAAAATTTAATAAAGCATATAATAAAACAACATAAATAAAATTTAATAAAGCATAGGATAAAACAACGTAAATACAATTTAATAAAGCATAGGATAAAACAACATAAATAAAATATAATAAAGCATAGGATAAAACAACATAAATACAATTTAATAAAGCATAGGATAAAACAACATAAATACAATTTAATAAAGCATAGGTTAAAACAACATAAATGCAATTTAATAAAGCATAGGATAAAACAACATAAATACAATTTAATAAAGCATAGGATAAAACAACATAAATAAAATTTAATAAAGCATAGGATAAAACAACATAAATACAATTTAATAAAGCATAGGATAAAACAACATAAATAAAATATAATAAAGCATAGGATAAAACAACATAAATACAATTTAATAAAGCATAGGATAAAACAACATAAATACAATTTAATAAAGCATAGGTTAAAACAACATAAATGCAATTTAATAAAGCATAGGATAAAACAACATAAATACAATTTATTAAAGCATAGGATAAAACAACATAAATAAAATTTAATAAAGCATAGGATAAAACAACATAAATACAATTTAATAAAGCATAGGATAAAACAACATAAATACAATTTAATAAAGCATAGGATAAAACAACATAAATACAATTTAATAAAGCATAGGATAAAACAACATAAATACAATTTAATAAAGCATAGGATAAAACAACATAAATACAATTTAATAAAGCATAGGATAAAACAACATAAATAAAATTTAATAAAGCATAGGTTAAAACAACATAAATACAATTTAATAAAGCATAGGATAAAACCACAGAAATACAATTTAATAAAGCATAGGATAAAACAACATAAAAACAATTTAATAAAGCATAGGACAAAAACACATAAATACAATTTAATAACGCATAGGATAAAACAACATAAATACAATTTAATGAAACATAGGATAAACAACATAAATACAATTTAATAAAGCATAGGACAAAACAACATAAATGCAATTTAATAAAGCATATGTTAAAACAACATAAATACAATTTAATAAAGCATAGTTTAAAACAACATAAATACAATTTAATAAAGCATAGTTTAAAACAACATAAATACAATTTAATAAAGCATAGTTTAAAACAACATAAATACAATTTAATAAAGCATAGTTCAAAACAACATAAATACAATTTAATAAAGCATAGTTTAAAACAACAGAAATACAATTTAATAAAGCATTAGATAAAACAACATGAATATAATTTAGTAAAGCATAAGATAAAACAACATGAATACAATTTAATAAAGCATAGGATAAAACAACATAAATAAAATTTAATAAAGCATAGGTTAAAACAACATAAATACAATTTAATAAAGCATAGGATAAAACCACAGAAATACAATTGAATAAAGCATAGGATAAAACAACATAAATACAATTTAATAAAGCATAGGACAAAACAACATAAATACAATTTAATAAAGCATAGGATAAAACAACATAAATACAATTTAATGAAACATAGGATAAACAACATAAATACAATTTAATAAAGCATAGGACAAAACGACATAAATACAATTTAATAAAGGATAGGATAAAACAACATAAATACAATTTAATGAAACATAGGATAAACAAAATAAATACAATTTAATAAATCATAGTTTAAAACAACATAAATACAATTTAATAAAGCACATGTTAAAACAACATGAATACAATTTAATAAAGCATAAGATAACACAACATGAATATAATTTAGTAAAGCATAAGATAAAACAACATGAATACAATTTAATAAAGCATAGGTTAAAACAACATAAATACAATTTAAGAAAGCATAGGATAAAACCACATAAATACAATTTAATAAAGCATAGGATAAAACAACATAAATAAAATTTAAAAAAGCATAGGTTAAAACAACATAAATACAATTTAATAAAGCATAGGATAAAACAACATAAATACAATTTAATAAATCATAGGATAAAACAACATAAATACAATTTAATAAAGCACAGGATAAAACAACATAAATAAAATTTAATAAAGCATATAAAAAAACAACATAAATAAAATTTAATAAAGCATAGGATAAAACAACGTAAAAACAATTTAATAAAGCATAGGATAAAACAACATAAATAAAATGTAATAAAGCATAGGATAAAACAACGTAAAAACAATTTAATAAAGCATAGGATAAAACAACATAAATAAAATTTAATAAAGCATAGGATAAAACAACGTAAAAACAATTTAATAAAGCATAGGATAAAACAACATAAATAAAATTTAATAAAGCATAGGATAAAACAACGTAAAAACAATTTAATAAAGCATAGGTTAAAACAACATAAATGCAATTTAATAAAGCATAGGATAAAACAACGTAAATACAATTTAATAAAGCATAGGATAAAACAACATAAATAAAATTTAATAAAGCATAGGATAAAACAACATAAATACAATTTAATAAAGCATAAGATAAAACAACATAAATACAATTTAATAAAGCACAGGATAAAACAACATGAATAAAATTTAATAAAGCATAGGATAAAACAACATAAATAAAATTTAATAAAGCATAGGATAAAACAACGTAAATACAATTTAATAAAGCATAGGATAAAACAACATAAATACAATTTAATAAAGCATAGGATAAAACAACATAAATAAAATTTAATAAAGCATATAATAAAACAACATAAATAAAATTTAATAAAGCATAGGATAAAACAACGTAAATACAATTTAATAAAGCATAGGATAAAACAACATGAATAAAATATAATAAAGCATAGGATAAAACAACATAAATACAATTTAATAAAGCATAGGATAAAACAACATAAATACAATTTAATAAAGCATAGGTTAAAACAACATAAATGCAATTTAATAAAGCATAGGATAAAACAACATAAATACAATTTAATAAAGCATAGGATAAAACAACAGAAATAAAATTTAATGAAGCATAGGATAAAACAACATAAATACAATTTAATAAAGCATAGGATAAAACAACATAAATACAATTTAATAAAGCATAGGATAAAACAACATAAATACTATTTAATAAAGCATAGGATAAAACAACATAAATACAATTTAATAAAGCATAGGATAAAACAACATAAATACAATTTAATAAAGCATAGGATAAAACAACATAAATACAATTTAATAAAGCATAGGATAAAACAACATAAATAAAATTTAATAAAGCATATAATAAAACAACATAAATAAAATTTAATAAAGCATAGGATAAAACAACGTAAATACAATTTAATAAAGCATAGGATAAAACAACATAAATAAAATATAATAAAGCATAGGATAAAACAACATAAATACAATTTAATAAAGCATAGGATAAAACAACATAAATACAATTTAATAAAGCATAGGTTAAAACAACATAAATGCAATTTAATAAAGCATAGGATAAAACAACATAAATACAATTTAATAAAGCATAGGATAAAACAACATAAATAAAATTTAATAAAGCATAGGATAAAACAACATAAATACAATTTAATAAAGCATAGGATAAAACAACATAAATAAAATATAATAAAGCATAGGATAAAACAACATAAATACAATTTAATAAAGCATAGGATAAAACAACATAAATACAATTTAATAAAGCATAGGTTAAAACAACATAAATGCAATTTAATAAAGCATAGGATAAAACAACATAAATACAATTTATTAAAGCATAGGATAAAACAACATAAATAAAATTTAATAAAGCATAGGATAAAACAACATAAATACAATTTAATAAAGCATAGGATAAAACAACATAAATACAATTTAATAAAGCATAGGATAAAACAACATAAATACAATTTAATAAAGCATAGGATAAAACAACATAAATACAATTTAATAAAGCATAGGATAAAACAACATAAATACAATTTAATAAAGCATAGGATAAAACAACATAAATAAAATTTAATAAAGCATAGGTTAAAACAACATAAATACAATTTAATAAAGCATAGGATAAAACCACAGAAATACAATTTAATAAAGCATAGGATAAAACAACATAAAAACAATTTAATAAAGCATAGGACAAAAACACATAAATACAATTTAATAACGCATAGGATAAAACAACATAAATACAATTTAATGAAACATAGGATAAACAACATAAATACAATTTAATAAAGCATAGGACAAAACAACATAAATGCAATTTAATAAAGCATATGTTAAAACAACATAAATACAATTTAATAAAGCATAGTTTAAAACAACATAAATACAATTTAATAAAGCATAGTTTAAAACAACATAAATACAATTTAATAAAGCATAGTTTAAAACAACATAAATACAATTTAATAAAGCATAGTTCAAAACAACATAAATACAATTTAATAAAGCATAGTTTAAAACAACAGAAATACAATTTAATAAAGCATTAGATAAAACAACATGAATATAATTTAGTAAAGCATAAGATAAAACAACATGAATACAATTTAATAAAGCATAGGATAAAACAACATAAATAAAATTTAATAAAGCATAGGTTAAAACAACATAAATACAATTTAATAAAGCATAGGATAAAACCACAGAAATACAATTGAATAAAGCATAGGATAAAACAACATAAATACAATTTAATAAAGCATAGGACAAAACAACATAAATACAATTTAATAAAGCATAGGATAAAACAACATAAATACAATTTAATGAAACATAGGATAAACAACATAAATACAATTTAATAAAGCATAGGACAAAACGACATAAATACAATTTAATAAAGGATAGGATAAAACAACATAAATACAATTTAATGAAACATAGGATAAACAAAATAAATACAATTTAATAAATCATAGTTTAAAACAACATAAATACAATTTAATAAAGCACATGTTAAAACAACATGAATACAATTTAATAAAGCATAAGATAACACAACATGAATATAATTTAGTAAAGCATAAGATAAAACAACATGAATACAATTTAATAAAGCATAGGTTAAAACAACATAAATACAATTTAAGAAAGCATAGGATAAAACCACATAAATACAATTTAATAAAGCATAGGATAAAACAACATAAATAAAATTTAAAAAAGCATAGGTTAAAACAACATAAATACAATTTAATAAAGCATAGGATAAAACAACATAAATACAATTTAATAAATCATAGGATAAAACAACATAAATACAATTTAATAAAGCACAGGATAAAACAACATAAATAAAATTTAATAAAGCATATAAAAAAACAACATAAATAAAATTTAATAAAGCATAGGATAAAACAACGTAAAAACAATTTAATAAAGCATAGGATAAAACAACATAAATAAAATGTAATAAAGCATAGGATAAAACAACGTAAAAACAATTTAATAAAGCATAGGATAAAACAACATAAATAAAATTTAATAAAGCATAGGATAAAACAACGTAAAAACAATTTAATAAAGCATAGGATAAAACAACATAAATAAAATTTAATAAAGCATAGGATAAAACAACGTAAAAACAATTTAATAAAGCATAGGTTAAAACAACATAAATGCAATTTAATAAAGCATAGGATAAAACAACGTAAATACAATTTAATAAAGCATAGGATAAAACAACATAAATAAAATTTAATAAAGCATAGGATAAAACAACATAAATACAATTTAATAAAGCATAAGATAAAACAACATAAATACAATTTAATAAAGCACAGGATAAAACAACATGAATAAAATTTAATAAAGCATAGGATAAAACAACATAAATAAAATTTAATAAAGCATAGGATAAAACAACGTAAATACAATTTAATAAAGCATAGGATAAAACAACATAAATACAATTTAATAAAGCATAGGATAAAACAACATAAATAAAATTTAATAAAGCATATAATAAAACAACATAAATAAAATTTAATAAAGCATAGGATAAAACAACGTAAATACAATTTAATAAAGCATAGGATAAAACAACATGAATAAAATATAATAAAGCATAGGATAAAACAACATAAATACAATTTAATAAAGCATAGGATAAAACAACATAAATACAATTTAATAAAGCATAGGTTAAAACAACATAAATGCAATTTAATAAAGCATAGGATAAAACAACATAAATACAATTTAATAAAGCATAGGATAAAACAACAGAAATAAAATTTAATGAAGCATAGGATAAAACAACATAAATACAATTTAATAAAGCATAGGATAAAACAACATAAATACAATTTAATAAAGCATAGGATAAAACAACATAAATACTATTTAATAAAGCATAGGATAAAACAACATAAATACAATTTAATAAAGCATAGGATAAAACAACATAAATACAATTTAATAAAGCATAGGATAAAACAACATAAATACAATTTAATAAAGCATAGGATAAAACAAAATAAATAAAATTTAATAAAGCACAGGTTAAAACAACATAAATACAATTTAATAAAGCATAGGACAAAACAACATAAATACAATTTAATAAAGCATAGTTTAAAACAACATAAATACAATTTAATAAAGCATAGGATAAAACCACAGAAATACAATTTAATAAAGCATAGGATAAAACAACATAAAAACAATTTAATAAAGCATAGGACAAAACAACATAAATACAATTTAATAACGCATAGGATAAAACAACATAAATACAATTTAATGAAACATAGGATAAACAACATAAATTCAATTTAATAAAGCATAGGACAAAACAACATAAATACAATTTAATAAAGCATAGGATAAAACAACATAAATACAATTTAATAAAGCATAGGATAAAACAACATAAATACAATTTAATAAAGCATAGGATAAAACAACATAAATACAATTTAATAAAGCATAGGATAAAACAACATAAATACAATTTAATAAAGCATAGGATAAAACAACATAAATAACATTTAATAAAGCATAGGTTAAAACAACATAAATACAATTTAATAAAGCATAGGACAAAACAACATAAATACAATTTAATAAAGCATAGTTTAAAACAACATAAATACAATTTAATAAAGCATAGGATAAAACCACAGAAATACAATTTAATAAAGCATAGGATAAAACAACATAAAAACAATTTAATAAAGCATAGGACAAAACAACATAAATACAATTTAATAACGCATAGGATAAAACAACATAAATACAATTTAATGAAACATAGGATAAACAACATAAATACAATTTAATAAAGCATAGGACAAAACAACATAAATACAATTTAATAAAGCATATGTTAAAACAACATAAATACAATTTAATAAAGCATAGTTTAAAACAACATAAATACAATTTAATAAAGCATAGTTTAAAACAACATAAATACAATTTAATAAAGCATAGTTTAAAACAACATAAATACAATTTAATAAAGCATAGTTTAAAACAACAGAAATACAATTTAATAAAGCATATGTTAAATCAACATAAATACAATTTAATAAAGCATAGTTTAAAACAACATAAATACAATTTAATAAAGCATAGTTTAAAACAACATAAATACAATTTAATAAAGCATAGTTTAAAACAACATAAATACAATTTAATAAAGCATAAGATAAAAAAACATGAATATAATTTAGTAAAGCATAAGATAAAACAACATGAATACAATTTAATAAAGCATAGGTTAAAACAACATAAATACAATTTAAGAAATCATAGGATAAAACTACATAAATACATTTTAATAAAGCATAGGATAAAACAACATAAATACAATTTAATAAAGCATAGGTTAAAACAACAGAAATACAATTTAATAAAGCATAGGATAAAACAACATAAATACAATTTAATAAAGCATAGGACAAAACAACATAAATACAATTTAATAACGCATAGGATAAAACAACATAAATACAATTTAATGAAACATAGGATAAACAACATAAATACAATTTAATAAAGCATAGGACAAAACAACATAAATACAATTTAATAAAGCATAGGTTAAAACAACATAAATACAATTTAATAAAGCATAGTTTAAAACAACATAAATACAATTTAATAAAGCATAGTTTAAAACAACATAAATACAATTTAATAAAGCATAGTTTAAAACAACATAAATACAATTTAATAAAGCATTAGATAAAACAACATGAATATAATTTAGTAAAGCATAAGATAAAACAACATGAATACAATTTAATAAAGCATAGGATAAAACAACATAAATAAAATTTAATAAAGCATAGGTTAAAAAAACATAAATCCAATTTAATAAAGCATAGTTTAAAACAACATAAATACAATTTAATAAAGGATAGTTTAAAACAACATAAATACAATTTAATAAAGCATAGGATAAAATCACAGAAATACAATTTAATAAAGCATAGGATAAAACAACATAAATACAATTTAATAAAGCATAGGACAAAACAACATAAATACAATTTAATAAAGCATAGGATAAAACAACATAAATACAATTTAATGAAACATATGATAAACAACATAAATACAATTTAATAAAGCATAGGAAAAAACAACATAAATACAATTTAATAAAGCATAGGATAAAACAACATAAATACAATTTAATGAAACATAGGATATACAACATAAATACAATTTAATAAAGCATAGGGCAAAACAACATAAATACAATTTAATAAAGCATATGTTAAAACAACATAAATACAATTTAATAAAGCATAGGATAAAACAACATAAATAAAATTTAATAAAGCATAGGTTAAAACAACATAAATACAATTTAATAAAGCAAAGGACAAAACAACATAAATACAATTTAATAAAGCATAGTTTAAAACAACATAAATACAATTTAATAAAGCATAGGATAAAACCACAGAAATACAATTTAATAAAGCATAGGATAAAACAACATAAATACAATTTAATAAAGCATAGGACAAAACAACATAAATGCAATTTAATAAAGCATATGTTAAAACAACATAAATACAATTTAATAAAGCATAGTTTAAAACAACATAAATACAATTTAATAAAGCATAGTTTAAAACAACATAAATACAATTTAATAAAGCATAGTTTAAAACAACATAAATACAATTTAATAAAGCATTAGATAAAACAACATGAATATAATTTAGTAAAGCATAAGATAAAACAACATGAATACAATTTAATAAAGCATAGGATAAAACAACATAAATAAAATTTAATAAAGCATAGGTTAAAACAACATTAATCCAATTTAATAAAGCATAGTCTAAAACAACATAAAAACAATTTAATAAAGCATAGTTTAAAACAACATAAATACAATTTAATAAAGCATAGGATAAAACCACAGAAATACAATTTAATAAAGCATAGGACAAAACAACATAAATACAATTTAATAAAGCATAGGATAAAACAACATAAATACAATTTAATGAAACATAGGTTAAACAAAATAAATACAATTTAATAAAGCATAGGACAAAACAACATAAATACAATTTAATAAAGCATATGTTAAAACAACATGAATACAATTTAATAAAGCATAGGATAAAACCACAGAAATACAATTTAATAAAGCATAGGACAAAACAACATAAATACATTTTAATAAAGCATAGGATAAAACAACATAAATACAATTTATTAAAGCATAGGATAAAACAACATAAATAAAATTTAATAAAGAATAGGATAAAACAACATAAATACAATTTAATAAAGCATAGGCTAAAACAACATAAATACACTTTAATAAAGCATAGGTTAAAACAACATAAATACAATTTAATAAAGCATAGGATAAAACAACGTAAATACAATTTAATAAAGCATAGGATAAAACAACATAAATAAAATTTAATAAAGCATAGGATAAAACAACATAAATACAATTTAATAAAGCATAGGATAAAACACCATAAATACAATTTAATAAAGCATAGGTTAAAACAACATAAATGCAGTTTAATAAAGCATAGGATAAAACAACATAAATACAATTTAATAAAGCATAGTTTAAAACAACATAAATACAATTTAATAAAGCATAGGATAAAACCACAGAAATACAATTTAATAAAGCATAGGATAAAACAACATAAATACAATTTAATAAAGCATAGGACAAAACAACATAAATACAATTTAATAAAGCATAGGATAAAACAACATAAATAAAATTTAATGAAACATAGGATAAACAACATAAATACAATTTAATAAAGCATAGGACAAAACGACATAAATACAATTTAATAAAGGATAGGATAAAACAACATAAATACAATTTAATGAAACATAGGATAAACAAAATAAATACAATTTAATAAAGCATAGTTTAAAACAACATAAATACAATTTAATAAAGCACATGTTAAAACAACATGAATACAATTTAATAAAGCATAAGATAAAACAACATGAATATAATTTAGTAAATCATAAGATAAAACAACATGAATACAATTTAATAAAGCATAGGTTAAAACAACATAAATACAATTTAAGAAAGCATAGGATAAAACTACATGAATACATTTTAATAAAGCATAGGATAAAACAACATAAATACAATTTAATAAAGCATAGGTTAAAACAACATAAATACAATTTAATAAAGCATAGGACAAAACAACATAAATACAATTTAATAAAGCATAGGATAAAACCACAGAAATACAATTTAATAAAGCATAGGACAAAACAACATAAATACAATTTAATAAAGCATAGGATAAAACAACATAAATACAATTTAATGAAACATAGGTTAAACAAAATAAATACAATTTAATAAAGCATAGGACAAAACAACATAAATACAATTTAATAAAGCATATGTTAAAACAACATGAATACAATTTAATAAAGCATAGGATAAAACCACAGAAATACAATTTAATAAAGCATAGGACAAAACAACATAAATACATTTTAATAAAGCATAGGATAAAACAACATAAATACAATTTATTAAAGCATAGGATAAAACAACATAAATAAAATTTAATAAAGAATAGGATAAAACAACATAAATACAATTTAATAAAGCATAGGCTAAAACAACATAAATACACTTTAATAAAGCATAGGTTAAAACAACATAAATACAATTTAATAAAGCATAGGATAAAACAACGTAAATACAATTTAATAAAGCATAGGATAAAACAACATAAATAAAATTTAATAAAGCATAGGATAAAACAACATAAATACAATTTAATAAAGCATAGGATAAAACACCATAAATACAATTTAATAAAGCATAGGTTAAAACAACATAAATGCAGTTTAATAAAGCATAGGATAAAACAACATAAATACAATTTAATAAAGCATAGTTTAAAACAACATAAATACAATTTAATAAAGCATAGGATAAAACCACAGAAATACAATTTAATAAAGCATAGGATAAAACAACATAAATACAATTTAATAAAGCATAGGACAAAACAACATAAATACAATTTAATAAAGCATAGGATAAAACAACATAAATAAAATTTAATGAAACATAGGATAAACAACATAAATACAATTTAATAAAGCATAGGACAAAACGACATAAATACAATTTAATAAAGGATAGGATAAAACAACATAAATACAATTTAATGAAACATAGGATAAACAAAATAAATACAATTTAATAAAGCATAGTTTAAAACAACATAAATACAATTTAATAAAGCACATGTTAAAACAACATGAATACAATTTAATAAAGCATAAGATAAAACAACATGAATATAATTTAGTAAATCATAAGATAAAACAACATGAATACAATTTAATAAAGCATAGGTTAAAACAACATAAATACAATTTAAGAAAGCATAGGATAAAACTACATGAATACATTTTAATAAAGCATAGGATAAAACAACATAAATACAATTTAATAAAGCATAGGTTAAAACAACATAAATACAATTTAATAAAGCATAGGACAAAACAACATAAATACAATTTAATAAAGCATAGGATAAAACAACATAAATACAATTTATAAAGCATAGGATAAAACAACATAAATGCAATTTAATAAAGCATAGGATAAAACAACATAAATACAATTTAATAAAGCATAAGATAAAACAACATGAATACAATTTAATAAAGCATAGTTTAAAACAACAGAAATACAATTTAATAAAGCATTAGATAAAACAACATGAATATAATTTAGTAAAGCATAAGATAAAACAACATGAATACAATTTAATAAAGCATAGGATAAAACAACATAAATAAAATTTAATAAAGCATAGGCTAAAACAACATAAATACAATTTAATAAAGCATAGGATAAAACAACATAAATACAATTTAATAAAGCATAGGATAAAACAACATAAATACAATTTAATAAAGCATAGGCTAAAACAACATAAATACACTTTAATAAAGCATAGGATAAAACAAATTAAATACAATTTAATAAAGCATAGGATAAAACAACATAAATACAATTTAATAAAGCATAGGATAAAACAACATAAATACAAATTAATAAAGCATAAGATAAAACAACATGAATACAATTTAATAAAGCATAGGATAAAACAACATAAATACAATTTAATAAAGCATAGGTTAAAACAACATAAATAGAATTTAATAAAGCATAGCATAAAACAACATAAATACAATTTAATAAAGCATAAGATAAAACAACATGAATACAATTTAATAAAGCATAGGATAAAACAACATAAATACTTTTTAATAAAGCATAGGATAAAACCACATAAATACAATTTAATAAAGCATAGGATAAAACAACATAAATAAAATTTAATAAAGCATAGGTTAAAACAACATAAATACAATTTAATAAAGCATAGGATAAAACAACATAAATACAATTTAATAAATCATAGGATAAAACAACATAAATACAATTTAATAAAGCACAGGATAAAACAACATAAATAAAATTTAATAAAGCATATAATAAAACAACATAAATAAAATTTAATAAAGCATAGGATAAAACAACGTAAATACAATTTAATAAAGCATAGGATAAAACAACATAAATAAAATTTAATAAAGCATAGGATAAAACAACATAAATACAATTTAATAAAGCATAGGATAAAACAACATAAATTCAATTTAATAAAGCATAGGTGAAAACAACATAAATGCAATTTAATAAAGCATAGCATAAAACAACGTAAATACAATTTATTAAAGCATAGGATAAAACAACATAAATAAAATTTAATAAAGCATAGGATAAAACAACATAAATAAAATTTAATAAAGCATAGGATAAAACAACGTAAATACAATTTAATAAAGCATAGGATAAAACAACATAAATGCAATTTAATAAAGCATAGGATAAAACAACATAAATAAAATTTAATAAAGCATATAATAAAACAACATAAATAAAATTTAATAAAGCATAGGATAAAACAACGTAAATACAATTTAATAAAGCATAGGATAAAACAACATAAATAAAATATAATAAAGCATAGAATAAAACAACATAAATACAATTTAATAAAGCATAGGATAAAACAACATAAATACAATTTAATAAAGCATAGGTTAAAACAACATAAATGCAATTTAATAAAGCATAGGATAAAACAACATAAATACAATTTAATAAAGCATAGGATAAAACAACATAAATACAATTTAATAAAGCATAGGATAAAACAACATAAATACAATTTAATAAAGCATAGGATAAAACAACATAAATACAATTTAATAAAGCATAGGATAAAACAACATAAATACAATTTAACAAAGCATAGGTTAAAACAACATAAATACAATTTAATAAAGCATAGGACAAAACAACATAAATACAATTTAATAGAGCATAGTTTAAAACAACATAAATACAATTTAATAAAGCATAGGATAAAACCACAGAAATACAATTTAATAAAGCATAGGATAAAACAACATAAAAACAATTTAATAAAGCATAGGACAAAACAACATAAATACAATTTAATAACGCATAGGATAAAACAACATAAATACAATTTAATGAAACATAGGATAAACAACATAAATACAATTTAATAAAGCATAGGACAAAACAACATAAATACAATTTAATAAAGCATATGTTAAAACAACATAAATACAATTTAATAAAGCATAGTTTAAAACAACATAAATACAATTTAATAAAGCATAGTTTAAAACAACATAAATACAATTTAATAAAGCATAGTTTAAAGCAACATAAATACAATTTAATAAAGCATAGTTTAAAACAACATAAATACAATTTAATAAAGCATAGTTTAAAACAACAGAAATACAATTTAATAAAGCATTAGATAAAACAAAATGAATATAATTAAGAAAAGCATAAGATAAAACAACATGAATACAATTTAATAAAGCATAGGATAAAACATCATAAATAAAATTTAATAAAGCATAGGTTAAAACAACATAAATACAATTTAATAAAGCATAGGAAAAAACCACAGAAATACAATTTAATAAAGCATAGGATAAAACAACATAAATACAATTTAATAAAGCATAGGATAAAACAACATAAATACAATTTAATAAAGCATAAGATAAAACAACATGAATACAATTTAATAAAGCATAGGATAAAACAACGTAAATACTTTTTAATAAAGCATAGGATAAAACCACATAAATACAATTTAATAAAGCATAGGATAAAACAACATAAATAAAATTTAATAAAGCATAGGTTAAAACAACATAAATACAATTTAATAAAGCATAGGATAAAACAACATAAATACAATTTAATAAATCATAGCATAAAACAACATAAATACAATTTAATAAAGCACAGGATAAAACAACATAAATAAAATTTAATAAAGCATATAATAAAACAACATAAATAAAATTTAATAAAGCATAGGATAAAACAACATAAATACAATTTAATAAAGCATAGGATAAAACAACATAAATAAAATTTAATAAAGCATAGGATAAAACAACATAAATACAATTTAATAAAGCATAGGATAAAACAACATTAATTCAATTTAATAAAGCATAGGTTAAAACAACATAAATACAATTTAATAAAGCATAGGATAAAACAACATAAATAAAATTTAATAAAGCATAGGATAAAACAACATAAATACAATTTAATGAAGCATAGGATAAAACAACATAAATACAATTTAATAAAGCATAGGATAAAACAACATAAATACAATTTAATAAAGCATAGGATAAAACAACATAAATACTATTTAATAAAGCATAGGATAAAACAACATAAATACAATTTAATAAAGCATAGGATAAAACAACATAAATACAATTTAATAAAGCATAGGATAAAGCAACATAAATACAATTTAATAAAGCATAGGATAAAACAACATAAATAAAATTTAATAAAGCATAGGTTAAAACAACATAAATACAATTTAATAAAGCATAGGACAAAACAACATAAATACAATTTAATAAAGCATAGTTTAAAACAACATAAATACAATTTAATAAAGCATAGGATAAAACCACAGAAATACAATTTAATAAAGCATAGGATAAAACAACATAAAAACAATTTAATAAAGCATAGGACAAAACAACATAAATACAATTTAATAACGCATAGGATAAAACAACATAAATACAATTTAATGAAACATAGGATAAACAACATAAATTCAATTTAATAAAGCATAGGACAAAACAACATAAATACAATTTAATAAAGCATAGGTTAAAACAACATAAATACAATTTAATAAAGCATAGGATAAAACAAAATAAATACAATTTAATAAATCATAGGATAAAACAACATAAATACAATTTAATAAAGCACAGGATAAAACAACATAAATAAAATTTAATAAAGCATATAATAAAACAACATAAATAAAATTTAATAAAGCATAGGATAAAACAACGTAAATACAATTTAATAAAGCATAGGATAAAACAACATAAATAAAATTTAATAAAGCATAGGATAAAACAACATAAATACAATTTAATAAAGCATAGGATAAAACAACATAAATTCAATTTAATAAAGCATAGGTTAAAACAACATAAATGCAATTTAATAAAGCATAGGATAAAACAACATAAATACAATTTAATAAAGCATAGGATAAAACAACATAAATAAAATTTAATAAAGCATAGGATAAAACAACATAAATACAATTTAATAAAGCATAGGATAAAGCAACATAAATACAATTTAATAAAGCATAGGATAAAACAACATAAATAAAATTTAATAAAGCATAGGTTAAAACAACATAAATACAATTTAATAAAGCATAGGACAAAACAACATAAATACAATTTAATAAAGCATAGTTTAAAACAACATAAATACAATTTAATAAAGCATAGGATAAAACCACAGAAATACAATTTAATAAAGCATAGGATAAAACAACATAAAAACAATTTAATAAAGCATAGGACAAAACAACATAAATACAATTTAATAACGCATAGGATAAAACAACATAAATACAATTTAATGAAACATAGGATAAACAACATGAATTCAATTTAATAAAGCATAGGACAAAACAACATAAATACAATTTAATAAAGCATAGGTTAAAACAACATAAATACAATTTAATAAAGCATAGGATAAAACAAAATAAATACAATTTAATAAAGCATTAGATAAAACAACATGAATATAATTTAGTAAAGCATAAGATAAAACAACATGAATACAATTTAATAAAGCATAGGATAAAACAACATAAATACAATTTAATAAAGCACAGGATAAAACAACATAAATAAAATTCAATAAAGCATAGGTTAAAACAACATAAATAAAATTTAATAAAGCATAGGATAAAACAACGTAAATACAATTTAATAAAGCATAGGATAAAACAACATAAATACAATTTAATAAAGCATAAGATAAAACAACATAAATACAATTTAATAAAGCACAGGATAAACAACATGAATAAAATTTAATAAAGCATAGGATAAAACAACATAAATAAAATTTAATAAAGCATAGGATAAAACAACGTAAATACAATTTAATAAAGCATAGGATAAAACAACATAAATACAATTTAATAAAGCATAGGATAAAACAACATAAATAAAATTTAATAAAGCATATAATAAAACAACATAAATAAAATTTAATAAAGCATAGGATAAAACAACGTAAATACAATTTAATAAAGCATAGGATAAAACAACATGAATAAAATATAATAAAGCATAGGATAAAACAACATAAATACAATTTAATAAAGCATAGGATAAAACAACATAAATACAATTTAATAAAGCATAGGTTAAAACAACATAAATGCAATTTAATAAAGCATAGGATAAAACAACATAAATACAATTTAATAAAGCATAGGATAAAACAACATAAATAAAATTTAATGAAGCATAGGATAAAACAACATAAATACAATTTAATAAAGCATAGGATAAAACAACATAAATACAATTTAATAAAGCATAGGATAAAACAACATAAATACTATTTAATAAAGCATAGGATAAAACAACATAAATACAATTTAATAAAGCATAGGATAAAACAACATAAATACAATTTAATAAAGCATAGGATAAAACAACATAAATACAATTTAATAAAGCATAGGATAAAACAAAATAAATAAAATTTAATAAAGCATAGGTTAAAACAACATAAATACAATTTAATAAAGCATAGGACAAAACAACATAAATACAATTTAATAAAGCATAGTTTAAAACAACATAAATACAATTTAATAAAGCATAGGATAAAACCACAGAAATACAATTTAATAAAGCATAGGATAAAACAACATAAAAACAATTTAATAAAGCATAGGACAAAACAACATAAATACAATTTAATAACGCATAGGATAAAACAACATAAATACAATTTAATGAAACATAGGATAAACAACATAAATTCAATTTAATAAAGCATAGGACAAAACAACATAAATACAATTTAATAAAGCATAGGATAAAACAACATAAATACAATTTAATAAAGCATAGGATAAAACAACATAAATACAATTTAATAAAGCATAGGATAAAACAACATAAATACAATTTAATAAAGCATAGGATAAAACAACATAAATACAATTTAATAAAGCATAGGATAAAACAACATAAATAAAATTTAATAAAGCATAGGTTAAAACAACATAAATACAATTTAATAAAGCATAGGACAAAACAACATAAATACAATTTAATAAAGCATAGTTTAAAACAACATAAATACAATTTAATAAAGCATAGGATAAAACCACAGAAATACAATTTAATAAAGCATAGGATAAAACAACATAAAAACAATTTAATAAAGCATAGGACAAAACAACATAAATACAATTTAATAACGCATAGGATAAAACAACATAAATACAATTTAATGAAACATAGGATAAACAACATAAATACAATTTAATAAAGCATAGGACAAAACAACATAAATACAATTTAATAAAGCATATGTTAAAACAACATAAATACAATTTAATAAAGCATAGTTTAAAACAACATAAATACAATTTAATAAAGCATAGTTTAAAACAACATAAATACAATTTAATAAAGCATAGTTTAAAACAACATAAATACAATTTAATAAAGCATAGTTTAAAACAACAGAAATACAATTTAATAAAGCATAGTTTAAAACAACAGAAATACAATTTAATAAAGCATTAGATAAAACAACATGAATATAATTTAGTAAAGCATAAGATAAAACAACATGAATACAATTTAATAAAGCATAGGATAAAACATCATAAATAAAATTTAATAAAGCATAGGTTAAAACAACATAAATACAATTTAATAAAGCATAGGATAAAACCACAGAAATACAATTTAATAAAGCATAGGATAAAACAACATAAATACAATTTAATAAAGCATAGGATAAAACAACATAAATACAATTTAATAAAGCATAAGATAAAACAACATGAATACAATTTAATAAAGCATAGGATAAAACAACGTAAATACTTTTTAATAAAGCATAGGATAAAACCACATAAATACAATTTAATAAAACATAGGATAAAACAACATAAATAAAATTTAATAAAGCATAGGTTAAAACAACATAAATACAATTTAATAAAGCATAGGATAAAACAACATAAATACAATTTAATAAATCAAAGGATAAAACAACATAAATACAATTTAATAAAGCACAGGATAAAACAACATAAATAAAATTTAATAAAGCATATAATAAAACAACATAAATAAAATTTAATAAAGCATAGGATAAAACAACGTAAATACAATTTAATAAAGCATAGGATAAAACAACATAAATAAAATTTAATAAAGCATAGGATAAAACAACATAAATACAATTTAATAAAGCATAGGATAAAACAACATAAATTCAATTTAATAAAGCATAGGTTAAAACAACATAAATGCAATTTAATAAAGCATAGGATAAAACAACGTAAATACAATTTAATAAAGCATAGGATAAAACAACATAAATAAAATTTAATAAAGCATAGGATAAAACAACATAAATACAATTTAATAAAGCATAAGATAAAACAACATAAATACAATTTAATAAAGCACAGGATAAAACAACATAAATAAAATTTAATAAAGCATAGGTTAAAACAACATAAATACAATTTAATAAAGCATAGGATAAAACAACATAAATAAAATTTAATAAAGCATAGGTTAAAACAACATAAATGCAATTTAATAAAGCATAGGATAAAACAACATAAATAAAATATAATAAAGCATAGGATAAAACAACATAAATAAAATTCAATAAAGCATAGGTTAAAACAACATAAATAAAATTTAATAAAGCATAGGATAAAACAACGTAAATACAATTTAATAAAGCATAGGATAAAACAACATAAATACAATTTAATAAAGCATAAGATAAAACAACATAAATACAATTTAATAAAGCACAGGATAAACAACATGAATAAAATTTAATAAAGCATAGGATAAAACAACATAAATAAAATTTAATAAAGCATAGGATAAAACAACGTAAATACAATTTAATAAAGCATAGGATAAAACAACATAAATACAATTTAATAAAGCATAGGATAAAACAACATAAATAAAATTTAATAAAGCATATAATAAAACAACATAAATAAAATTTAATAAAGCATAGGATAAAACAACGTAAATACAATTTAATAAAGCATAGGATAAAACAACATGAATAAAATATAATAAAGCATAGGATAAAACAACATAAATACAATTTAATAAAGCATAGGATAAAACAACATAAATACAATTTAATAAAGCATAGGTTAAAACAACATAAATGCAATTTAATAAAGCATAGGATAAAACAACATAAATACAATTTAATAAAGCATAGGATAAAACAACATAAATAAAATTTAATGAAGCATAGGATAAAACAACATAAATACAATTTAATAAAGCATAGGATAAAACAACATAAATACAATTTAATAAAGCATAGGATAAAACAACATAAATACTATTTAATAAAGCATAGGATAAAACAACATAAATACAATTTAATAAAGCATAGGATAAAACAACATAAATACAATTTAATAAAGCATAGGATAAAACAACATAAATACAATTTAATAAAGCATAGGATAAAACAAAATAAATAAAATTTAATAAAGCATAGGTTAAAACAACATAAATACAATTTAATAAAGCATAGGACAAAACAACATAAATACAATTTAATAAAGCATAGTTTAAAACAACATAAATACAATTTAATAAAGCATAGGATAAAACCACAGAAATACAATTTAATAAAACATAGGATAAAACAACATAAAAACAATTTAATAAAGCATAGGACAAAACAACATAAATACAATTTAATAACGCATAGGATAAAACAACATAAATACAATTTAATGAAACATAGGATAAACAACATAAATTCAATTTAATAAAGCATAGGACAAAACAACATAAATACAATTTAATAAAGCATAGGATAAAACAACATAAATACAATTTAATAAAGCATAGGATAAAACAACATAAATACAATTTAATAAAGCATAGGATAAAACAACATAAATACAATTTAATAAAGCATAGGATAAAACAACATAAATACAATTTAATAAAGCATAGGATAAAACAACATAAATAAAATTTAATAAAGCATAGGTTAAAACAACATAAATACAATTTAATAAAGCATAGGACAAAACAACATAAATACAATTTAATAAAGCATAGTTTAAAACAACATAAATACAATTTAATAAAGCATAGGATAAAACCACAGAAATACAATTTAATAAAGCATAGGATAAAACAACATAAAAACAATTTAATAAAGCATAGGACAAAACAACATAAATACAATTTAATAACGCATAGGATAAAACAACATAAATACAATTTAATGAAACATAGGATAAACAACATAAATACAATTTAATAAAGCATAGGACAAAACAACATAAATACAATTTAATAAAGCATATGTTAAAACAACATAAATACAATTTAATAAAGCATAGTTTAAAACAACATAAATACAATTTAATAAAGCATAGTTTAAAACAACATAAATACAATTTAATAAAGCATAGTTTAAAACAACATAAATACAATTTAATAAAGCATAGTTTAAAACAACAGAAATACAATTTAATAAAGCATAGTTTAAAACAACAGAAATACAATTTAATAAAGCATTAGATAAAACAACATGAATATAATTTAGTAAAGCATAAGATAAAACAACATGAATACAATTTAATAAAGCATAGGATAAAACATCATAAATAAAATTTAATAAAGCATAGGTTAAAACAACATAAATACAATTTAATAAAGCATAGGATAAAACCACAGAAATACAATTTAATAAAGCATAGGATAAAACAACATAAATACAATTTAATAAAGCATAGGATAAAACAACATAAATACAATTTAATAAAGCATAAGATAAAACAACATGAATACAATTTAATAAAGCATAGGATAAAACAACGTAAATACTTTTTAATAAAGCATAGGATAAAACCACATAAATACAATTTAATAAAACATAGGATAAAACAACATAAATAAAATTTAATAAAGCATAGGTTAAAACAACATAAATACAATTTAATAAAGCATAGGATAAAACAACATAAATACAATTTAATAAATCAAAGGATAAAACAACATAAATACAATTTAATAAAGCACAGGATAAAACAACATAAATAAAATTTAATAAAGCATATAATAAAACAACATAAATAAAATTTAATAAAGCATAGGATAAAACAACGTAAATACAATTTAATAAAGCATAGGATAAAACAACATAAATAAAATTTAATAAAGCATAGGATAAAACAACATAAATACAATTTAATAAAGCATAGGATAAAACAACATAAATTCAATTTAATAAAGCATAGGTTAAAACAACATAAATGCAATTTAATAAAGCATAGGATAAAACAACGTAAATACAATTTAATAAAGCATAGGATAAAACAACATAAATAAAATTTAATAAAGCATAGGATAAAACAACATAAATACAATTTAATAAAGCATAAGATAAAACAACATAAATACAATTTAATAAAGCACAGGATAAAACAACATAAATAAAATTTAATAAAGCATAGGTTAAAACAACATAAATACAATTTAATAAAGCATAGGATAAAACAACATAAATAAAATTTAATAAAGCATAGGTTAAAACAACATAAATGCAATTTAATAAAGCATAGGATAAAACAACATAAATACAATTTAATAAAGCATAGGATAAAACAACATAAATAAAATTTAATAAAGCATAGGATAAAACAACATAAATACAATTTAATAAAGCATAGGATAAAACAACATAAATAAAATATAATAAAGCATAGGATAAAACAACATAAATACAATTTAATAAAGCATAGGATAAAACAACATAAATACAATTTAATAAAGCATAGGTTAAAACAACATAAATGCAATTTAATAAAGCATAGGATAAAACAACATAAATACAATTTAATAAAGCATAGGATAAAACAACATAAATAAAATTTAATAAAGCATAGGATAAAACAACATAAATACAATTTAATAAAGCATAGGATAAAACAACATAAATACAATTTAATAAAGCATAGGATAAAACAACATAAATACAATTTAATAAAGCATAGGATAAAACAACATAAATACAATTTAATAAAGCATAGGATAAAACAACATAAATACAATTTAATAAAGCATAGGATAAAACAACATAAATAAAATTTAATAAAGCATAGGTTAAAACAACATAAATACAATTTAATAAAGCATAGGATAAAACCACAGAAATACAATTTAATAAAGCATAGGATAAAACAACATAAAAACAATTTAATAAAGCATAGGACAAAACAACATAAATACAATTTAATAACGCATAGGATAAAACAACATAAATACAATTTAATGAAACATAGGATAAACAACATAAATACAATTTAATAAAGCATAGGACAAAACAACATAAATGCAATTTAATAAAGCATATGTTAAAACAACATAAATACAATTTAATAAAGCATAGTTTAAAACAACATAAGTACAATTTAATAAAGCATAGTTTAAAACAAAATAAATACAATTTAATAAAGCATAGTTTAAAACAACATAAATACAATTTAATAAAGCATAGTTTAAAACCACATAAATACAATTTAATAAAGCATAGTTTAAAACAACAGAAATACAATTTAATAAAGCATTAGATAAAACAACATGAATATAATTTAGTAAAGCATAAGATAAAACAACATGAATACAATTTAATAAAGCATAGGATAAAACAACATAAATAAAATTTAATAAAGCATAGGTTAAAACAACATAAATACAATTTAATAAAGCATAGGATAAAACCACAGAAATACAATTGAATAAAGCATAGGATAAAACAACATAAATACAATTTAATAAAGCATAGGACAAAACAACATAAATACAATTTAATAAAGCATAGGATAAAACAACATAAATACAATTTAATGAAACATAGGATAAACAACATAAATACAATTTAATAAAGCATAGGACAAAACGACATAAATACAATTTAATAAAGGATAGGATAAAACAACATAAATACAATTTAATGAAACATAGGATAAACAAAATAAATACAATTTAATAAATCATAGTTTAAAACAACATAAATACAATTTAATAAAGCACATGTTAAAACAACATGAATACAATTTAATAAAGCATAAGATAACACAACATGAATATAATTTAGTAAAGCATAAGATAAAACAACATGAATACAATTTAATAAAGCATAGGTTAAAACAACATAAATACAATTTAAGAAAGCATAGGATAAAACCACATAAATACAATTTAATAAAGCATAGGATAAAACAACATAAATAAAATTTAAAAAAGCATAGGTTAATACAACATAAATACAATTTAATAAAGCATAGGATAAAACAACATAAATACAATTTAATAAATCATAGGATAAAACAACATAAATACAATTTAATAAAGCACAGGATAAAACAACATAAATAAAACTTAATAAAGCATATAATAAAACAACATAAATAAAATTTAATAAAACATAGGATAAAACAACGTAAATACAATTTAATAAAGCATAGGATAAAACAACATAAATAAAATTTAATAAAGCATAGGATAAAACAACATAAATACAATTTAATAAAGCATAGGATAAAACAACATAAATTCAATTTAATAAAGCATATGTTAAAACAACATAAATGCAATTTAATAAAGCATAGGATAAAACAACGTAAATACAATTTAATAAAGCATAGGATAAAACAACATAAATAAAATTTAATAAAGCATAGGATAAAACAACATAAATACAATTTAATAAAGCATAAGATAAAACAACATAAATACAATTTAATAAAGCACAGGATAAAACAACATAAATAAAATTTAATAAAGCATAGGATAAAACAACATAAATAAAATTTAATAAAGCATAGGATAAAACAACGTAAATACAATTTAATAAAGCATAGGATAAAACAACATAAATACAATTTAATAAAGCATAGGATAAAACAACATAAATAAAATTTAATAAAGCATATAATAAAACAACATAAATAAAATTTAATAAAGCATAGGATAAAACAACGTAAATACAAGTTAATAAAGCATAGGATAAAACAACATAAATAAAATATAATAAAGCATAGGATAAAACAACATAAATACAATTTAATAAAGCATAGGATAAAACAACATAAATACAATTGAATAAAGCATAGGTTAAAACAACATAAATGCAATTTAATAAAGCATAGGATAAAACAACATAAATACAATTTAATAAAGCATAGGATAAAACAACATAAATACAATTTAATAAAGCATAGGATAAAACAAAATAAATAAAATTTAATAAAGCATAGGTTAAAACAACATAAATACAATTTAATAAAGCATAGGACAAAACAACATAAATACAATTTAATAAAGCATAGTTTAAAACAACATAAATACAATTTAATAAAGCATAGGATAAAACCACAGAAATACAATTTAATAAAGCATAGGATAAAACAACATAAAAACAATTTAATAAAGCATAGGACAAAACAACATAAATACAATTTAATAACGCATAGGATAAAACAACATAAATACAATTTAATGAAACATAGGATAAACAACATAAATACAATTTAATAAAGCATAGGACAAAACAACATAAATACAATTTAATAAAGCATATGTTAAAACAACATAAATACAATTTAATAAAGCATAGTTTAAAACAACATAAATACAATTTAATAAAGCATAGTTTAAAACAACATAAATACAATTTAATAAAACATAGTTTAAAACAACATAAATACAATTTAATAAAGCATAGTTTAAAACAACAGAAATACAATTTAATAAAGCATAGTTTAAAACAACAGAAATACAATTTAATAAAGCATTAGATAAAACAACATGAATATAATTTAGTAAAGCATAAGATAAAACAACATGAATACAATTTAATAAAGCATAGGATAAAACATGATAAATAAAATTTAATAAAGCATAGGTTAAAACAACATAAATACAATTTAATAAAGCATAGGATAAAACCACAGAAATACAATTTAATAAAGCATAAGATAAAACAACATGAATACAATTTAATAAAGCATAGGATAAAACAACGTAAATACTTTTTAATAAAGCATAGGATAAAACCACATAAATACAATTTAATAAAACATAGGATAAAACAACATAAATAAAATTTAATAAAGCATAGGTTAAAACAACATAAATACAATTTAATAAAGCATAGGATAAAACAACATAAATACAATTTAATAAATCAAAGGATAAAACAACATAAATACAATTTAATAAAGCACAGGATAAAACAACATAAATAAAATTTAATAAAGCATATAATAAAACAACATAAATAAAATTTAATAAAGCATAGGATAAAACAACGTAAATACAATTTAATAAAGCACAGGATAAAACAACATAAATAAAATTTAATAAAGCATAGGTTAAAACAACATAAATACAATTTAATAAAGCATAGGATAAAACAACATAAATAAAATTTAATAAAGCATAGGTTAAAACAACATAAATGCAATTTAATAAAGCATAGGATAAAACAACATAAATACAATTTAATAAAGCATAGGATAAAACAACATAAATAAAATTTAATAAAGCATAGGATAAAACAACATAAATACAATTTAATAAAGCATAGGATAAAACAACATAAATAAAATATAATAAAGCATAGGATAAAACAACATAAATACAATTTAATAAAGCATAGGATAAAACAACATAAATACAATTTAATAAAGCATAGGTTAAAACAACATAAATGCAATTTAATAAAGCATAGGATAAAACAACATAAATACAATTTAATAAAGCATAGGATAAAACAACATAAATAAAATTTAATAAAGCATAGGATAAAACAACATAAATACAATTTAATAAAGCATAGGATAAAACAGCATAAATACAATTTAATAAAGCATAGGATAAAACAACATAAATACAATTTAATAAAGCATAGGATAAAACAACATAAATACAATTTAATAAAGCATAGGATAAAACAACATAAATACAATTTAATAAAGCATAGGATAAAACAACATAAATAAAATTTAATAAAGCATAGGTTAAAACAACATAAATACAATTTAATAAAGCATAGGATAAAACCACAGAAATACAATTTAATAAAGCATAGGATAAAACAACATAAAAACAATTTAATAAAGCATAGGACAAAACAACATAAATACAATTTAATAACGCATAGGATAAAACAACATAAATACAATTTAATGAAACATAGGATAAACAACATAAATACAATTTAATAAAGCATAGGACAAAACAACATAAATGCAATTTAATAAAGCATATGTTAAAACAACATAAATACAATTTAATAAAGCATAGTTTAAAACAACATAAGTACAATTTAATAAAGCATAGTTTAAAACAAAATAAATACAATTTAATAAAGCATAGTTTAAAACAACATAAATACAATTTAATAAAGCATAGTTTAAAACCACATAAATACAATTTAATAAAGCATAGTTTAAAACAACAGAAATACAATTTAATAAAGCATTAGATAAAACAACATGAATATAATTTAGTAAAGCATAAGATAAAACAACATGAATACAATTTAATAAAGCATAGGATAAAACAACATAAATAAAATTTAATAAAGCATAGGTTAAAACAACATAAATACAATTTAATAAAGCATAGGATAAAACCACAGAAATACAATTGAATAAAGCATAGGATAAAACAACATAAATACAATTTAATAAAGCATAGGACAAAACAACATAAATACAATTTAATAAAGCATAGGATAAAACAACATAAATACAATTTAATGAAACATAGGATAAACAACATAAATACAATTTAATAAAGCATAGGACAAAACGACATAAATACAATTTAATAAAGGATAGGATAAAACAACATAAATACAATTTAATGAAACATAGGATAAACAAAATAAATACAATTTAATAAATCATAGTTTAAAACAACATAAATACAATTTAATAAAGCACATGTTAAAACAACATGAATACAATTTAATAAAGCATAAGATAACACAACATGAATATAATTTAGTAAAGCATAAGATAAAACAACATGAATACAATTTAATAAAGCATAGGTTAAAACAACATAAATACAATTTAAGAAAGCATAGGATAAAACCACATAAATACAATTTAATAAAGCATAGGATAAAACAACATAAATAAAATTTAAAAAAAGCATAGGTTAATACAACATAAATACAATTTAATAAAGCATAGGATAAAACAACATAAATACAATTTAATAAATCATAGGATAAAACAACATAAATACAATTTAATAAAGCACAGGATAAAACAACATAAATAAAACTTAATAAAGCATATAATAAAACAACATAAATAAAATTTAATAAAACATAGGATAAAACAACGTAAATACAATTTAATAAAGCATAGGATAAAACAACATAAATAAAATTTAATAAAGCATAGGATAAAACAACATAAATACAATTTAATAAAGCATAGGATAAAACAACATAAATTCAATTTAATAAAGCATATGTTAAAACAACATAAATGCAATTTAATAAAGCATAGGATAAAACAACGTAAATACAATTTAATAAAGCATAGGATAAAACAACATAAATAAAATTTAATAAAGCATAGGATAAAACAACATAAATACAATTTAATAAAGCATACGATAAAACAACATAAATACAATTTAATAAAGCACAGGATAAAACAACATAAATACAATTTAATAAAGCATAGGATAAAACAACATAAATACAATTTAATAAAGCATAGGATAAAACAACATAAATACAATTTAATAAAGCATAGGATAAAACAACATAAATAAAATTTAATAAAGCATAGGTTAAAACAACATAAATACAATTTAATAAAGCATAGGACAAAACAACATAAATACAATTTAATAAAGCATAGTTTAAAACAACATAAATACAATTTAATAAAGCATAGGATAAAACCACAGAAATACAATTTAATAAAGCATAGGATAAAACAACATAAAAACAATTTAATAAAGCATAGGACAAAACAACATAAATACAATTTAATAACGCATAGGATAAAACAACATAAATACAATTTAATGAAACATAGGATAAACAACATAAATACAATTTAATAAAGCATAGGACAAAACAACATAAATACAATTTAATAAAGCATATGTTAAAACAACATAAATACAATTTAATAAAGCATAGTTTAAAACAACATAAATACAATTTAATAAAGCATAGTTTAAAACAACATAAATACAATTTAATAAAACATAGTTTAAAACAACATAAATACAATTTAATAAAGCATAGTTTAAAACAACAGAAATACAATTTAATAAAGCATAGTTTAAAACAACAGAAATACAATTTAATAAAGCATTAGATAAAACAACATGAATATAATTTAGTAAAGCATAAGATAAAACAACATGAATACAATTTAATAAAGCATAGGATAAAACATGATAAATAAAATTTAATAAAGCATAGGTTAAAACAACATAAATACAATTTAATAAAGCATAGGATAAAACCACAGAAATACAATTTAATAAAGCATAGGATAAAACAACATAAATACAATTTAATAAAGCATAGGATAAAACAACATAAATACAATTTAATAAAGCATAAGATAAAACAACATGAATACAATTTAATAAAGCATAGGATAAAACAACGTAAATACTTTTTAATAAAGCATAGGATAAAACCACATAAATACAATTTAATAAAACATAGGATAAAACAACATAAATAAAATTTAATAAAGCATAGGTTAAAACAACATAAATACAATTTAATAAAGCATAGGATAAAACAACATAAATACAATTTAATAAATCAAAGGATAAAACAACATAAATACAATTTAATAAAGCACAGGATAAAACAACATAAATAAAATTTAATAAAGCATATAATAAAACAACATAAATAAAATTTAATAAAGCATAGGATAAAACAACGTAAATACAATTTAATAAAGCATAGGATAAAACAACTTAAATAAAATTTAATAAAGCCTAGGATAAAACAACATAAATACAATTTAATAAAGCATAGGATAAAACAACATAAATTCAATTTAATAAAGCATAGGTTAAAACAACATAAATGCAATTTAATAAAGCATAGGATAAAACAACGTAAATACAATTTAATAAAGCATAGGATAAAACAACATAAATAAAATTTAATAAAGCATAGGATAAAACAACATAAATACAATTTAATAAAGCATAAGATAAAACAACATAAATACAATTTAATAAAGCACAGGATAAAACAACATAAATAAAATTTAATAAAGCATAGGTTAAAACAACATAAATACAATTTAATAAAGCATAGGATAAAACAACATAAATACAATTTAATAAAGCATAGGTTAAAACAACATAAATGCAATTTAATAAAGCATAGGGTAAAACAACATAAATACAATTTAATAAAGCATAGGATAAAACAACATAAATAAAATTTAATAAAGCATAGGATAAAACAACATAAATACAATTTAATAAAGCATAGGATAAAACAACATAAATAAAATATAATAAAGCATAGGATAAAACAACATAAATACATTTTAATAAAGCATAGGATAAAACAACATAAATACAATTTAATAAAGAATAGGTTAAAACAACATAAATGCAATTTAATAAAGCATAGGATAAAACAACATAAATACAATTTAATAAAGCATAGGATAAAACAACATAAATAAAATTTAATAAAGCATAGGATAAAACAACATAAATACAATTTAATAAAGCATAGGATAAAACAACATAAATACAATTTAATAAAGCATAGGATAAAACAACATAAATACAATTTAATAAAGCATAGGATAAAACAACATAAATACAATTTAATAAAGCATAGGATAAAACAACATAAATACAATTTAATAAAGCATAGGATAAAACAACATAAATAAAATTTAATAAAGCATAGGTTAAAACAACATAAATACAATTTAATAAAGCATAGGATAAAACCACAGAAATACGATTTAATAAAGCATAGGATAAAACAACATAAAAACAATTTAATAAAGCATAGGACAAAACAACATAAATACAATTTAATAACGCATAGGATAAAACAACATAAATACAATTTAATGAAACATAGGATAAACAACATAAATACAATTTAATAAAGCATAGGACAAAACAACATAAATGCAATTTAATAAAGCATATGTTAAAACAACATAAATACAATTTAATAACGCATAGTTTAAAACAACATAAATACAATTTAATAAAGCATAGTTTAAAACAAAATAAATACAATTTAATAAAGCATAGTTTAAAACAACATAAATACAATTTAATAAAGCATTGTTTAAAACCACATAAATACAATTTAATAAAACATAGTTTAAAACAACAGAAATACAATTTAATAAAGCATTAGATAAAACAACATGAATATAATTTAGTAAAGCATAAGATAAAACAACATGAATACAATTTAATAAAGCATAGGACAAAACAACATAAATACAATTTAATAAAGCATAGGATAAAACAACATAAATACAATTTAATGAAACATAGGATAAACAACATAAATACAATTTAATAAAGCATAGGACAAAACGACATAAATACAATTTAATAAAGGATAGGATAAAACAACATAAATACAATTTAATGAAACATAGGATAAACAAAATAAATACAATTTAATAAATCATAGTTTAAAACAACATAAATACAATTTAATAAAGCACATGTTAAAACAACATGAATACAATTTAATAAAGCATAAGATAACACAACATGAATATAATTTAGTAAAGCATAAGATAAAACAACATGAATACAATTTAATAAAGCATAGGTTAAAACAACATAAATACAATTTAAGAAAGCATAGGATAAAACCACATAAATACAATTTAATAAAGCATAGGATAAAACAACATAAATAAAATTTAAAAAAAGCATAGGATAAAACAACATAAATACAATTTAATAAATCATAGGATAAAACAACATAATTACAATTTAATAAAGCACAGGATAAAACAACATAAATAAAATTTAATAAAGCATATAATAAAACAACATAAATAAAATTTAATAAAACATAGGATAAAACAACGTAAATACAATTTAATAAAGCATAGGATAAAACAACATAAATAAAATTTAATAAAGCATAGGATAAAACAACATAAATACAATTTAATAAAGCATAAGATAAAACAACATAAATACAATTTAATAAAGCACAGGATAAAACAACATAAATAAAATTTGATAAAGCATCGGATAAAACAACATAAATAAAATTTAATAAAGCATAGGATAAAACAACGTAAATACAATTTAATAAAGCATAGGATAAAACAACATAAATACAATTTAATAAAGCATAGGATAAAACAACATAAATAAAATTTAATAAAGCATATAATAAAACAACATAAATAAAATTTAATAAAGCATAGGATAAAACAACGTAAATACAATTTAATAAAGCATAGGATAAAACAACATAAATAAAATATAATAAAGCATAGGATAAAACAACATAAATACAATTTAATAAAGCATAGGATAAAACAACATAAATGCAATTGAATAAAGCATAGGTTAAAACAACATAAATGCAATTTAATAAAGCATAGGATAAAACAACATAAATACAATTTAATAAAGCATAGGATAAAACAACATAAATAAAATTTAATAAAGCATAGGATAAAACAACATAAATACAATTTAATAAAGCATAGGATAAAACAACATAAATACAATTTAATAAAGCATAGGATAAAACAACATAAATACTATTTAATAAAGCATAGGATAAAACAACATAAATACAATTTAAGAAAGCATAGGATAAAACAACATAAATACAATTTAATAAAGCATAGGATAAAACAACATAAATACAATTTAATAAAGCATAGGATAAAACAACATAAATAAAATTTAATAAAGCATAGGTTAAAACAACATAAATACAATTTAATAAAGCATAGGACAAAACAACATAAATACAATTTAATAAAGCATAGTTTAAAACAACATAAATACAATTTAATAAAGCATAGGATAAAACCACAGAAATACAATTTAATAAAGCATAGGATAAAACAACATAAAAACAATTTAATAAAGCATAGGACAAAACAACATAAATACAATTTAATAACGCATAGGATAAAACAACATAAATACAATTTAATGAAACATAGGATAAACAATTAAAATTCAATTTAATAAAGCATAGGACAAAACAACATAAATACAATTTAATAAAGCATATGTTAAAACAACATAAATACAATTTAATAAAGCATAGTTTAAAACAACATAAATACAATTTAATAAAGCATAGTTTAAAACAACATAAATACAATTTAATAAAGCATAGTTTAAAACAACATAAATACAATTTAATAAAGCATAGTTTAAAACAACATAAATACAATTTAATAAAGCATAGTTTAAAACAACAGAAATACAATTTAATAAAGCATTAGATAAAACAACATGAATATAATTTAGTAAAGCATAAGATAAAACAACATGAATACAATTTAATAAAGCATAGGATAAAACAACATAAATAAAATTTAATAAAGCATAGGTTAAAACAACATAAATACAATTTAATAAAGCATAGTTTAAAACAACATAAATACAATTTAATAAAGCATAGGATAAAACCACAGAAATACAATTTAATAAAGCATAGGATAAAACAACATAAATACAATTTAATAAAGCATAGGACAAAACAACATAAATACAATTTAATAAAGCATAGGATAAAACAACATAAATACAATTTAATGAAACATAGGATAAACAACATAAATACAATTTAATAAAGCATAGAACAAAACGACATAAATACAATTTAATAAAGGAAAGGATAAAACAACATAAATACAATTTAATGAAACATAGGATAAACAAAATAAATACAATTTAATAAATCATAGTTTAAAACAACATAAATACAATTTAATAAAGCACATGTTAAAACAACATGAATACAATTTAATAAAGCATAAGATAAAACAACATGAATATAATTTAGTAAAGCATAAGATAAAACAACATGAATACAATTTAATAAAGCATAGGTTAAAACAACATAAATACAATTTAAGAAAGCATAGGATAAAACTACATAAATACATTTTAATAAAGCATAGGATAAAACAACATAAATACAATTTAATAAAGCATAGGATAAAACAACATAAAAACAATTTAATAAAGCATAGGACAAAACAACATAAATACAATTTAATAACGCATAGGATAAAACAACATAAATACAATTTAATGAAACATATAATAAACAACATAAATACAATTTAATAAAGCATAGGACAAAACAACATAAATACAATTTAATAAAGCATATGTTAAAACAACATAAATACAATTTAATAAAGCATAGTTTAAAACAACATAAATACAATTTAATAAAGCATAGTTTAAAACAACATAAATACAATTTAATAAAACATAGTTTAAAACAACATAAATACAATTTAATAAAGCATAGTTTAAAACAACAGAAATACAATTTAATAAAGCATAGTTTAAAACAACAGAAATACAATTTAATAAAGCATTAGATAAAACAACATGAATATAATTTAGTAAAGCATAAGATAAAACAACATGAATACAATTTAATAAAGCATAGGATAAAACATCATAAATAAAATTTAATAAAGCATAGGTTAAAACAACATAAATACAATTTAATAAAGCATAGGATAAAACCACAGAAATACAATTTAATAAAGCATAGGATAAAACAACATAAATACAATTTAATAAAGCATAGGATAAAACAACATAAATACAATTTAATAAAGCATAAGATAAAACAACATGAATACAATTTAATAAAGCATAGGATAAAACAACGTAAATACTTTTTAATAAAGCATAGGATAAAACCACATAAATACAATTTAATAAAACATAGGATAAAACAACATAAATAAAATTTAATAAAGCATAGGTTAAAACAACATAAATACAATTTAATAAAGCATAGGATAAAACAACATAAATACAATTTAATAAATCAAAGGATAAAACAACATAAATACAATTTAATAAAGCACAGGATAAAACAACATAAATAAAATTTAATAAAGCATATAATAAAACAACATAAATAAAATTTAATAAAGCATAGGATAAAACAACGTAAATACAATTTAATAAAGCATAGGATAAAACAACATAAATACAATTTAATAAAGCATAGGATAAAACAACATAAATACAATTTAATAAAGCATAGGATAAAACAACATAAATTCAATTTAATAAAGCATAGGTTAAAACAACATAAATGCAATTTAATAAAGCACAGGATAAAACAACGTAAATACAATTTAATAAAGCATAGGATAAAACAACATAAATAAAATTTAATAAAGCATAGGATAAAACAACATAAATACAATTTAATAAAGCATAAGATAAAACAACATAAATACAATTTAATAAAGCACAGGATAAAACAACATAAATAAAATTTAATAAAGCATAGGTTAAAACAACATAAATACAATTTAATAAAGCATAGGATAAAACAACATAAATACAATTTAATAAAGCATAGGTTAAAACAACATAAATGCAATTTAATAAAGCATAGGATAAAACAACATAAATACAATTTAATAAAGCATAGGATAAAACAACATAAATAAAATTTAATAAAGCATAGGATAAAACAACATAAATACAATTTAATAAAGCATAGGATAAAACAACATAAATAAAATATAATAAAGCATAGGATAAAACAACATAAATACAATTTAATAAAGCATAGGATAAAACAACATAAATACAATTTAATAAAGAATAGGTTAAAACAACATAAATGCAATTTAATAAAGCATAGGATAAAACAACATAAATACAATTTAATAAAGCATAGGATAAAACAACATAAATAAAATTTAATAAAGCATAGGATAAAACAACATAAATACAATTTAATAAAGCATAGGATAAAACAACATAAATACAATTTAATAAAGCATAGGATAAAACAACATAAATACAATTTAATAAAGCATAGGATAAAACAACATAAATACAATTTAATAAAGCATAGGATAAAACAACATAAATACAATTTAATAAAGCATAGGATAAAACAACATAAATAAAATTTAATAAAGCATAGGTTAAAACAACATAAATACAATTTAATAAAGCATAGGATAAAACCACAGAAATACGATTTAATAAAGCATAGGATAAAACAACATAAAAACAATTTAATAAAGCATAGGACAAAACAACATAAATACAATTTAATAACGCATAGGATAAAACAACATAAATACAATTTAATGAAACATAGGATAAACAACATAAATACAATTTAATAAAGCATAGGACAAAACAACATAAATGCAATTTAATAAAGCATATGTTAAAACAACATAAAAACAATTTAATAAAGCATAGTTTAAAACAACATAAATACAATTTAATAAAGCATAGTTTAAAACAAAATAAATACAATTTAATAAAGCATAGTTTAAAACAACATAAATACAATTTAATAAAGCATTGTTTAAAACCACATAAATACAATTTAATAAAGCATAGTTTAAAACAACAGAAATACAATTTAATAAAGCATTAGATAAAACAACATGAATATAATTTAGTAAAGCATAAGATAAAACAACATGAATACAATTTAATAAAGCATAGGATAAAACAACATAAATAAAATTTAATAAAGCATAGGTTAAAACAACATAAATACAATTTAATAAAGCATAGGATAAAACCACAGAAATACAATTGAATAAAGCATAGGATAAAACAACATAAATACAATTTAATAAAGCATAGGACAAAACAACATAAATACAATTTAATAAAGCATAGGATAAAACAACATAAATACAATTTAATGAAACATAGGATAAACAACATAAATACAATTTAATAAAGCATAGGACAAAACGACATAAATACAATTTAATAAAGGATAGGATAAAACAACATAAATACAATTTAATGAAACATAGGATAAACAAAATAAATACAATTTAATAAATCATAGTTTAAAACAACATAAATACAATTTAATAAAGCACATGTTAAAACAACATGAATACAATTTAATAAAGCATAAGATAAAACAACATGAATATAATTTAGTAAAGCATAAGATAAAACAACATGAATACAATTTAATAAAGCATAGGTTAAAACAACATAAATACAATTTAAGAAAGCATAGGATAAAACTACATAAATACATTTTAATAAAGCATAGGATAAAACAACATAAATACAATTTAATAAAGCATAGGATAAAACAACATAAAAACAATTTAATAAAGCATAGGACAAAACAACATAAATACAATTTAATAACGCATAGGATAAAACAACATAAATACAATTTAATGAAACATATAATAAACAACATAAATACAATTTAATAAAGCATAGGACAAAACAACATAAATACAATTTAATAAAGCATATGTTAAAACAACATAAATACAATTTAATAAAGCATAGTTTAAAACAACATAAATACAATTTAATAAAGCATAGTTTAAAACAACATAAATACAATTTAATAAAACATAGTTTAAAACAACATAAATACAATTTAATAAAGCATAGTTTAAAACAACAGAAATACAATTTAATAAAGCATAGTTTAAAACAACAGAAATACAATTTAATAAAGCATTAGATAAAACAACATGAATATAATTTAGTAAAGCATAAGATAAAACAACATGAATACAATTTAATAAAGCATAGGATAAAACATCATAAATAAAATTTAATAAAGCATAGGTTAAAACAACATAAATACAATTTAATAAAGCATAGGATAAAACCACAGAAATACAATTTAATAAAGCATAGGATAAAACAACATAAATACAATTTAATAAAGCATAGGATAAAACAACATAAATACAATTTAATAAAGCATAAGATAAAACAACATGAATACAATTTAATAAAGCATAGGATAAAACAACGTAAATACTTTTTAATAAAGCATAGGATAAAACCACATAAATACAATTTAATAAAACATAGGATAAAACAACATAAATAAAATTTAATAAAGCATAGGTTAAAACAACATAAATACAATTTAATAAAGCATAGGATAAAACAACATAAATACAATTTAATAAATCAAAGGATAAAACAACATAAATACAATTTAATAAAGCACAGGATAAAACAACATAAATAAAATTTAATAAAGCATATAATAAAACAACATAAATAAAATTTAATAAAGCATAGGATAAAACAACGTAAATACAATTTAATAAAGCATAGGATAAAACAACATAAATACAATTTAATAAAGCATAGGATAAAACAACATAAATACAATTTAATAAAGCATAGGATAAAACAACATAAATTCAATTTAATAAAGCATAGGTTAAAACAACATAAATGCAATTTAATAAAGCACAGGATAAAACAACGTAAATACAATTTAATAAAGCATAGGATAAAACAACATAAATAAAATTTAATAAAGCATAGGATAAAACAACATAAATACAATTTAATAAAGCATAAGATAAAACAACATAAATACAATTTAATAAAGCACAGGATAAAACAACATAAATAAAATTTAATAAAGCATAGGTTAAAACAACATAAATACAATTTAATAAAGCATAGGATAAAACAACATAAATACAATTTAATAAAGCATAGGTTAAAACAACATAAATGCAATTTAATAAAGCATAGGATAAAACAACATAAATACAATTTAATAAAGCATAGGATAAAACAACATAAATAAAATTTAATAAAGCATAGGATAAAACAACATAAATACAATTTAATAAAGCATAGGATAAAACAACATAAATAAAATATAATAAAGCATAGGATAAAACAACATAAATACAATTTAATAAAGCATAGGATAAAACAACATAAATACAATTTAATAAAGAATAGGTTAAAACAACATAAATGCAATTTAATAAAGCATAGGATAAAACAACATAAATACAATTTAATAAAGCATAGGATAAAACAACATAAATAAAATTTAATAAAGCATAGGATAAAACAACATAAATACAATTTAATAAAGCATAGGATAAAACAACATAAATACAATTTAATAAAGCATAGGATAAAACAACATAAATACAATTTAATAAAGCATAGGATAAAACAACATAAATACAATTTAATAAAGCATAGGATAAAACAACATAAATACAATTTAATAAAGCATAGGATAAAACAACATAAATAAAATTTAATAAAGCATAGGTTAAAACAACATAAATACAATTTAATAAAGCATAGGATAAAACCACAGAAATACGATTTAATAAAGCATAGGATAAAACAACATAAAAACAATTTAATAAAGCATAGGACAAAACAACATAAATACAATTTAATAACGCATAGGATAAAACAACATAAATACAATTTAATGAAACATAGGATAAACAACATAAATACAATTTAATAAAGCATAGGACAAAACAACATAAATGCAATTTAATAAAGCATATGTTAAAACAACATAAAAACAATTTAATAAAGCATAGTTTAAAACAACATAAATACAATTTAATAAAGCATAGTTTAAAACAAAATAAATACAATTTAATAAAGCATAGTTTAAAACAACATAAATACAATTTAATAAAGCATTGTTTAAAACCACATAAATACAATTTAATAAAGCATAGTTTAAAACAACAGAAATACAATTTAATAAAGCATTAGATAAAACAACATGAATATAATTTAGTAAAGCATAAGATAAAACAACATGAATACAATTTAATAAAGCATAGGATAAAACAACATAAATAAAATTTAATAAAGCATAGGTTAAAACAACATAAATACAATTTAATAAAGCATAGGATAAAACCACAGAAATACAATTGAATAAAGCATAGGATAAAACAACATAAATACAATTTAATAAAGCATAGGACAAAACAACATAAATACAATTTAATAAAGCATAGGATAAAACAACATAAATACAATTTAATGAAACATAGGATAAACAACATAAATACAATTTAATAAAGCATAGGACAAAACGACATAAATACAATTTAATAAAGGATAGGATAAAACAACATAAATACAATTTAATGAAACATAGGATAAACAAAATAAATACAATTTAATAAATCATAGTTTAAAACAACATAAATACAATTTAATAAAGCACATGTTAAAACAACATGAATACAATTTAATAAAGCATAAGATAAAACAACATGAATATAATTTAGTAAAGCATAAGATAAAACAACATGAATACAATTTAATAAAGCATAGGTTAAAACAACATAAATACAATTTAAGAAAGCATAGGATAAAACTACATAAATACATTTTAATAAAGCATAGGATAAAACAACATAAATACAATTTAATAAAGCATAGGATAAAACAACATAAAAACAATTTAATAAAGCATAGGACAAAACAACATAAATACAATTTAATAACGCATAGGATAAAACAACATAAATACAATTTAATGAAACATATAATACACAACATAAATACAATTTAATAAAGCATAGGACAAAACAACATAAATACAATTTAATAAAGCATATGTTAAAACAACATAAATACAATTTAATAAAGCATAGTTTAAAACAACATAAATACAATTTAATAAAGCATAGTTTAAAACAACATAAATACAATTTAATAAAACATAGTTTAAAACAACATAAATACAATTTAATAAAGCATAGTTTAAAACAACAGAAATACAATTTAATAAAGCATAGTTTAAAACAACAGAAATACAATTTAATAAAGCATTAGATAAAACAACATGAATATAATTTAGTAAAGCATAAGATAAAACAACATGAATACAATTTAATAAAGCATAGGATAAAACATCATAAATAAAATTTAATAAAGCATAGGTTAAAACAACATAAATACAATTTAATAAAGCATAGGATAAAACCACAGAAATACAATTTAATAAAGCATAGGATAAAACAACATAAATACAATTTAATAAAGCATAAGATAAAACAACATGAATACAATTTAATAAAGCATAGGATAAAACAACGTAAATACTTTTTAATAAAGCATAGGATAAAACCACATAAATACAATTTAATAAAACATAGGATAAAACAACATAAATAAAATTTAATAAAGCATAGGTTAAAACAACATAAATACAATTTAATAAAGCATAGGATAAAACAACATAAATACAATTTAATAAATCAAAGGATAAAACAACATAAATACAATTTAATAAAGCACAGGATAAAACAACATAAATAAAATTTAATAAAGCATATAATAAAACAACATAAATAAAATTTAATAAAGCATAGGATAAAACAACGTAAATACAATTTAATAAAGCATAGGATAAAACAACATAAATACAATTTAATAAAGCATAGGATAAAACAACATAAATACAATTTAATAAAGCATAGGATAAAACAACATAAATTCAATTTAATAAAGCATAGGTTAAAACAACATAAATGCAATTTAATAAAGCACAGGATAAAACAACGTAAATACAATTTAATAAAGCATAGGATAAAACAACATAAATAAAATTTAATAAAGCATAGGATAAAACAACATAAATACAATTTAATAAAGCATAAGATAAAACAACATAAATACAATTTAATAAAGCACAGGATAAAACAACATAAATAAAATTTAATAAAGCATAGGTTAAAACAACATAAATACAATTTAATAAAGCATAGGATAAAACAACATAAATACAATTTAATAAAGCATAGGTTAAAACAACATAAATGCAATTTAATAAAGCATAGGATAAAACAACATAAATACAATTTAATAAAGCATAGGATAAAACAACATAAATAAAATTTAATAAAGCATAGGATAAAACAACATAAATACAATTTAATAAAGCATAGGATAAAACAACATAAATAAAATATAATAAAGCATAGGATAAAACAACATAAATACAATTTAATAAAGCATAGGATAAAACAACATAAATACAATTTAATAAAGAATAGGTTAAAACAACATAAATGCAATTTAATAAAGCATAGGATAAAACAACATAAATACAATTTAATAAAGCATAGGATAAAACAACATAAATAAAATTTAATAAAGCATAGGATAAAACAACATAAATACAATTTAATAAAGCATAGGATAAAACAACATAAATACAATTTAATAAAGCATAGGATAAAACAACATAAATACAATTTAATAAAGCATAGGATAAAACAACATAAATACAATTTAATAAAGCATAGGATAAAACAACATAAATACAATTTAATAAAGCATAGGATAAAACAACATAAATAAAATTTAATAAAGCATAGGTTAAAACAACATAAATACAATTTAATAAAGCATAGGATAAAACCACAGAAATACGATTTAATAAAGCATAGGATAAAACAACATAAAAACAATTTAATAAAGCATAGGACAAAACAACATAAATACAATTTAATAACGCATAGGATAAAACAACATAAATACAATTTAATGAAACATAGGATAAACAACATAAATACAATTTAATAAAGCATAGGACAAAACAACATAAATGCAATTTAATAAAGCATATGTTAAAACAACATAAATACAATTTAATAAAGCATAGTTTAAAACAACATAAATACAATTTAATAAAGCATAGTTTAAAACAAAATAAATACAATTTAATAAAGCATAGTTTAAAACAACATAAATACAATTTAATAAAGCATTGTTTAAAACCACATAAATACAATTTAATAAAGCATAGTTTAAAACAACAGAAATACAATTTAATAAAGCATTAGATAAAACAACATGAATATAATTTAGTAAAGCATAAGATAAAACAACATGAATACAATTTAATAAAGCATAGGATAAAACAACATAAATAAAATTTAATAAAGCATAGGTTAAAACAACATAAATACAATTTAATAAAGCATAGGATAAAACCACAGAAATACAATTGAATAAAGCATAGGATAAAACAACATAAATACAATTTAATAAAGCATAGGACAAAACAACATAAATACAATTTAATAAAGCATAGGATAAAACAACATAAATACAATTTAATGAAACATAGGATAAACAACATAAATACAATTTAATAAAGCATAGGACAAAACGACATAAATACAATTTAATAAAGGATAGGATAAAACAACATAAATACAATTTAATGAAACATAGGATAAACAAAATAAATACAATTTAATAAATCATAGTTTAAAACAACATAAATACAATTTAATAAAGCACATGTTAAAACAACATGAATACAATTTAATAAAGCATAAGATAAAACAACATGAATATAATTTAGTAAAGCATAAGATAAAACAACATGAATACAATTTAATAAAGCATAGGTTAAAACAACATAAATACAATTTAAGAAAGCATAGGATAAAACTACATAAATACATTTTAATAAAGCATAGGATAAAACAACATAAATACAATTTAATAAAGCATAGGATAAAACAACATAAAAACAATTTAATAAAGCATAGTACAAAACAACATAAATACAATTTAATAACGCATAGGATAAAACAACATAAATACAATTTAATGAAACATATAATAAACAACATAAATACAATTTAATAAAGCATAGGACAAAACAACATAAATACAATTTAATAAAGCATATGTTAAAACAACATAAATACAATTTAATAAAGCATAGTTTAAAACAACATAAATACAATTTAATAAAGCATAGTTTAAAACAACATAAATACAATTTAATAAAACATAGTTTAAAACAACATAAATACAATTTAATAAAGCATAGTTTAAAACAACAGAAATACAATTTAATAAAGCATAGTTTAAAACAACAGAAATACAATTTAATAAAGCATTAGATAAAACAACATGAATATAATTTAGTAAAGCATAAGATAAAACAACATGAATACAATTTAATAAAGCATAGGATAAAACATCATAAATAAAATTTAATAAAGCATAGGTTAAAACAACATAAATACAATTTAATAAAGCATAGGATAAAACCACAGAAATACAATTTAATAAAGCATAGGATAAAACAACATAAATACAATTTAATAAAGCATAGGATAAAACAACATAAATACAATTTAATAAAGCATAAGATAAAACAACATGAATACAATTTAATAAAGCATAGGATAAAACAACGTAAATACTTTTTAATAAAGCATAGGATAAAACCACATAAATACAATTTAATAAAACATAGGATAAAACAACATAAATAAAATTTAATAAAGCATAGGTTAAAACAACATAAATACAATTTAATAAAGCATAGGATAAAACAACATAAATACAATTTAATAAATCAAAGGATAAAACAACATAAATACAATTTAATAAAGCACAGGATAAAACAACATAAATAAAATTTAATAAAGCATATAATAAAACAACATAAATAAAATTTAATAAAGCATAGGATAAAACAACGTAAATACAATTTAATAAAGCATAGGATAAAACAACATAAATAAAATTTAATAAAGCATAGGATAAAACAACATGAATACAATTTAATAAAGCATAGGATAAAACAACATAAATTCAATTTAATAAAGCATAGGTTAAAACAACATAAATGCAATTTAATAAAGCACAAGATAAAACAACGTAAATACAATTTAATAAAGCATAGGATAAAACAACATAAATAAAATTTAATAAAGCATAGGATAAAACAACATAAATACAATTTAATAAAGCATAAGATAAAACAACATAAATACAATTTAATAAAGCACAGGATAAAACAACATAAATAAAATTTAATAAAGCATAGGTTAAAACAACATAAATACAATTTAATAAAGCATAGGATAAAACAACATAAATACAATTTAATAAAGCATAGGTTAAAACAACATAAATGCAATTTAATAAAGCATAGGATAAAACAACATAAATACAATTTAATAAAGCATAGGATAAAACAACATAAATAAAATTTAATAAAGCATAGGATAAAACAACATAAATACAATTTAATAAAGCATAGGATAAAACAACATAAATAAAATATAATAAAGCATAGGATAAAACAACATAAATACAATTTAATAAAGCATAGGATAAAACAACATAAATACAATTTAATAAAGAATAGGTTAAAACAACATAAATGCAATTTAATAAAGCATAGGATAAAACAACATAAATACAATTTAATAAAGCATAGGATAAAACAACATAAATAAAATTTAATAAAGCATAGGATAAAACAACATAAATACAATTTAATAAAGCATAGGATAAAACAACATAAATACAATTTAATAAAGCATAGGATAAAACAACATAAATAAAATATAATAAAGCATAGGATAAAACAACATAAATACAATTTAATAAAGCATAGGATAAAACAACATAAATACAATTTAATAAAGAATAGGTTAAAACAACATAAATGCAATTTAATAAAGCATAGGATAAAACAACATAAATACAATTTAATAAAGCATAGGATAAAACAACATAAATAAAATTTAATAAAGCATAGGATAAAACAACATAAATACAATTTAATAAAGCATAGGATAAAACCACAGAAATACGATTTAATAAAGCATAGGATAAAACAACATAAAAACAATTTAATAAAGCATAGGACAAAACAACATAAATACAATTTAATAACGCATAGGATAAAACAACATAAATACAATTTAATGAAACATAGGATAAACAACATAAATACAATTTAATAAAGCATAGGACAAAACAACATAAATGCAATTTAATAAAGCATATGTTAAAACAACATAAATACAATTTAATAAAGCATAGTTTAAAACAACATAAATACAATTTAATAAAGCATAGTTTAAAACAAAATAAATACAATTTAATAAAGCATAGTTTAAAACAACATAAATACAATTTAATAAAGCATTGTTTAAAACCACATAAATACAATTTAATAAAGCATAGTTTAAAACAACAGAAATACAATTTAATAAAGCATTAGATAAAACAACATGAATATAATTTAGTAAAGCATAAGATAAAACAACATGAATACAATTTAATAAAGCATAGGATAAAACAACATAAATAAAATTTAATAAAGCATAGGTTAAAACAACATAAATACAATTTAATAAAGCATAGGATAAAACCACAGAAATACAATTGAATAAAGCATAGGATAAAACAACATAAATACAATTTAATAAAGCATAGGACAAAACAACATAAATACAATTTAATAAAGCATAGGATAAAACAACATAAATACAATTTAATGAAACATAGGATAAACAACATAAATACAATTTAATAAAGCATAGGACAAAACGACATAAATACAATTTAATAAAGGATAGGATAAAACAACATAAATACAATTTAATGAAACATAGGATAAACAAAATAAATACAATTTAATAAATCATAGTTTAAAACAACATAAATACAATTTAATAAAGCACATGTTAAAACAACATGAATACAATTTAATAAAGCATAAGATAAAACAACATGAATATAATTTAGTAAAGCATAAGATAAAACAACATGAATACAATTTAATAAAGCATAGGTTAAAACAACATAAATACAATTTAAGAAAGCATAGGATAAAACTACATAAATACATTTTAATAAAGCATAGGATAAAACAACATAAATACAATTTAATAAAGCATAGGATAAAACAACATAAAAACAATTTAATAAAGCATAGGACAAAACAACATAAATACAATTTAATAACGCATAGGATAAAACAACATAAATACAATTTAATGAAACATATAATAAACAACATAAATACAATTTAATAAAGCATAGGACAAAACAACATAAATACAATTTAATAAAGCATATGTTAAAACAACATAAATACAATTTAATAAAGCATAGTTTAAAACAACATAAATACAATTTAATAAAGCATAGTTTAAAACAACATAAATACAATTTAATAAAACATAGTTTAAAACAACATAAATACAATTTAATAAAGCATAGTTTAAAACAACAGAAATACAATTTAATAAAGCATAGTTTAAAACAACAGAAATACAATTTAATAAAGCATTAGATAAAACAACATGAATATAATTTAGTAAAGCATAAGATAAAACAACATGAATACAATTTAATAAAGCATAGGATAAAACATCATAAATAAAATTTAATAAAGCATAGGTTAAAACAACATAAATACAATTTAATAAAGCATAGGATAAAACCACAGAAATACAATTTAATAAAGCATAGGATAAAACAACATAAATACAATTTAATAAAGCATAGGATAAAACAACATAAATACAATTTAATAAAGCATAAGATAAAACAACATGAATACAATTTAATAAAGCATAGGATAAAACAACGTAAATACTTTTTAATAAAGCATAGGATAAAACCACATAAATACAATTTAATAAAACATAGGATAAAACAACATAAATAAAATTTAATAAAGCATAGGTTAAAACAACATAAATACAATTTAATAAAGCATAGGATAAAACAACATAAATACAATTTAATAAATCAAAGGATAAAACAACATAAATACAATTTAATAAAGCACAGGATAAAACAACATAAATAAAATTTAATAAAGCATATAATAAAACAACATAAATAAAATTTAATAAAGCATAGGATAAAACAACGTAAATACAATTTAATAAAGCATAGGATAAAACAACATAAATAAAATTTAATAAAGCATAGGATAAAACAACATAAATACAATTTAATAAAGCATAGGATAAAACAACATAAATTCAATTTAATAAAGCATAGGTTAAAACAACATAAATGCAATTTAATAAAGCACAGGATAAAACAACGTAAATACAATTTAATAAAGCATAGGATAAAACAACATAAATAAAATTTAATAAAGCATAGGATAAAACAACATAAATACAATTTAATAAAGCATAAGATAAAACAACATAAATACAATTTAATAAAGCACAGGATAAAACAACATAAATAAAATTTAATAAAGCATAGGTTAAAACAACATAAATACAATTTAATAAAGCATAGGATAAAACAACATAAATACAATTTAATAAAGCATAGGTTAAAACAACATAAATGCAATTTAATAAAGCATAGGATAAAACAACATAAATACAATTTAATAAAGCATAGGATAAAACAACATAAATAAAATTTAATAAAGCATAGGATAAAACAACATAAATACAATTTAATAAAGCATAGGATAAAACAACATAAATAAAATATAATAAAGCATAGGATAAAACAACATAAATACAATTTAATAAAGCATAGGATAAAACAACATAAATACAATTTAATAAAGAATAGGTTAAAACAACATAAATGCAATTTAATAAAGCATAGGATAAAACAACATAAATACAATTTAATAAAGCATAGGATAAAACAACATAAATAAAATTTAATAAAGCATAGGATAAAACAACATAAATACAATTTAATAAAGCATAGGATAAAACAACATAAATACAATTTAATAAAGCATAGGATAAAACAACATAAATACAATTTAATAAAGCATAGGATAAAACAACATAAATACAATTTAATAAAGCATAGGATAAAACAACATAAATACAATTTAATAAAGCATAGGATAAAACAACATAAATAAAATTTAATAAAGCATAGGTTAAAACAACATAAATACAATTTAATAAAGCATAGGATAAAACCACAGAAATACGATTTAATAAAGCATAGGATAAAACAACATAAAAACAATTTAATAAAGCATAGGACAAAACAACATAAATACAATTTAATAACGCATAGGATAAAACAACATAAATACAATTTAATGAAACATAGGATAAACAACATAAATACAATTTAATAAAGCATAGGACAAAACAACATAAATGCAATTTAATAAAGCATATGTTAAAACAACATAAATACAATTTAATAAAGCATAGTTTAAAACAACATAAATACAATTTAATAAAGCATAGTTTAAAACAAAATAAATACAATTTAATAAAGCATAGTTTAAAACAACATAAATACAATTTAATAAAGCATTGTTTAAAACCACATAAATACAATTTAATAAAGCATAGTTTAAAACAACAGAAATACAATTTAATAAAGCATTAGATAAAACAACATGAATATAATTTAGTAAAGCATAAGATAAAACAACATGAATACAATTTAATAAAGCATAGGATAAAACAACATAAATAAAATTTAATAAAGCATAGGTTAAAACAACATAAATACAATTTAATAAAGCATAGGATAAAACCACAGAAATACAATTGAATAAAGCATAGGATAAAACAACATAAATACAATTTAATAAAGCATAGGACAAAACAACATAAATACAATTTAATAAAGCATAGGATAAAACAACATAAATACAATTTAATGAAACATAGGATAAACAACATAAATACAATTTAATAAAGCATAGGACAAAACGACATAAATACAATTTAATAAAGGATAGGATAAAACAACATAAATACAATTTAATGAAACATAGGATAAACAAAATAAATACAATTTAATAAATCATAGTTTAAAACAACATAAATACAATTTAATAAAGCACATGTTAAAACAACATGAATACAATTTAATAAAGCATAAGATAACACAACATGAATATAATTTAGTAAAGCATAAGATAAAACAACATGAATACAATTTAATAAAGCATAGGTTAAAACAACATAAATACAATTTAAGAAAGCATAGGATAAAACCACATAAATACAATTTAATAAAGCATAGGATAAAACAACATAAATAAAATTTAAAAAAAGCATAGGTTAAAACAACATAAATACAATTTAATAAAGCATAGGATAAAACAACATAAATACAATTTAATAAATCATAGGATAAAACAACATAAATACAATTTAATAAAGCACAGGATAAAACAACATAAATAGAATTTAATAAAGCATATAATAAAACAACATAAATAAAATTTAATAAAACATAGGATAAAACAACGTAAATACAATTTAATAAAGCATAGGATAAAACAACATAAATAAAATTTAATAAAGCATAGGATAAAACAACATAAATACAATTTAATAAAGCATAAGATAAAACAACATAAATACAATTTAATAAAGCACAGGATAAAACAACATAAATAAAATTTAATAAAGCATAGGATAAAACAACATAAATAAAATTTAATAAAGCATAGGATAAAACAACGTAAATACAATTTAATAAAGCATAGGATAAAACAACATAAATACAATTTAATAAAGCATAGGATAAAACAACATAAATAAAATTTAATAAAGCATATAATAAAACAACATAAATAAAATTTAATAAAGCATAGGATAAAACAACGTAAATACAATTTAATAAAGCATAGGATAAAACAACATAAATAAAATATAATAAAGCATAGGATAAAACAACATAAATACAATTTAATAAAGCATAGGATAAAACAACATAAATGCAATTGAATAAAGCATAGGTTAAAACAACATAAATGCAATTTAATAAAGCATAGGATAAAACAACATAAATACAATTTAATAAAGCATAGGATAAAACAACATAAATAAAATTTAATAAAGCATAGGATAAAACAACATAAATACAATTTAATAAAGCATAGGATAAAACAACATAAATACAATTTAATAAAGCATAGGATAAAACAACATAAATAAAATTTAATAAAGCATAGGTTAAAACAACATAAATACAATTTAATAAAGCATAGGACAAAACAACATAAATACTTTTTAATAAAGCATAGTTTAAAACAACATAAATACAATTTAATAAAGCATAGGATAAAACCACAGAAATACAATTTAATAAAGCATAGGATAAAACAACATAAAAACAATTTAATAAAGCATAGGACAAAACAACATAAATACAATTTAATAACGCATAGGATAAAACAACATAAATACAATTTAATGAAACATAGGATAAACAACATAAATACAATTTAATAAAGCATAGGACAAAACAACATAAATACAATTTAATAAAGCATAGGATAAAACAACATAAATACTATTTAATAAAGCATAGGATAAAACAACATAAATACAATTTAATAAAGCATAGGATAAAACAACATAAATACAATTTAATAAAGCATAGGATAAAACAACATAAATACAATTTAATAAAGCATAGGATAAAACAACATAAATAAAATTTAATAAAGCATAGGTTAAAACAACATAAATACAATTTAATAAAGCATAGGACAAAACAACATAAATACAATTTAATAAAGCATAGTTTAAAACAACATAAATACAATTTAATAAAGCATAGGATAAAACCACAGAAATACAATTTAATAAAGCATAGGATAAAACAACATAAAAACAATTTAATAAAGCATAGGACAAAACAACATAAATACAATTTAATAACGCATAGGATAAAACAACATAAATACAATTTAATGAAACATAGGATAAACAATTAAAATTCAATTTAATAAAGCATAGGACAAAACAACATAAATACAATTTAATGAAACATAGGATAAACAAAATAAATACAATTTAATAAATCATAGTTTAAAACAACATAAATACAATTTAATAAAGCACATGTTAAAACAACATGAATACAATTTAATAAAGCATAAGATAACACAACATGAATATAATTTAGTAAAGCATAAGATAAAACAACATGAATACAATTTAATAAAGCATAGGTTAAAACAACATAAATACAATTTAAGAAAGCATAGGATAAAACCACATAAATACAATTTAATAAAGCATAGGATAAAACAACATAAATAAAATTTAAAAAAAGCATAGGTTAAAACAACATAAATACAATTTAATAAAGCATAGGATAAAACAACATAAATACAATTTAATAAATCATAGGATAAAACAACATAAATACAATTTAATAAAGCACAGGATAAAACAACATAAATAGAATTTAATAAAGCATATAATAAAACAACATAAATAAAATTTAATAAAACATAGGATAAAACAACGTAAATACAATTTAATAAAGCATAGGATAAAACAACATAAATAAAATTTAATAAAGCATAGGATAAAACAACATAAATACAATTTAATAAAGCATAAGATAAAACAACATAAATACAATTTAATAAAGCACAGGATAAAACAACATAAATAAAATTTAATAAAGCATAGGATAAAACAACATAAATAAAATTTAATAAAGCATAGGATAAAACAACGTAAATACAATTTAATAAAGCATAGGATAAAACAACATAAATACAATTTAATAAAGCATAGGATAAAACAACATAAATAAAATTTAATAAAGCATATAATAAAACAACATAAATAAAATTTAATAAAGCATAGGATAAAACAACGTAAATACAATTTAATAAAGCATAGGATAAAACAACATAAATAAAATATAATAAAGCATAGGATAAAACAACATAAATACAATTTAATAAAGCATAGGATAAAACAACATAAATGCAATTGAATAAAGCATAGGTTAAAACAACATAAATGCAATTTAATAAAGCATAGGATAAAACAACATAAATACAATTTAATAAAGCATAGGATAAAACAACATAAATAAAATTTAATAAAGCATAGGATAAAACAACATAAATACAATTTAATAAAGCATAGGATAAAACAACATAAATACAATTTAATAAAGCATAGGATAAAACAACATAAATAAAATTTAATAAAGCATAGGTTAAAACAACATAAATACAATTTAATAAAGCATAGGACAAAACAACATAAATACTTTTTAATAAAGCATAGTTTAAAACAACATAAATACAATTTAATAAAGCATAGGATAAAACCACAGAAATACAATTTAATAAAGCATAGGATAAAACAACATAAAAACAATTTAATAAAGCATAGGACAAAACAACATAAATACAATTTAATAACGCATAGGATAAAACAACATAAATACAATTTAATGAAACATAGGATAAACAACATAAATACAATTTAATAAAGCATAGGACAAAACAACATAAATACAATTTAATAAAGCATAGGATAAAACAACATAAATACTATTTAATAAAGCATAGGATAAAACAACATAAATACAATTTAATAAAGCATAGGATAAAACAACATAAATACAATTTAATAAAGCATAGGATAAAACAACATAAATACAATTTAATAAAGCATAGGATAAAACAACATAAATAAAATTTAATAAAGCATAGGTTAAAACAACATAAATACAATTTAATAAAGCATAGGACAAAACAACATAAATACAATTTAATAAAGCATAGTTTAAAACAACATAAATACAATTTAATAAAGCATAGGATAAAACCACAGAAATACAATTTAATAAAGCATAGGATAAAACAACATAAAAACAATTTAATAAAGCATAGGACAAAACAACATAAATACAATTTAATAACGCATAGGATAAAACAACATAAATACAATTTAATGAAACATAGGATAAACAATTAAAATTCAATTTAATAAAGCATAGGACAAAACAACATAAATACAATTTAATAAAGCATATGTTAAAACAACATAAATACAATTTAATAAAGCATAGTTTAAAACAACATAAATACAATTTAATAAAGCATAGTTTAAAACAACATAAATACAATTTAATAAAGCATAGTTTAAAACAACATAAATACAATTTAATAAAGCATAGTTTAAAACAACATAAATACAATTTAATAAAGCATAGTTTAAAACAACAGAAATACAATTTAATAAAGCATTAGATAAAACAACATGAATATAATTTAGTAAAGCATAAGATAAAACAACATGAATACAATTTAATAAAGCATAGGATAAAACAACATAAATAAAATTTAATAAAGCATAGGTTAAAACAACATAAATACAATTTAATAAAGCATAGTTTAAAACAACATAAATACAATTTAATAAAGCATAGGATAAAACCACAGAAATACAATTTAATAAAGCATAGGATAAAACAACATAAATACAATTTAATAAAGCATAGGACAAAACAACATAAATACAATTTAATAAAGCATAGGATAAAACAACATAAATACAATTTAATAAAGCACAGGATAAAACAACATAAATAAAATTTAATAAAGCATATAATAAAACAACATAAATAAAATTTAATAAAACATAGGATAAAACAACGTAAATACAATTTAATAAAGCATAGGATAAAACAACATAAATAAAATTTAATAAAGCATAGGATAAAACAACGTAAATACAATTTAATAAAGCATAGGATAAAACAACATAAATAAAATTTAATAAGGCATAGTTTAAAACAACATAAATACAATTTAATAAAGCATAGTTTAAAACAACATAAATACAATTTAATAAAGCATAGTTTAAAACAACAGAAATACAATTTAATAAAGCATTAGATAAAACAACATGAATATAATTTAGTAAAGCATAAGATAAAACAACATGAATACAATTTAATAAAGCATAGGATAAAACAACATAAATAAAATTTAATAAAGCATAGGTTAAAACAACATAAATACAATTTAATAAAGCATAGTTTAAAACAACATAAATACAATTTAATAAAGCATAGGATAAAACCACAGAAATACAATTTAATAAAGCATAGGATAAAACAACATAAATAAAATTTAATAAAGCATAGGATAAAACAACGTAAATACAATTTAATAAAGCATAGGATAAAACAACATAAATACAATTTAATAAAGCATAGGATAAAACAACATAAATAAAATTTAATAAAGCATATAATATAACAACATAAATAAAATTTAATAAAGCATAGGATAAAACAACGTAAATACAATTTAATAAAGCATAGGATAAAACAACATAAATAAAATATAATAAAGCATAGGATAAAACAACATAAATACAATTTAATAAAGCATAGGATAAAACAACATAAATGCAATTGAATAAAGCATAGGTTAAAACAACATAAATGCAATTTAATAAAGCATAGGATAAAACAACATAAATACAATTTAATAAAGCATAGGATAAAACAACATAAATAAAATTTAATAAAGCATAGGATAAAACAACATAAATAAAATTTAATAAAGCATAGGTTAAAACAACATAAATACAATTTAATAAAGCATAGGACAAAACAACATAAATACAATTTAATAAAGCATAGTTTAAAACAACATAAATACAATTTAATAAAGCATAGGATAAAACCACAGAAATACAATTTAATAAAGCATAGGATAAAACAACATAAAAACAATTTAATAAAGCATAGGACAAAACAACATAAATACAATTTAATAACGTATAGGATAAAACAACATAAATACAATTTAATGAAACATAGGATAAACAACATAAATACAATTTAATAAAGCATAGTTTAAAACAACATAAATACAATTTAATAAAGCATAGGATAAAACAACATAAATACTATTTAATAAAGCATAGGATAAAACAACATAAATACAATTTAATAAAGCATAGGATAAAACAACATAAATACAATTTAATAAAGCATAGGATAAAACAACATAAATACAATTTAATAAAGCATAGGATAAAACAACATAAATAAAATTTAATAAAGCATAGGTTAAAACAACATAAATACAATTTAATAAAGCATAGGACAAAACAACATAAATACAATTTAATAACGCATAGGATAAAACAACATAAATACAATTTAATGAAACATAGGATCAACAATTAAAATTCAATTTAATAAAGCATAGGACAAAACAACATAAATACAATTTAATAAAGCATATGTTAAAACAACATAAATACAATTTAATAAAGCATAGTTTAAAACAACATAAATACAATTTAATAAAGCATAGTTTAAAACAACATAAATACAATTTAATAAAGCATAGTTTAAAACAACATAAATACAATTTAATAAAGCATAGTTTAAAACAACATAAATACAATTTAATAAAGCATAGTTTAAAACAACAGAAATACAATTTAATAAAGCATTAGATAAAACAACATGAATATAATTTAGTAAAGCATAAGATAAAACAACATGAATACAATTTAATAAAGCATAGGATAAAACAACATAAATAAAATTTAATAAAGCATAGGTTAAAACAACATAAATACAATTTAATAAAGCATAGGATAAAACCACAGAAATACAATTTAATAAACCATAGGATAAAACAACATAAATACAATTTAATAAAGCATAGGACAAAACAACATAAATACAATTTAATAAAGCATAGGATAAAACAACATAAATACAATTTAATGAAACATAGGATAAACAACATAAATACAATTTAATAAAGCATAGAACAAAACGACATAAATACAATTTAATAAAGGAAAGGATAAAACAACATAAATACAATTTAATGAAACATAGGATAAACAAAATAAATACAATTTAATAAAGCATAGTTTAAAACAACATAAATACAATTTCATAAAGCACATGTTAAAACAAAATGAATACAATTTAATAAAGCATAAGATAAAACAACATGAATATAATTTAGTAAAGCATAAGATAAAACAACATGAATACAATTTAATAAAGCATAGGTTAAAACAACATAAATACAATTTAAGAAAGCATAGGATAAAACTACATAAATACATTTTAATAAAGCATAGGATAAAACAACATAAATACAATTTAATAAAGCATAGGATAAAACAACATAAATACAATTTAATAAAGCATAGGATAAAACAACATAAATAAAATTTAATAAAGCATAGGTTAAAACAACATAAATACAATTTAATAAAGCATAGGACAAAACAACATAAATACAATTTAATAAAGCATAGTTTAAAACAACATAAATACAATTTAATAAAGCATAGGATAAAACCACAGAAATACAATTTAATAAAGCATAGGATAAAACAACATAAAAACAATTTAATAAAGCATAGGACAAAACAACATAAATACAATTTAATAACGCATAGGATAAAACAACATAAATACAATTTAATGAAACATAGGATAAACAACATAAATACAATTTAATAAAGCATAGGACAAAACAACATAAATACAATTTAATAAAGCATATGTTAAAACAACATAAATACAATTTAATAAAGCATAGTTTAAAACAACATAAATACAATTTAATAAAGCATTGTTTAAAACAACATAAATACAATTTAATAAAACATAGTTTAAAACAACATAAATACAATTTAATAAAGCATAGTTTAAAACAACAGAAATACAATTTAATAAAGCACAGTTTAAAACAACAGAAATACAATTTAATAAAGCATTAGATAAAACAACATGAATATAATTTAGTAAAGCATAAGATAAAACAACATGAATACAATTTAATAAAGCATAGGATAAAACATCATAAATAAAATTTAATAAAGCATAGGTTAAAACAACATAAATACAATTTAATAAAGCATAGGATAAAACCACAGAAATACAATTTAATAAAGCATAGGATAAAACAACATAAATACAATTTAATAAAGCATAGGATAAAACAACATAAATACAATTTAATAAAGCATAAGATAAAACAACATGAATACAATTTAATAAAGCATAGGATAAAACAACGTAAATACTTTTTAATAAAGCATAGGATAAAACCACATAAATACAATTTAATAAAACATAGGATAAAACAACATAAATAAAATTTAATAAAGCATAGGTTAAAACAACATAAATACAATTTAATAAAGCATAGGATAAAACAACATAAATACAAATTAATAAATCAAAGGATAAAACAACATAAATACAATTTAATAAAGCACAGGATAAAACAACATAAATAAAATTTAATAAAGCATATAATAAAACAACATAAATAAAATTTAATAAAGCATAGGATAAAACAACGTAAATACAATTTAATAAAGCATAGGATAAAACAACATAAATAAAATTTAATAAAGCATAGGATAAAACAACATAAATACAATTTAATAAAGCATAGGATAAAACAACATAAATTCAATTTAATAAAGCATAGGTTAAAACAACATAAATGCAATTTAATAAAGCACAGGATAAAACAACGTAAATACAATTTAATAAAGCATAGGATAAAACAACATAAATAAAATTTAATAAAGCATAGGATAAAACAACATAAATACAATTTAATAAAGCATAAGATAAAACAACATAAATACAATTTAATAAAGCACAGGATAAAACAACATAAATAAAATTTAATAAAGCATAGGTTAAAACAACATAAATACAATTTAATAAAGCATAGGATAAAACAACATAAATACAATTTAATAAAGCATAGGTTAAAACAACATAAATGCAATTTAATAAAGCATAGGATAAAACAACATAAATACAATTTAATAAAGCATAGGATAAAACAACATAAATAAAATTTAATAAAGCATAGGATAAAACAACATAAATACAATTTAATAAAGCATAGGATAAAACAACATAAATAAAATATAATAAAGCATAGGATAAAACAACATAAATACAATTTAATAAAGCATAGGATAAAACAACATAAATACAATTTAATAAAGAATAGGTTAAAACAACATAAATGCAATTTAATAAAGCATAGGATAAAACAACATAAATACAATTTAATAAAGCATAGGATAAAACAACATAAATAAAATTTAATAAAGCATAGGATAAAACAACATAAATACAATTTAATAAAGCATAGGATAAAACAACATAAATACAATTTAATAAAGCATAGGATAAAACAACATAAATACAATTTAATAAAGCATAGGATAAAACAACATAAATACAATTTAATAAAGCATAGGATAAAACAACATAAATACAATTTAATAAAGCATAGGATAAAACAACATAAATAAAATTTAATAAAGCATAGGTTAAAACAACATAAATACAATTTAATAAAGCATAGGATAAAACCACAGAAATATGATTTAATAAAGCATAGGATAAAACAACATAAAAACAATTTAATAAAGCATAGGACAAAACAACATAAATACAATTTAATAACGCATAGGATAAAACAACATAAATACAATTTAATGAAACATAGGATAAACAACATAAATACAATTTAATAAAGCATAGGACAAAACAACATAAATGCAATTTAATAAAGCATATGTTAAAACAACATAAATACAATTTAATAAAGCATAGTTTAAAACAACATAAATACAATTTAATAAAGCATAGTTTAAAACAAAATAAATACAATTTAATAAAGCATAGTTTAAAACAACATAAATACAATTTAATAAAGCATTGTTTAAAACCACATAAATACAATTTAATAAAGCATAGTTTAAAACAACAGAAATACAATTTAATAAAGCATTAGATAAAACAACATGAATATAATTTAGTAAAGCATAAGATAAAACAACATGAATACAATTTAATAAAGCATAGGATAAAACAACATAAATAAAATTTAATAAAGCATAGGTTAAAACAACATAAATACAATTTAATAAAGCATAGGATAAAACCACAGAAATACAATTGAATAAAGCATAGGATAAAACAACATAAATACAATTTAATAAAGCATAGGACAAAACAACATAAATACAATTTAATAAAGCATAGGATAAAACAACATAAATACAATTTAATGAAACATAGGATAAACAACATAAATACAATTTAATAAAGCATAGGACAAAATGACATAAATACAATTTAATAAAGGATAGGATAAAACAACATAAATACAATTTAATGAAACATAGGATAAACAAAATAAATACAATTTAATAAATCATAGTTTAAAACAACATAAATACAATTTTATAAAGCACATGTTAAAACAACATGAATACAATTTAATAAAGCATAAGATAACACAACATGAATATAATTTAGTAAAGCATAAGATAAAACAACATGAATACAATTTAATAAAGCATAGGTTAAAACAACATAAATACAATTTAAGAAAGCATAGGATAAAACCACATAAATACAATTTAATAAAGCATAGGATAAAACAACATAAATAAAATTTAAAAAAAGCATAGGTTAAAACAACATAAATACAATTTAATAAAGCATAGGATAAAACAACATAAATACAATTTAATAAATCATAGGATAAAACAACATAAATACAATTTAATAAAGCACAGGATAAAACAACATAAATAAAATTTAATAAAGCATATAATAAAACAACATAAATAAAATTTAATAAAACATAGGATAAAACAACGTAAATACAATTTAATAAAGCATAGGATAAAACAACATAAATAAAATTTAATAAAGCATAGGATAAAACAACATAAATACAATTTAATAAAGCATAAGATAAAACAACATAAATACAATTTAATAAAGCACAGGATAAAACAACATAAATGAAATTTAATAAAGCATAGGATAAAACAACATAAATAAAATTTAATAAAGCATAGGATAAAACAACGTAAATACAATTTAATAAAGCATAGGATAAAACAACATAAATACAATTTAATAAAGCATAGGATAAATCAACATAAATAAAATTTAATAAAGCATATAATAAAACAACATAAATAAAATTTAATAAAGCATAGGATAAAACAACGTAAATACAATTTAATAAAGCATAGGATAAAACAACATAAATAAAATATAATAAAGCATAGGATAAAACAACATAAATACAATTTAATAAAGCATAGGATAAAACAACATAAATGCAATTGAATAAAGCATAGGTTAAAACAACATAAATGCAATTTAATAAAGCATAGGATAAAACAACATAAATACAATTTAATAAAGCATAGGATAAAACAACATAAATAAAATTTAATAAAGCATAGGATAAAACAACATAAATACAATTTAATAAAGCATAGGATAAAACAACATAAATACAATTTAATAAAGCATAGGATAAAACAACATAAATAAAATTTAATAAAGCATAGGTTAAAACAACATAAATACAATTTAATAAAGCATAGGACAAAACAACATAAATACAATTTAATAAAGCATAGTTTAAAACAACATAAATACAATTTAATAAAGCATAGGATAAAACCACAGAAATACAATTTAATAAAGCATAGGATAAAACAACATAAAAACAATTTAATAAAGCATAGGACAAAACAACATAAATACAATTTAATAACGCATAGGATAAAACAACATAAATACAATTTAATGAAACATAGGATAAACAACATAAATACAATTTAATAAAGCATAGGACAAAACAACATAAATACAATTTAATAAAGCATATGTTAAAACAACATAAATACAATTTAATAAAGCATAGTTTAAAACAACATAAATACAATTTAATAAAGCATAGTTTAAAACAACATAAATACAATTTAATAAAACATAGTTTAAAACAACATAAATACAATTTAATAAAGCATAGTTTAAAACAACAGAAATACAATTTAATAAAGCATAGTTTAAAACAACAGAAATACAATTTAATAAAGCATTAGATAAAACAACATGAATATAATTTAGTAAAGCATAAGATAAAACAACATGAATACAATTTAATAAAGCATAGGATAAAACATCATAAATAAAATTTAATAAAGCATAGGTTAAAACAACATAAATACAATTTAATAAAGCATAGGATAAAACCACAGAAATACAATTTAATAAAGCATAGGATAAAACAACATAAATACAATTTAATAAAGCATAGGATAAAACAAAATAAATACAATTTAATAAAGCATAAGATAAAACAACATGAATACAATTTAATAAAGCATAGGATAAAACAACGTAAATACTTTTTAATAAAGCATAGGATAAAGCCACATAAATACAATTTAATAAAACATAGGATAAAACAACATAAATAAAATTTAATAAAGCATAGGTTAAAACAACATAAATACAATTTAATAAAGCATAGGATAAAACAACATAAATACAATTTAATAAATCAAAGGATAAAACAACATAAATACAATTTAATAAAGCACAGGATAAAACAACATAAATAAAATTTAATAAAGCATATAATAAAACAACATAAATAAAATTTAATAAAGCATAGGATAAAACAACGTAAATACAATTTAATAAAGCATAGGATAAAACAACATAAATAAAATTTAATAAAGCATAGGATAAAACAACATAAATACAATTTAATAAAGCATAGGATAAAACAACATAAATTCAATTTAATAAAGCATAGGTTAAAACAACATAAATGCAATTTAATAAAGCACAGGATAAAACAACGTAAATACAATTTAATAAAGCATAGGATAAAACAACATAAATAAAATTTAATAAAGCATAGGATAAAACAACATAAATACAATTTAATAAAGCATAAGATAAAACAACATAAATACAATTTAATAAAGCACAGGATAAAACAACATAAATAAAATTTAATAAAGCATAGGTTAAAACAACATAAATACAATTTAATAAAGCATAGGATAAAACAACATAAATACAATTTAATAAAGCATAGGTTAAAACAACATAAATGCAATTTAATAAAGCATAGGATAAAACAACATAAATACAATTTAATAAAGCATAGGATAAAACAACATAAATAAAATTTAATAAAGCATAGGATAAAACAACATAAATACAATTTAATAAAGCATAGGATAAAACAACATAAATAAAATATAATAAAGCATAGGATAAAACAACATAAATACAATTTAATAAAGCATAGGATAAAACAACATAAATACAATTTAATAAAGAATAGGTTAAAACAACATAAATGCAATTTAATAAAGCATAGGATAAAACAACATAAATACAATTTAATAAAGCATAGGATAAAACAACATAAATAAAATTTAATAAAGCATAGGATAAAACAACATAAATACAATTTAATAAAGCATAGGATAAAACAACATAAATACAATTTAATAAAGCATAGGATAAAACAACATAAATACAATTTAATAAAGCATAGGATAAAACAACATAAATACAATTTAATAAAGCATAGGATAAAACAACATAAATACAATTTAATAAAGCATAGGATAAAACAACATAAATAAAATTTAATAAAGCATAGGTTAAAACAACATAAATACAATTTAATAAAGCATAGGATAAAACCACAGAAATACGATTTAATAAAGCATAGGATAAAACAACATAAAAACAATTTAATAAAGCATAGGACAAAACAACATAAATACAATTTAATAACGCATAGGATAAAACAACATAAATACAATTTAATGAAACATAGGATAAACAACATAAATACAATTTAATAAAGCATAGGACAAAACAACATAAATGCAATTTAATAAAGCATATGTTAAAACAACATAAATACAATTTAATAAAGCATAGTTTAAAACAACATAAATACAATTTAATAAAGCATAGTTTAAAACAAAATAAATACAATTTAATAAAGCATAGTTTAAAACAACATAAATACAATTTAATAAAGCATTGTTTAAAACCACATAATACAATTTAATAAAGCATAGTTTAAAACAACAGAAATACAATTTAATAAAGCATTAGATAAAACAACATGAATATAATTTAGTAAAGCATAAGATAAAACAACATGAATACAATTTAATAAAGCATAGGATAAAACAACATAAATAAAATTTAATAAAGCATAGGTTAAAACAACATAAATACAATTTAATAAAGCATAGGATAAAACCACAGAAATACAATTGAATAAAGCATAGGATAAAACAACATAAATACAATTTAAAAAAGCATAGGACAAAACAACATAAATACAATTTAATAAAGCATAGGATAAAACAACATAAATACAATTTAATGAAACATAGGATAAACAACATAAATACAATTTAATAAAGCATAGGACAAAACGACATAAATACAATTTAATAAAGGATAGGATAAAACAACATAAATACAATTTAATGAAACATAGGATAAACAAAATAAATACAATTTAATAAATCATAGTTTAAAACAACATAAATACAATTTAATAAAGCACATGTTAAAACAACATGAATACAATTTAATAAAGCATAAGATAACACAACATGAATATAATTTAGTAAAGCATAAGATAAAACAACATGAATACAATTTAATAAAGCATAGGTTAAAACAACATAAATACAATTTAAGAAAGCATAGGATAAAACCACATAAATACAATTTAATAAAGCATAGGATAAAACAACATAAATAAAATTTAAAAAAAGCATAGGTTAAAACAACATAAATACAATTTAATAAAGCATAGGATAAAACAACATAAATACAATTTAATAAATCATAGGATAAAACAACATAAATACAATTTAATAAAGCATAGGATAAAACCACAGAAATACGATTTAATAAAGCATAGGATAAAACAACATAAAAACAATTTAATAAAGCATAGGACAAAACAACATAAATACAATTTAATAACGCATAGGATAAAACAACATAAATACAATTTAATGAAACATAGGATAAACAACATAAATACAATTTAATAAAGCATAGGACAAAACAACATAAATGCAATTTAATAAAGCATATGTTAAAACAACATAAATACAATTTAATAAAGCATAGTTTAAAACAACATAAATACAATTTAATAAAGCATAGTTTAAAACAAAATAAATACAATTTAATAAAGCATAGTTTAAAACAACATAAATACAATTTAATAAAGCATTGTTTAAAACCACATAAATACAATTTAATAAAGCATAGTTTAAAACAACAGAAATACAATTTAATAAAGCATTAGATAAAACAACATGAATATAATTTAGTAAAGCATAAGATAAAACAACATGAATACAATTTAATAAAGCATAGGATAAAACAACATAAATAAAATTTAATAAAGCATAGGTTAAAACAACATAAATACAATTTAATAAAGCATAGGATAAAACCACAGAAATACAATTGAATAAAGCATAGGATAAAACAACATAAATACAATTTAAAAAAGCATAGGACAAAACAACATAAATACAATTTAATAAAGCATAGGATAAAACAACATAAATACAATTTAATGAAACATAGGATAAACAACATAAATACAATTTAATAAAGCATAGGACAAAACGACATAAATACAATTTAATAAAGGATAGGATAAAACAACATAAATACAATTTAATGAAACATAGGATAAACAAAATAAATACAATTTAATAAATCATAGTTTAAAACAACATAAATACAATTTAATAAAGCACATGTTAAAACAACATGAATACAATTTAATAAAGCATAAGATAACACAACATGAATATAATTTAGTAAAGCATAAGATAAAACAACATGAATACAATTTAATAAAGCATAGGTTAAAACAACATAAATACAATTTAAGAAAGCATAGGATAAAACCACATAAATACAATTTAATAAAGCATAGGATAAAACAACATAAATAAAATTTAAAAAAAGCATAGGTTAAAACAACATAAATACAATTTAATAAAGCATAGGATAAAACAACATAAATACAATTTAATAAATCATAGGATAAAACAACATAAATACAATTTAATAAAGCACAGGATAAAACAACATAAATAAAATTTAATAAAGCATATAATAAAACAACATAAATAAAATTTAATAAAACATAGGATAAAACAACGTAAATACAATTTAATAAAGCATAGGATAAAAAAACATAAATAAAATTTAATAAAGCATAGGATAAAACAACATAAATACAATTTAATAAAGCATAAGATAAAACAACATAAATACAATTTAATAAAGCACAGGATAAAACAACATAAATAAAATTTAATAAAGCATAGGATAAAACAACATAAATAAAATTTAATAAAGCATAGGATAAAACAACGTAAATACAATTTAATAAAGCATAGGATAAAACAACATAAATACAATTTAATAAAGCATAGGATAAAACAACATAAATAAAATTTAATAAAGCATATAATAAAACAACATAAATAAAATTTAATAAAGCATAGGATAAAACAACGTAAATACAATTTAATAAAGCATAGGATAAAACAACATAAATAAAATATAATAAAGCATAGGATAAAACAACATAAATACAATTTAATAAAGCATAGGATAAAACAACATAAATGCAATTGAATAAAGCATAGGTTAAAACAACATAAATGCAATTTAATAAAGCATAGGATAAAACAACATAAATACAATTTAATAAAGCATAGGATAAAACAACATAAATAAAATTTAATAAAGCATAGGATAAAACAACATAAATACAATTTAATAAAGCATAGGATAAAACAACATAAATACAATTTAATAAAGCATAGGATAAAACAACATAAATACTATTTAATAAAGCATAGGATAAAACAACATAAATACAATTTAATAAAGCATAGGATAAAACAACATAAATACAATTTAATAAAGCATAGGATAAAACAACATAAATACAATTTAATAAAGCATAGGATAAAACAACATAAATAAAATTTAATAAAGCATAGGTTAAAACAACATAAATACAATTTAATAAAGCATAGGACAAAACAACATAAATACAATTTAATAAAGCATAGTTTAAAACAACATAAATACAATTTAATAAAGCATAGGATAAAACCACAGAAATACAATTTAATAAAGCATAGGATAAAACAACATAAAAACAATTTAATAAAGCATAGGACAAAACAACATAAATACAATTTAATAACGCATAGGATAAAACAACATAAATACAATTTAATGAAACATAGGATAAACAATTAAAATTCAATTTAATAAAGCATAGGACAAAACAACATAAATACAATTTAATAAAGCATATGTTAAAACAACATAAATACAATTTAATAAAGCATAGTTTAAAACAACATAAATACAATTTAATAAAGCATAGTTTAAAACAACATAAATACAATTTAATAAAGCATAGTTTAAAACAACATAAATACAATTTAATAAAGCATAGTTTAAAACAACAGAAATACAATTTAATAAAGCATTAGATAAAACAACATGAATATAATTTAGTAAAGCATAAGATAAAACAACATGAATACAATTTAATAAAGCATAGGATAAAACAACATAAATAAAATTTAATAAAGCATAGGTTAAAACAACATAAATACAATTTAATAAAGCATAGTTTAAAACAACATAAATACAATTTAATAAAGCATAGGATAAAACCACAGAAATACAATTTAATAAAGCATAGGATAAAACAACATAAATACAATTTAATAAAGCATAGGACAAAACAACATAAATACAATTTAATAAAGCATAGGATAAAACAACATAAATACAATTTAATGAAACATAGGATAAACAACATAAATACAATTTAATAAAGCATAGGACAAAACGACATAAATACAATTTAATAAAGGAAACGATAAAACAACATAAATACAATTTAATGAAACATAGGATAAACAAAATAAATACAATTTAATAAAGCATAGTTTAAAACAACATAAATACAATTTCATAAAGCACATGTTAAAACAAAATGAATACAATTTAATAAAGCATAAGATAAAACAACATGAATATAATTTAGTAAGGCATAAGATAAAACAACATGAATACAATTTAATAAACCATAGGTTAAAACAACATAAATACAATTTAAGAAAGCATAGGATAAAACTACATAAATACATTTTAATAAAGCATAGGATAAAACAACATAAATACAATTTAATAAAGCATAGGTTAAAACAACATAAATACAATTTAATAAAGCATAGGACAAAACAACATAAATACAATTTAATAAAGCATAGGATAAAACAACATAAATACAATTTATAAAGCATAGGATAAAACAACATAAATACAATTTAATAAAGCATAGGATAAAACAACATAAATACAATTTAATAAAGCATAGGATAAAACAACATAAATACAATTTAATAAAGCATAGGCTAAAACAACATAAATACAATTTAATAAAGCATAGGATAAAACAAATTAAATACAATTTAATAAAGCATAGGATAAAACAACATAAATTTAATTTAATAAAGCATAGGATAAAACAACATAAATACAATTTAATAAAGCATAGGATAAAACAACATAAATACAATTTAATAAAGCATAAGATAAAACAACATGAATACAATTTAATAAAGCATAGGATAAAACAACATAAATACAATTTAATAAAGCATAGGTTAAAACAACATAAATGCAATTTAATAAAGCATAGGATAAAACTACATAAATACAATTTAATAAAGCATAAGATAAAACAACATGAATACAATTTAATAAAGCATAGTTTAAAACAACAGAAATACAATTTAATAAAGCATTAGATAAAACAACATGAATATAATTTAGTAAAGCATAAGATAAAACAACATGAATACAATTTAATAAAGCATAGGATAAAACAACATAAATAAAATTTAATAAAGCATAGGTTAAAGCAACATAAATAAAATTTAATAAAGCATAGGATAAAACAACATAAATACAATTTAATAAAGCATAAGATAAAACAACATAAATACAATTTAATAAAGCATAGGCTAAAACAACATAAATACACTTTAATAAAGCATAGGATAAAACAAATTAAATACAATTTAATAAAGCATAGGCTAAAACAACATAAATACACTTTAATAAAGCATAGGATAAAACAAATTAAATACAATTTAATAAAGCATAAGATAAAACAACATGAATACAATTTAATAAAGCATTGGATAAAACAACATAAATAAAATTTAATAAAGCATAGGTTAAAACAACATAAATCCAATTTAATAAAGCATAGTTTAAAACAACATAAATACAATTTAATAAAGCATAGTTTAAAACAACATAAATACAATTTAATAAAGCATAGGATAAAACCACAGAAATACAATTTAATAAAGCATACGATAAAACAACATAAATACAATTTAATAAAGCATATGTTTAAACAACATAAATACAATTTAATAAAGCATAAGATAAAACAACATGAATATAATTTAGTAAAGCATAAGATAAAACAACATGAATACAATTTAATAAAAGCATAGGTTAAAACAACATAAATGCAATTCAAGAAAGCATAGGATAAAACTACATAAATACATTTTAATAAAGCATAGGATAAAACAACATAAATACAATTTAATAAAGCATAGGTTAAAACAACATAAATACAATTTAATAAAGCATAGGACAAAACAACATGAATACAATTTAATAAAGCATAGGATAAAACAACGTAAATACTTTTTAATAAAGCATAGGATAAAACCACATAAATACAATTTAATAAAGCATAGGATAAAACAACATAAATAAAATTTAATAAAGCATAGGATAAAACAACATAAATACAATTTAATAAATCATAGGATAAAACAACATAAATACAATTTAATAAAGCACAGGATAAAACAACATAAATAAAATTTAATAAAGCATAGGATAAAACAACATAAATAAAATTTAATAAAGCATAGGATAAAACAACGTAAATACAATTTAATAAAGCATAGGATAAAACAACATAAATAAAACTTAATAAAGCATAGGATAAAACAACATAAATACAATTTAATAAAGCATAGGATAAAACAACATAAATACAATTTAATAAAGCATAGGATAAAACAACATAAATAAAATTTAATAAAGCATAGGATAAAACAACATAAATATAATTTAATAAAGCATAAGATAAAACAACATAAATACAATTTAATAAAGCATAGGATAAAAAAACATAAATACAATTTAATAAAGCATAGGATAAAACAACATAAATACAATTTAATAAAGCATAGGATAAAACAACATAAATACAATTTAATAAAGCATAGGACAAAACAACATAAATACAATTTAATAAAGCATAGTTTAAAACAACATAAATACAATTTAATAAAGCATAGGATAAAACCACAGAAATACAATTTAATAAAGCATATTATAAAACAACATAAATACAATTTAATAAAGCATAGGACAAAACAACATAAATACAATTTAATAACGCATAGGATAAAACAACATAAATACAATTTAATGAAACATAGGATAAACAACATAAATACAATTTAATAAAGCATAGGACAAAACAACATAAATACAATTTAATAAAGCATATGTTAAAACAACATAAATACAATTTAATAAAGCATAGTTTAAAACAACATAAATACAATTTAATAAAGCATAGTTTAAAACAACATAAATACAATTTAATAAAGCATAGTTTAAAACAACATAAATACAATTTAATAAAGCATAGTTTAAAACAACAGAAATACAATTTAATAAAGCATTAGATAAAACAACATGAATATAATTTAGTAAAGCATAAGATAAAACAACATGAATACAATTTAATAAAGCGTAGGATAAAACAACATAAATAAAATTTAATAAAGCATAGGTTAAAACAACATAAATACAATTTAATCAAGCATAGTTTAAAACAACATAAATACAATTTAATAAAGCATAGGATAAAACCACAGAAATACAATTTAATAAAGCATAGGATAAAACAACATAAATACAATTTAATAAAGCATAGGACAAAACAACATAAATACAATTTAATAATGCATAGGATAAAACAACATAAATACAATTTAATGAAGCATAGGATAAACAACATAAATACAATTTAATAAAGCATAGGACAAAACAACATAAATACAATTTAATAAAGCATAGGATAAAACAACATAAATACAATTTAATGAAACATAGGATAAACAAAATAAATACAATTTAATAAAGCATAGGACAAAACAACATAAATACAATTTAATAAAGCATAAGTTAAAACAACATGAATACAATTTAATAAAGCATAAGATAAAACAACATGAATATAATTTAGTAAAGCATAAGATAAAACAACATGAATACAATTTAATAAAGCATAGGTTAAAACAACATAAATACAATTTAAGAAAGCATAGGATAAAACTACATAAATACATTTTAATAAAGCATAGGATAAAACAACATAAATACAATTTAATAAAGCATAGGTTAAAACAACATAAATACAATTTAATAAAGCATATGACACAACAACATAAATAAAATTTAATAAAGCATAGGATAAAACAACATAAATACAATTTAATAAAGCATAGTTTAAAACAACATAAATACAATTTAATAAAGCATAGTTTAAAACAACAGAAATACAATTTAATAAAGCATTAGATAAAACAACATGAATATAATTTAGTAAAGCATAAGATAAAACAACATGAATACAATTTAATAAAGCATAGGATAAAACAACATAAATAAAATTTAATAAAGCATAGGTTAAAACAACATAAATACGATTTAATAAAGCATATGACACAACAACATAAATAAAATTTAATAAAGCATAGGATAAAACAACATAAATACAATTTAATAAAGCATAGGATAAAACAACATAAATACAATTTAATAAAGCATAGGATAAAACAACATAAATACAATTTAATAAAGCATAGTTTAAAACAACATAAATACAATTTAATAAAGCATAGTTTAAAACAACAGAAATACAATTTAATAAAGCATTAGATAAAACAACATGAATATAATTTAGTAAAGCATAAGATAAAACAACATGAATACAATTTAATAAAGCATAGGATAAAACAACATAAATAAAATTTAATAAAGCATAGGTTAAAACAACATAAATACAATTTAATCAAGCATAGTTTAAAACAACATAAATACAATTTAATAAAGCATAGGATAAAACCACAGAAATACAATTTAATAAAGCATAGGATAAAACAACATGAATACAATTTAATAAAGCATAGGACAAAACAACATAAATACAATTTAATAATGCATA